>NC_142870.1:13816111-14124166 GCF_051225735.1 Oryctolagus cuniculus | reverse complement strand
AGCCATTGCCTGCAGTGCTGGCATCCCATATGGGTGCTGGCTTGAGTTCCAGCTGCTCCACTTCCAATCCAGCTCTCTGCTGTGGCCTGGGAAAGTAGTGGAAGCTAGTCCAAGTCCTTGTACCTCTGCACTCAAGTGGGAGACCCAGAAGAAACTCCTGGCTCCTGGCTTCGGATTAGCGCATCTCTAGCCATTGCAGCCATCTGGGGAGTAAACCAGCGAATGGAAGACTTCGCTCTCACTTTGCCTCTGCCTCTCTGTAAATCTGCTTTTAAAATAAATTAATCTTTAAAAAAAAGTACTTGAAAATGTTCAATGAGATATCATGTAAAGGATTTTCCATCAATTTTAACCTTGGAAAATTCTTCGGGATTTGAAACCTCTTCATGGACCAAAGGATAAATAAAAGTTGTTATTCATATATTCAGTTACCATTGGTGAATTATTACTTCTGAGTAATCAAAGAATGGGGAAGCTAATGATTGGTGAAGGTCTTACTGGGTTGGACAGAAAGTCTGACAACAAGTGATGGATGTTAGTGATAGACATAGAACTCATTTTTAAAGCCCGGAATATGAAAGGTTAAAAATTAAAGAAACTTGGAGCATTCAAATGTCTCCTTAGAAGACAAGTTGATTATGTGAATAAGTCACGATGAAAGCAACAAGCAGAGTAAAAATAACACTGCCTTCTTGATTCAAGTGAGGGTCGTACAAGGTAATTCCGTCAGTACAATACTCATAGACCCATAACACAAGAAAGGACTTGAGTATATTTTCTAGCCATGCCTTTCATCTGAATGAATTCCTCTGAACTATCCTCAAATACAGGAGGAACGATTTCTCTCTCACTAGACATTTCTCCAATAGATAAAATGCCTAATATTCAAAGCCCGTTTCTCAGCTCTACAAGCTGTACTCAACAGGAAGACCCTAAATAGACATAGTTTGGTTTTAGGAGCAGTTAGGAGAAATAAGCAACTATTGGTAAAGTAGAAAAAAGAACCACTACATCAGGTGTGACTATGCGAGGTAAACTCCAGTCATAAAATACACAGACTTTAATCTTCCGATCCACAAATGACTGTGAATTAAAGAGTAATCCAAAGAAGTTAGCAAATGGGTGATAATCTAGTCAGAGATGCTTAGTTTATACTCTGTAGTTCAATAATCTTGGATGAATGCAAGACCAAAGATGATTGACACTTAGAGGCAAATATTTAATTACACTACACACAGATCACTGCTGAGACTAAGTGCAGTGAGAGTAAGTGCAGACTACTCTTCAATATGCCTCTAAAATGTTATTTATTGTTTTCATTTTTATTAATTCTATATGAATATTGATAAATTAACTGAGTTCCTAAATTCAAAAAAAATAGAGGGAGCTAAAAAATACAAGAATTGATAAACTGTGAATAAAGGACATTGTAATTTTTCTAAACTGATGGCACTAGAGAAAAGTACTTAAAGAGATGTATTAATACCAGTTTTCAGACTCCATAGCAGATCTTCTCATCAAGGTTTCTAGAGTGTGTTAGGGGTATATAAATTTTTGAAATATCTGCAGATAGGGTGCATATTTGGCCCAGCACTTAAAACACCAGTTAAGAATTTCAACTCCCACTTAGGTGTCCCTGGTTCAATATCCAGTTCCATCTCTTGACTCCCGCTTCCTTCTAATGTAGACCCTGGAAGGTGGAAGTGTTAGCTCAAGAAATTGCTTTCCTGCTGCAAATGTGGGAGACCTAAATTGAGTTCCTGGGTACAGGATTCAGCCCTAGCATGTTACTAGTCATCATGAGACTTTGGGAGTGAACTAGTCTATGAGAGTTTTCTCTCTCTCTTTGTGTCCCTCTCTCTCCCTCTCTCTCTCTTTCTCTCTTTTCTCTCTCCCTCTATAGATAGATAGATAGATAAAGAGATAAATATATAGATAATACATAAACATATAGGTACAAATACATATATATACATCTGTCTCTTAAATAAAAATTTTAAAAAAATAAAAAGTACTCACAGATAATAGATGTAAATTTCAGTTAAAAATATCACCAAATGACATCAAGTAACTTTTCTACACGATAGAAAAATATAAATTTATAAAATGCTCGATAATATTTGTTTCCCTTTAGCACATTACAGTATCAAACTTTCAACACCAGTCTACTGAATAGCTACTAAAATATGTATTAATGACAGTAGACGTTGTAATAGCCAATGACATTTCCAGTTTGAAACTTGCTAGCAACCACATGTTATTTAAGATTGAAAAGCCCTAAGCAAAGATAATCGTACTTCTATGTACATCATCTTGGAGAATGAAAAGGATGTTCTTTCCTCTGCCCTTCTGTTGTTGACAAGGTGTTAGATCCCCTTAAGTAAATTATTTTACTTTAGCAAATTTCAAGATCATGTGTGTGTGTGTGTGTGTGTGTGTGTGTTGCCCTGAAACAGTGCTTCCTAATATGTGGTCTGTAGAACACCTGATGAAAATCCCTGGATCCTTCTAAACAATTGGATTTCTGGACCTTACCACAGACATTACCAAGTCAGAATCCCTTGGAATAAGGCAGAAGAATGTATATTTGCAGTCAGCAGCTCCAGTCATTCCCTTGAATAGCAGAGCTTTGGAAACAGTGGGATAGAGACTCTGAGATCTCTCAAAGCCAGAATTTTTATATGTCAATCATTCTTCCAGAAGAGTCTGAGATCATCTAGTTTAAATTTGATGCTCTAACTTCTTTTTTTTTAAATGTGTTTATCTATTTGAAAGAGTTAGAGAGAGGGGGGGAAAGACTTAGAAAGACAGAGAGATCATCCATCCGCTTGTCCACTTCCCAGATGGCTGCAGTGAACCCAGGATTCAGGAGTTTCACTGGTCTCCCAGGTGGGTGGAAAGGGAGCAGCTGGGAACACAAACTGGTGCCCAAATGGAAAGCCCACATCACAGGTGGTAGCTTTATCTGCTGTGCCACAATGCCAGCCCTTGATGCTCTAACTTCTAAAGACTAATCCACTTTTCCTTTGTCTATCCATTCTAACCTGCACATTTAATTCAAAATTCTCAGCATGAGCTAGCCTGTGGCTACTAGAAAGTTTCAAGTTTGGAGATTCTATTGCTGTAACAATGTCTATTCTTGTTAAAAAGAGAAAGAATCTATTAGTTAGATGTCCTTGAGGTAGATGTTCTCTGAATTAAAAAAAAAAAGAGAGAGAGAGAGAGAAATCATTGGATTAAATATGGTAGGCCGGTGCCACAGCTCAATAGGCTAATCCTCCGCCTAGTGGCGCTGGCACACCGAGTTCTAGTCCCGGTCGGGGCACCAGATTCTGTCCCGGTTGCTCCTCTTCCAGTCCAGCTCTCTGCTGTGGCCAGGGAGTGCAGTGGAGGATGGCCCAAGTCCTTGGGCCCTGCACCCCCATGGGAGACCAGGAGAAACACCTGGCTCCTGGCTTCAGATCAGCGCAGTGCGCCAGCCACAGTGGCCACTGGGGGGTGAACCAACGGCAAAGGAAGACCTTTCTCTCTGTCTCTCTCTCTCACTGTCCACTCTGCCTGTCAAAAAATAAATAAATAAATGTGGTAGACAAAGTACTCTCCTCTGAAATGATCTCTCCAAATAGCATTTATATTTTTAGCTATAAGGCAAAACATATGCAGTATAACCACTTGAAGACACTCAATAAGACAGTATGGTAGGGACAGACATTGTGGCACAGTGGGTTAAGCCAGTAAGTGGGAGCCCCATGATGCATACCAAAGTGTCTGGGATCAAGTGTTACATCTACTTCTGAACCAGATTCCTGCTAATGTGCACCCTGGATGGGAAAAGATAACAACCCAAGTACTTGTGTCCTTGTCACCAATGTTGGTGACCTGGATGGAGTTCTTGGCTCCTAGCTTTGGCTTGGCCCAGTTTTGGCTGTAACAAGCACTTGGGAAGTGATGAAATAAACCAGCCAATGGATGGTGGATTCTCTTTCTCTATCCATCTGTCTCTCTGTCTCTCTCTCTCACTCTCTCTCTCTCTCTCTCTGTCTGTATGTGTGTGTATCTCTCTACCTCCTTCCCTCTCTCCTTCTGTTTCTCCCTCTTTCAAACAAATAAAAATAAATGGATTTTTTTAAAGAGAGAGAGAGAGAGTGTGTGTGTCTGTGTGTGTGTGTGTGAGAGAGAGAGAGAGAGAGAGAGAGAGGAACACAGACAGGGTTAAGCCAAATTCTGCTCTTACTAAAAACACCTTACTATGTGTATTAAGTGTTTTCAATAGGCAGATTGAGACATTTTTACTTGGTTTATAAAAGGTATAGTGCTTCCTTTTCCAAAGAAACACATAAAGAGGCTTATATATGTTCCAAATACTCCTCCAGTATAGCTCACATCTTAAGAGTGAAACTCACTACCTAATATTGATTTTGTGAAGATTAAGAATTGTGCCATCATTTTTTCTAACCTTTGTGATTCTAAGCAGTAGACATCTTGGCTGGTTTGATATAGGGGACTTAACCCTTCACTAAAAGACTCTAAGGCTCTCAAAGCCTGTTGATAGCTTCTCTATTACTGAATGTTCCCAAATCCTTAAGTAAATGACATAGCACTTTATTCTATGATAATCCATCACTGGGAGATAATCAAATAGGTTTCAGTTGAACTAAAATGGAAATAAGGGAAAAGATCCCTCCTGCCCTGGATTTTCTTGGGAAGGGGTAGGAATAGTGAGATGAGAAGAGACATGAAGCATGAATGATGCACCATTGGTATGAGACTTCTAAATGGGATTCCTTTTGCTCAGAGAAGGCTCAGAAAACCAACTTTTTTATTTTTCATCACCAGCAGCCCACCCTTTTGCCTACTAAGCACACAGGATCAAGGACTATTTACTTTTTCACTACTACTAATTCCTATATGATAAAAGTAAATCTATTTCCCTTCCGATTGAATAAAAATGAAAATATGCAGGCACCAAGAAAGAAAACTCCACTCTAGATGAGGCTATCATGACAAGTTTATTGAGAATTTGACAGACACATGCATAACTTCACAGGGATGAGAGTCACGAGCGCCATGAAAAATTCAGGAATAAAACATGTCAAGTTGGGTGTCAGGTTATAGAAATGTCCCAACAAACATCTTCCAGAGAAGGCAGCTTGGACATCATCTGGTTTTTCAATGTCTTCCCTTGGGATTCTGGTGCTAGGTCTGGAAAGCAGCGACTCTGATGTTGGTGAGCAAATGAGGATGTCAGAAGTAGATAAAGGAAGAATCTGGAAGTGTGCCACTCTGCCTTCAAGGGATAGAAGACTCTTTTCCTCAAGGATTCCAGCAAATTAGTAGAGAGCATATGGCCAGTATCTTCTGTAAGATCCACAGCCGTGATAGCCATAGCCCAAGCCGTAGCCCACTGGAGAGTAGGTACTGCCGAAACCACAGCCAACACTGTAACCCAGGGGATAGCCAAAGCTGCCCCAGTAGCAGCCTGGGAAGACGGCCTCGGAGAAGTTGTTGAACTGCATGTTGTCAGGAGTGGATGTCTTAGGTAGGAGGGAACTGTGTTTCTTTGGTGTGATGGGTTCTCTGGTCTCAGAACCTTCTTTATATACCCTGACGGTGGGGTGTGGTAAAAAAAACACGAAGCCTTCATTTTCATTCTTGACACCAATTTGCATTACCAAAAGCTCATTAATTTGTTTTGCTCTTGCTTAAGAAGTCTTTACAGTTGCTTAAGAAAGCTCTCATGTGATATAACCCAAGAAGAAGATTCCTTCAAACAAATTACGTCTCTTTCTAAAAAATTACTGCAGTGACTTCAAAGCACTTGGCCCTTTAGACCCTACATATAACTCCCTGTCAGCAGGCTTTATAACGCTAAGATTCTGATGCTGTTAGCTTTTACACAATCCTCTGGCACTCTGACTGTCCACAACACACAGTGGGAATCCAAGACATACGTGATGAATACATTAATAAATGAAATAATAAATAGATAGGTTGCCCATCTCAAAGTCAATTTATTTCTCAATATTCAAAGAATTAACTTTTTAGCGTATGTAAGACAACAACATATGGCTTGTCAGAAAGAATCTTTTTCTTTTCTCTTCCTACAACTAGTCCATTTAGGAAACGGATGAAAAACTTAATTATAGTCTCCACTTGAACTGTATGTAACAACAGATTTCTGGATCATTTCTCATCTTGTAATTTTTAGAAATGGAGTTTGTGGATTAACCCCTGTATTAAACTAGCACATGAATATGATTTTTTGGTCTGGGATTCTTCTTACATGGATGTTGAACGTAATAACAAGGTAAAAACAGAAAAAATGAATGGGAAATTTTATCCTAAATTGTAGATAATTTTTTCATTAGATCTAATAAAACTAGATCATTTAACAAATGTGATGGTCTTGTGAAGGGCCAGGTGACAATGTTTAATCAATGTTATTTCATTATTAGAATGAGTGTGCAGCCAAGATAGGAAAAGAAAATCATCCCTCTATAAATAGAATGATACTTACTAGAGAACTCACTGAAAATATGACAAACAAGGACACATGGCATAGGAATAGAAAGGCTCTGAGCTCAGAAGGATCAGCCTAGAAGGCTACTAAACAGGTATGTGTCACACACTCGCCCCCGCACCCCCAAGTAGACCAGAAGGCTACTAAACAGGTATGATTTACTATCCCAACTTCAGATCTTGGTAGCTTCTATTTGCAGCTAGGGGTCGTGAGTTGTACCCAAGGGCAACATGAGACATTTGGAAAACTACAAAACTCTGCCAGTGTTCTAACCACTAATTGGTTAATTATAGCATTTCTGAAAACACCTACAGTGATGCCCCACAACCCTACTTCATGAACAAAGCAATGTAGCTGCCTATGGTGATTCAGCATTTAACGTTCAAATGCTTCATGTGTGTAAGGCTAAATAAAGCCAGGGAATTAAAATTATATTCATCCCCCAAATAAGAAGCAGATCTATGAAATGATTTACATGATATTTCTACCATCATCACATTTCTCTTGTCCATAATGAAAAACTGGTAAAGTTGGGAAAAAAAAGATTGGACAAAAAAAATTGTATAATGGAAAAGAAAAATCTATTTGAATAAATAACATCAAAATTCAATTATGAGGCTAGTATAAATATGTACCTCTCTAATTACCTACCTAATCTGACAAGATGTTCATTTTGTATTACATGGCACAATATCCACCTCTGTTTCCGAGTAGTAGTAGTGAATTAAAATCAAAATACATCATCTTTTCAAAAATTTAAGCCTCACAAGTATTTATAAGAAATTCTACAGAAAATCGTAACCCAAAATAAAACCATTTTTAAAAAAACATAATATTTATCAGCAGGGCATTCAACAACACCAAAATTAATAAGTGGTTTAATCAATACTGGGTCTGTGAAATCTTCATTCACATTTAGGTGCATCCAAGGAGGGAACAGGTTTTGTCAAACCTGAACTTTATACAAAACTGAGAGCTCTCTTTATGAAAAATAATACAACACCAGCAAATACGAAACTAAGGACAAAAGATGCTAAAAGAAAGCACCACACACAAAAAGATTAAACACTGAACCATTGTCTATATGCCTATTGAACAGTGTCTACTTTTAATTTGTTGATCTCTTTGTTTAGTGGAACATTAAAGCTAGGATATTAAATTAAACTAAAAATAAAGAAAGGAAGGAGGAAGGATGGAGGGAAGTATCACTATAGTCTTAGAATTGTATCTGTGAACTATATATAATATATTGTCTTTATATCAATAGAAAAATTTAATAAGATATAAAAATACGGGAAGAAATACTATTTCTCTTACTAACTGCCTGGCAAACATCTATAATATTTTCCTTTCCCACAGTCTCTCCTCTAGCTCCATCATTACCTCCTTCAATATGCATCCTGTGCTGGTTGCCCTCAGAAAATTCACACTAAGCCTGACTTCTGCTTCTGCTCCCTCATTGTCATACATACTGGGTGCACTGGCAGAGTGGCTGGTAGAATTCCTGAATGCTGTTCCCACAAGAGAATGGTCGCAGTAGTTAAACTAGATACGAAAATGGCTACAAACCACATAAACCTATCCATCCATACTTAAATTAAAAGTACCTTCAATTCAAATACTCCTCAGCCAGAATTTTAAATGTCTCTGGCATCTATACTGCCATCCAATAGGAGAAAAAGTGTGATTACAACAACAATCTAACCAACTGCAATTATACTGTCTTTTTTAAAAAATCCTCCTACCCTCAAAACAGACTTATGTGACATGGAGATTTCAAAAAGGATAGTAAGTGGAGGCATTGAGCCTAGCAGTAGACATGTTGTAGATCAGAGTGCCTGACTTCAACTCCTGACTCCAGTTTCCTGCTAATGTAGACACAGGGAGGCAGCAATGATGGCTCAAGTGACTGAGTCCCTGCTACCCGTGTGAAAGACCAGGACTGAGTTCCTGTCTCCTGGCTTCACCCCAACCAGGAGCAGTTGTGAGCATGTGGGAACCAGTGGATGGGAACACTCTCTCTCACTCTATCTCTCTACCTCTCTCTCTCTGTCTGCCTCTCAAGTAAAATAAGTAAAAGTTAAATTAAAATATTGATTGTTGAATATTTATTGAATAAATTTGATAATCCTTTTCTCTTTTAATTACAACCTAAAAATTCTATTTAAAATAATTTCATTTCTCCTTTCTTATTTCTTTGACTGCAAATAAGGCCTAACATTAACAAAGACAGGGAGAAAATTCTGCTTTTCATATATTTTTCACAAATTTCAGAAATCAAGTTTATTCCAGTGTGCATAACTAAGTAATTCCCATCTTAGCAACTTTAAATATACTATTTTGGGTTTATAATATTGTGATTCATTAGAAATGAGAGAGAACTTAGAAAGCAATTATTTAAATGAATTTTAGATTGTTAATGATCATTTATTATACAAAATTATCTTCCATTCATCTTTGTAAGCATCAATTCTTAAAGATATTTTTGAGCATCTGTAATATTCAATGCATTTTGTTGGGTGCTGAGAATCTAAATATGAAAGAAAATGGGAATTAAATGAGAAATTAATGAAGTACATGTTATATGGTCTACCCTCAAGCTGTTTTGCCCTTTGGAAACTTTAGTGATAAAGGACAAAGTAGACAATTCTATGTGAAGTGGGGGACAGTGGCCAGGAAAGCTTCACCAAGAAAAGAACACATTTCTGAGCTGAGTCTTAAAAATGAGTATTGTATTATAGACAATGGTTTGGAAAAGAGTCAGATTTATAGGAAATTACAGAAAGAGAAAATGATTTAAAGTCATTTCAAAAGTGTTAAATAGACAAATATCTCCCAGAAGCCACTAGTAAGCAATAGGACTGTAACCTTGGTTGAATGAGAATTAATAGAAGATGGGCTGCAGACAAAATCAACAAATCATATATATATATGTGTGTGTGTGTGTGTGTGTGTGTGTGTATGCTGTGCACAAAGGGAACCACTTTCAATACCAGCTAAGAGGTGGCATAGTCAATTTGCACTTTAGAAAGCTCGCTGACCACATGAAGAAAGAATTAAAATAAGAAAATCCAAGAAGTATGAAAACCAAACTTAAAGCTGAATCTATTGGGAATGCTTTTGGCTGCAAGTACCGAAAACACCAGCTGAAAGCTGCTTTACCTCAGTTTATTTTTCACAAATAACAAGAAAGGAGAATATGATGCCTGCAAGATCACAGCAGCAGATGCATACTTCACATTCTGATGCCTCAACATCCAAAGCCAGCAAGGGCAAGAGAGCTGCTTCGCACACAACTCCTTTTAATTTTATTTGAATTTTATTTAATTTTATATCAGCAGGGAACACTTCGCCTTTAAGTCCCAGTTCACCAGAACTGAGTCTCAACTCAAGGCTGAGCCACTGGGGAAGTAAGAAAAGTGTGTCTCTGACAGTTTCTGCCTATATGGATTACAGCAGGCTCTCCCAGCATAGAAAAACAGGAGACATAGTCAATGTATTGATAATCAGTAGTGTTAAAATGAAAGTCACCACACTAACACATCGAAGAGATGAGCGGGGCTGTAACTCGGTTGATGGCATTATCAAGTGGGTGAATTCAGGAATTATTAGGAGGTACATTTAACACGCTTGGGTTAATAACTGTCAGTATCATCACCCATTGTCTCCAGAGAAGATTCTGATACAGAGAACATAAAGACACCATGAGAAAGAATGCCAAAGGGCTCCCAAGTGTGTTTCTCATGAAGTTCACATCTTTGTACTACAGTAGAGCAATGTGACATGAATCACAGAGAATAGGTAGCCATCCCAGGGTCTCTGACAACCAAGGTGTTTCCAAATGCTTCCCAGATCAACTTGTAATTGGAAGCACTAACATTTCTGGCGCACTTGTAATCCAGTACTGAGGTCCTCCAGTAGGGAAACCCCTGAAGATACCTGGGAAAACTGGAGAAAAAAATATACAGTAAAGGACAAAATCTAGTGACAGCTACTTGAGGCATATAATTAGTACCTGCATGCTTCCATAATGTAAAGTTATTTATCCCAAGAAAGATGCTCACTCAGACTCTTGATCTAAAAATCCCTTTAACTATTATCTTTTTGTTACTATTCCCTGATAATCCAGAAATATGGCCATTAAAGTGTGACTTCCTTTTGGCAAATTCACTAACTGACATAAAACATTTTTTTAACTTTTATTTAATGAATATAAATTTCCAAAGTACAGCTTATGCATTACAACGGCTTCCCCCCAATAACGTCCCTCCCACCTGCAACCCTCCCCTTTCCAACTCCCTCTCCCCTTCCATTCACATCAAGATTAATTTTCCATGCTCTTTATATACAGAAGATCAGTTTAGCATACATTAAGTAAAGATTTCAACAGTTTGCTCCCGAACACAGAAACATAAAGTGAAAAATACTGTTTGAGTACTAGTTATAGCATTAAATCTCAATGTACAGCACACTAAGGACAAAGATCCTACATGAGGAGTAAGTGCACAGTGACTCCTGTTGTTGACTTAACAAATTGACACTCTTGTTTATGGCCTCAGTAATCACCCTAGGCTCTTGGCAGGAGCTGCCAAGGCTATGGAAGCCCCCTGAGTTCACCGACTCTGATCATATTTAGACAAGGCCATGGTCAAAGTGGAAGTTCTCTCCTCCCTTCAGAAAAAGGTACCACCTTCTTTGATGACCCATTCTTTCCACTGGGATCTCACTCACAGAGACCTTTCATTTAGGTTTTTTTTCCCCCCCAGAGTGTCTTGACTTTCCATGCCTGAAATACTCTCATGGGCTTTTCAGCTGGATCCGCATGCCTTAAGGGCTTATTCTGAGGCCAGAGTGCTGTTTAGGACATCTTCCATTCTATGGGTCTGCTGTGTATCTCACTTCCCATGTTGGATCATTCTCTCCCTTTTTGATTCTATCAGCTAGTATTTGCAGACACTAGTCTGGTTTCTGTGATCCCTTTGGTTCTTAGTCCTATCATTATGATCAATTGTGAACAGAAATTGATCACTGGGACTAGTGAGATGGCATTGGTACATGCCACCTTGATGGAATTGAATTGGAATCCCCTGGTATGTTTCTAACTCTACCGTTTGAGGTAAGTCAGCTTGAGCATGACATAAAACATTTGATTATTATTGGTTTAGAACTCATATTCAGACACTTCACTTAGTTCTTGATATGAAATAAAGATTCACACCACACCAAGGAATGATATCATTTGAATAAAAATTGATAGCAAGGAAATGTCCTTGGCATCCTTGCATTTGAAAATTCAACCTGTCATGACATGCCAGCAATGCTATTAACAGTCTCTTGAATCCATTCATTTCTCTCAATGTCCACTGAACTATTTGTTTCTTATTATTTCCACAACTACCACAAATGAACACAAACTCAGAGACTTCAAACAGCACAAATTTATTATTTTACACTTTCAGGAGTCAGAATTCTGAAACCAAGATGTTGGCAGAATTGGATTCTTGCGCAGGTGCTAAGAACACTATTCTTTGATTTGCCATTTTCAACTTGTAGAAGACTTCCGCAACTTTTTTGGGAGTAGCAGAAGGATTTAAACCTTACTTATTTTCTATAAAAACAAACAACTAAGAAAATATATCACAACATTCAAACAGTCAACAGACAAGCTATATTATCAGTTCAGCAAGTTCTGTTAAAAAAAAAAAAAGGTCCTTATTAAAAATAATAAGATGCTGTCCTGGGGCACAACACTAAGTTTTGCAAAAGCCCCAGACAAAAATGAGATTTGGTAATGCGGGGCTGCCTTCCCTTCCTTTCCTCTCAGGCAGTCAAGGCTTGTCCCAACCCAACTGCTTGCTTTTCCTCCCTTGATCTTCCTGTTGCCAGAGGACAGCCTGAATAAGGCTCTGTTAATTCAGCGGCTAGGTAAGCAACACTGTATTTAGGTTTTCATTTCATTCTGTTACACAAAAATCTTATTTTTCCAAACCTGATATTTCACAGATCTCCTTTATATGTAGCCAACAGTTCACCTTTTGCCATTCATTCCTGGATAGTGGTATAGATCTCAGTCAAAACCTCCTTTCCCTTCAAGGGGAAACTGTCACTGCAAGTTTATCCTGGTACTCTGAGAGGATAGCTGTGTTTCCTGTACCCCATATGACATTGCTTCTCCTAGGTTTGCTTCATCTCCAAACTGAAAGATGAAGTAGGCCCCATATCTGTTACCAAGGGCCACGTAGTTGCCAACGTCACAAATTCCACCTGTTAATTAGTCAGTGAATTCCCCAAAGACCCAAAGTTTTCACATGCCCCTGAACATGGCACCCAACACCACAACACACTCCAGTGTGTCCCTCTTCACCCACTGGGGATCTGTCCTCACAAAATCCATCCCATAAACTCTGGAAGAGATTTCTGCTTCTTCAAATGTCAGATATCTATGCAAGGATGCAAGGATCACAAAAATACCAGAAAAACCTACCACCACACAAAAACAAAGAAGCTTCCAGTGACAAATCCCAAATAAATGAAGATACACAAAATTCCTGGAGAGTACTTCAAAATAATTTTTCTAAAGAGTTTCACCAAGTAACAAGGGAACACAGGTAAGTAATTTCATGCAATCAGGAAAATAATGAAAGAATAAAATTAGAAATTCAAAAAAGAACCAAAAAAAATTAAAAAGAGGCGATCAGAATTTGGCAGCTGAATAAAATAAAAGGGAAGTAAAAACATAAAGGACTTTCAACAGCAGATTAGATCAAGCAGAAGAATCAGTTATCTAGACGAAGTTCACTTGAAATTATCCGGTTATCCAATTAAAGGTGAAAATGAAAATAAAAATTAAAGTGAATGGAAAGATTTGTGTTTTATGGGTCGCCATCAAAAGATCTAGTTTTAGGGTTATGAGAATTTAAGATGGCAAAAATAAAGAGAAAAGGACAGAAGTTTTTTTTTTTTTTTTTTTTTTTAAGTCATGGCAGAAAATTCCCCAATTCTAGAGATATGGATATTCAGATATATGAAGCTTACTGATACAATCAGGTTCAAGCCAAGAAGATTTCACTGAGACATATTGTAATGAAATGGTCAAAAATCAAAGACAAAAAGAAAGTCAAAATCAGGAACAGAATGCTCATAAAAGAGAAACTCCTTGAAGGTGTAAGTTCATCTCTAAGCAGAATCCTAGGAAACAAAAGAAAGTAGAATTGTATTTTTAAAATGCTGAAAATAATCTTCTAGTTAACGTCATCTTATCTGGCCAGGTAGCCATTAATAAATGAGGGAGAGATGTTCCCAAATAATAGCTGATGGAATTCATCACTATCATACTTTCCTAACAAAAGAATGCTAAAAGGGAGCTCTTCAAGCTGAAATGAAAGGAAATTAATAGTGGTATATAAACATATAGAAATATAAAACTCACTGGTTAGTGTGATCTAGCAATCAAACTAGTGGGTATGCACCCAAAAGACTTGAACACACTGTATCACAGTATTACCTGCACCATCATGTTCATAGCAGCAGCACTGTTCACATAGCCCAAATTTGGAATCAACCAAGGTGTCTATCATCAGATGAATGGATAAAGAAAATGTGGCATATATATATGCATATATATACATACATACATACATACATGCATACCAAGGAATATAATTCAACTACAAAAAATAATGAAATTCTACAACTTCCAGAAAATGGACCCAACTGGAGGACACCATGTTGAATGAAATATGCCAGACCCAGAAAGATAAATACTGCATGTTCTCTTTTATATGTGGGAGCTAAAATTAAAAGAGAGGGAGAGAGAGAATAAGAAAACAAACAGAACTTGAGAGAGAGTGCCCCGGTCACTCAGACTGGGGAAGAGCAAGGTTACATGGTTGAGTGGAGAAAGTACACCTGGGCAGGCCAGGCAGGCAGCTCAGCAGAGAGGCAGAAGGCTGACACTATGAGAAACGGTGACTTGATCAGCTCTTGTCCTGACTATTGATGTACAATGTAATACTTTATCCATTTTAGTATTTTTGTTTTGTTTTGTTCTAGTACAATTGGTTGAACTCTATAATTAACACACATTTATTCTTAGGTGTTTAAATTTTAACTGAAAAGTGATCCCTGTTAAATATGAGTGGGAATAAGAGAGGGAGGAGATGTACAATTTGGGACATGCTCAATCGGACTTGCCCCAAATGGTGGAGTTAGAAACGTGCCAGGGGATTCCAATACAATCCCATCAGAGTGGCATGTACCAATGCCATCTCACTAGTCCAAGTGATCAATTTCAGTTCACAATTGATCACACTGAAAGGTCTAAAAGTCAAAGGGATCACACAAACAAGACTAGTGTCTGCTAATACAACTGATAGAATCAAAAAGGGAGAGAACAATCCATCATGGGAAGCAGGATACACAGCAGACTCTTAGAATGGCAGATGTTCTAAACAGCACTCTGGCCTCAGAATCAGCCCTTAAGGCATTCGGATCCGGCTGAAAAGCCCATGAGAGTATTTTAGGCATGGAAAGCCAAGACACTCTGGCAAAAAAAAAAAAAAAAAAAAAAAAAAAAAAAAAAAATCCTAAATGAAAGATCTCTGCAAGTGAGAGCCCAGTGGAAAAACCAGGCCATCAAAGAAGGTGGTACCTTTCTCTGAAGGGAGGAGAGAACTTCCACTTTGACTATGACCCTGTCGGAATAAGATTGAAGTCGGCGAACTCAAAAGGCTTCCATAGCCTTGGAAACTCATGACTAGAGCCTAGGGAGATTACTGACGCCATAAACAAGAGTGTCAAATTGTTAAGTCAACAAGAGGAGTCACTGCGTACTTACTTCTCATGTGGGATCTGTCCTTAATGTGTTGTCCAATGTGAAGTAATGTTATAACTAGTACTGAAACAGTATTTTACACTTTGTGTTTCTGTGTGGGCGCAAACTGATGAAATCTGTACTTAATATATACTAAATCGATCTTCTGTATATAAAGAGAATTGAAAATGAATCTTGATGTGAATGGAATGGGAGAGGGAGCGGGAGATGGGAGGGGTGCGAGTGGGAGGGAAATTATGGGGGGGAGAAGCCATTGTAATCCATAAACTGTACTTTGGAACTTTATATTTACTAAATAAAAAAAGAAAAGAAACAAAAATCTGTATATATCAGTATTTCTGCAAATACAATTTTATAAAACTTTGTGAACTCAATGGTTAAGAATGTTATACTACTATAGTTTAATAATCTATAAGTACTTTAAAATTTACCATATATGGGTGAAATAGCTATTTTTCCATTCAATTATTTTTCATTGCTACTGTCTATATTCCCACTAGAGTCCTTATGCTTTTTACTTGTTAAACTTCTTACTTAGTGAAGTATTAAGCCATTTTACTGTAATGTTAATTTAAAATACGCTATCTCAAAAACTGAAAATAAAAAGAAAGGGGAGCGGGAAGGAGGATGGGAAGTGGAGAGTGAGGGAGGGTAATATCATTATATCCCTAGAATTGTACCTACAAAGCACATTGAATCTGTTAAAATCTAATTAAAATCAAAACATTTTTTTAAATGCTCAATGGTGAAGCAAAGGCCATAGTCAAATTCTGAATATCCTGGTAGACTAAGAGTAGTGAATATGTATATCACTTATAACTCTATTAAGATGAAAAGACAAATGTATTAAAAAGAGCTTTAGCTATAATTCATTTGTTAATGGACACACAAATAAAAAGATATAAATATATGCATCAAAACCATAAAGTGTTAGGGAAGGGAATAAAAGCACAGAGCTTTTGCATGTGGTTAAAATTAAGTCGTTACCAGCTTAAAATAGACTGTTTTATGTAGGTTTCATGGCAACTACAAAGCAAAAACTGTAGGACTTACATAAAAGGGAAAGAGGAAAGAATGAAAGCTTACTACTACAGAAAATCACCAAGTGACAAAGGAAGCCAGAAAGGAATAAAAGAACAAATAATATGCAAAATAAATGAAAATAAGTAACAGAATAACAACAGTAAGAACTATTTATCAATAAATTGTAAAGTGGTTGAAGACTTCAAACAAAATGCATTCCACAGCTGAATGAATTTTAAAAAACATGAACAAAAGAACTCCAACTATTTGCTGCCTAGAAGAGGTTTCTTTTACATTGTAAATACATGTATAGGTTGAAAATGAACTTATGGAAAAAGATATTATTTGCAAAATAGAAACAAAAGACCAATGACAGCTATACTTACATAGGACAAACTATATTTTAATTTAAAATCTGTAATAGAAGACAAATAACATTATCCTATAATGATAAGTTGGTCAATGTATCGATATACATAGTAATTATACACACGTATCCACCCAACATCAGAGCTTCTATAAACATAAAGCAAATATTAATAGCTGCAAAATGAGAAATATGCAGCAGTATAATTAAATAAGGGGACATAATACCCAAATTTCAGTAATGAATAGACCATTCAGACAGAAAACCAATCAGAGTATATGTGACTTGAACTGGCCTTTAGAACAAATGGACATAATTGTATATGCATACAGACATTCTGCCTAATAGAAACAGGATAAGCATTCTTCTGAATCATACAAAGAATACTGCTGTAAATAGATCATAAACTAGACAAAAATACCAAAGACATTTTTCTCAGATATAAAAAATTATGCTGAAATTCATATGGAAACACAGGAGGCATTGGATAGCTAAAGCAATGTTATACAACAAAAACAAAGCCAGAGGCATCACAATACCAGATTTCAAGGCATACTACAAGACAGTTATAATCAAAACAGGATGGTACTGGTACAAAAACAGATGAATAGACCAATGGAATAGAATAGAATCACCAGAAATCAATCCAAGCATCTACAAGCAATTTATATATGAAAAAGGAGCTAAAGCCAATCCCTGGATCAAGGACAGTCTTCAACAAATGATTCTGGGAAAACTGAATTTCCAGATGCAGAAGTATGAAGCAAGACCCCTAACCTTACACTTTACACAAAAATCCACTCAAAATGTATTAAAGATCTAAATCTACAACATGACACCATCAAATTATTAGAGAACATTGGGAAAACCCCACAAAACATTGGCATAGACAAAGATTTCTTGGTAAAGACCCCAGAGAAACAGGCAGTCAAAGCCAAAATTAACAAATGGGATTACATCAAATTGAGAAATTTCTGTACTGCAAAAGGAATAATCATGGTAAGCCAAGACACTGTGGCAAAAAAAAAAAAACAAAAAAAAAAATTAAACCTGAAGGTTCTCTGTGAGTGAGATCACAACAGAAAGAAGTGGCCATCAAAGAAGGATGTACTTTTCTCTAAAGTGAGGAGATAATTTCCACTTTTCTTATGGCGTTGTCTAAATATTGCTGAAGTTCGTGGATTCAAAAGGCTTCCATAGCCTAGGCAGCTCATATCAAGAGCCCTGGGTGGTCACTGACATCATAAATAAAAGTGTTAATTGTTAAATTAACAATAGAAGTCATTGTGCACTAACTTGCCATGCAGGACCTCTGGCCTCAATGAGTTGTATTATGAGAGTTAACTGTTATACTTGTTATCAAACTGTGTGTGTGCATGCATGTGTGTGCAAATTGATGAAATCTTCACTTAGTATAGAGTTGGCTTTCTATGCACAAAGTGAATTAAAAATGAATCTTAATAGAGAATGGGACTTGGAATAGGAGAAGGAGGAGGAGGCAGCGGGAGGGCAGGTATGGCGGGAAGAATAGCTGTATTCCTAAAATTGTACATATGAAATTTGTATTCCTTAAAAAATAATTATTAATTAAAAAAGAAAAAAACAAAAACAAAAAGAAGGCTGAAATCCTATCAAGCATCTTTTCCAACTATAATGATATGAAACTAGAAATCAAGACCAAGAGACAACTAAAAAATTCACAAACATGTGCAAATTAAATAACGCCCTCCTCGAAAACATTGGATCAAAGGGGAAAACAAACAATATCTTAGGCATATAAATATAGAAACAAAATCTACTAAAATTTAAGAAGTGCATCAAAAGGAGTTCTTAGAGACATTTTCAGTAATAAACTGTACATTAAGAAAAAGAATATTCTCAAGTGAAAAAAGTAACCATATGTCGCTCCCCCTCTTCGTGGAGGAACGACACTGAACCCTGCGCTGTTCTTTCGTCTGCTCGGCCCTCCCCGGGTTTGCTGCTGGTTCTTCCCGGGTTGGCTACTATCCCTTCCACCTCCGTGGAAGGGCAGTTCCCCCTGGCCACATTCCCCACTTCCGCAGGGGAGCGGCACACCGCCGGCCGGCTTTCTCGGGGGCTGCACGGGTTCCCTTAGATGTTCCCCATAGATGTTCCTGGTGCATGCCGTCTCTCTCCTCCTTTATAGTCCTCCTCCGCCAATCCTAACTCGGCTGCCCACACGCCGAGTACGCTGCTCTCCTCCAATCAGGAGCAAGTCCTACAGTTTATTAGTTGAACTGGAGGCAGCTGTGCAGAAGCTGTTTACTTCTCTCCCAGCGCCATATTGTGGGAGAGCAGATGCATAGAATAAGTCTTAATTCCAGTAACAGTCTAGTCCGGTTTGCTCCCCACAACCATATACTTCAATGAGTTGAAAGCAGAATAAACAATTCCAAAGTTAGTAGAAGAAAGTAAATGAATATTAGACAATTCATAAAATAAATAAAATGGAAGAAAAATACAACAAACCAACAAAACTGAGACTTCATATTTTTAAATGTTACATCAAATTTTGTCAAATATGAAAAAAGGAAGACAACTCAAATAAAATGAAATGAAAGAAGAGACATTATAAATGATTATCACAGATAGATAAAGAACTCTAAGAGCCTCCTTTGAATAATTAGCTGCCAAAAATGTATAAGTAAAATAAATCAACAATTCCTACAAACATACCACCTGTCAAGAATCATTCATGAAGAAATAGAAAATGCAGAATGACACGATTAAATTAGTAATAAAGTATATCCCTGCAAATAAAGACCTAGGTCCTGATGTCTTTACTGAAAAACTCAACCAAACATTTTTAAAAAATTAATATTAGTTCTCAAACTCTTTCCAAAAATTTAAAGAGAAGAGATATGTCCAAACTCATTTTATAAGAAAGGTCAGTATTATCCTAATAACCAAAACCAGGCAAACAGTACAAGAAAAAAAATTAAAGACCAATATCCCAGATGAATATAGGTACAAAAATCTTCAAAAAAAAAAAAATACTGCAAACCAAACCCAACAGCACATTAAAAGTATTATACACACAATCAAGCAGAATATAATCTTAGTATGCAATAATAGTTGAGCATGCACAAAACTATGAAAGATAGAAAATATGTAATAATTTCCATGGGAATAGAAAAAGAATGACAAAATTCAGCATTTTCCCATGGTTAAAACTCTTAATTAGGTACCAAAGAAAGATATTTCAACAGAATTAATTAATACTCTTAGAAAGAAAACTAAATTATAAATTTCAATCACTTCCATTGTTCTCAAGATAGTTTTAATTTCTAAACTGACCTAATCACCCCCAAGTCTCTCTATTTCAGCTTCACTGTTTTTAGCTTCCTCAAAGTCATCATGTTCCTTCTCATTCTCAACTTCTGTCACGTGTCATTTGTTTTGCACGGAGTTCTGTTTCTTTCTCTGTTTCCCTCAGCCCCCTTGCAATCTTCAGAGGCCAGCTGGGTCACTTCTTCTGGAAGGTCTTTCTGCCCTCCCCGATTAGCCTAATCCATGCAGAGTATCATGGCAACCCACCATTGTTCTCATCTTTGCACTGCAGCTTCCATTTAGCCTGTAATTGTGTGACACATATCTTTCTGCCTCTCTAACACACTCGTTTCCTTAAAGCAGAAATTGTGTTTTTAGGCATCCTTGACTCCTCAGTGCCTTTCTTACTACTCGGCAGAATGCAGGTTTTCAATAAATATCAGCAGAATTAATTAATGAAAGAACATTCTAATTCTAACTTGGCCACTCGCTTGCTGTGAAGATTTAGTCAAATCACTTTCTGGGCCTCAAGTTACTTGACTGTAAAATGAGATGCGTTGACTTCCTAGGACTTACCACCATAAGCATTGTATGATTCTGCCATCAAAATCACTAGTGAGCCAAGATTACCATTCAACCCTCTCTTACTGGCATTTGGTCAATTAAGCATCTAACGATAGAGACTTCACCTTAGTATACATCCTGCTAAGGCAAACTAATGAGCTCCCAGCTGCCTTCACTTTACGAAACAAAATGCAGTGATGGGAACTGCAGAAGAGAAGTGCTGAACTGGCTGCAAGAGTGCAATAATAGTTTTAAAAGATTAGACTGTGCAGGAATCTCCCAAGACACTTGCTTAAAATGCTCATTTCTTGCTCCATTCCTACATATTTGTTTCTGCAGGTCTAGGGAATCTGCATTTTAATAAGTAGACCAGGTGATTCCCAAGAAGAAGCTGTGATTCTACCTTGAGGAATTCGCCACCATCTATAGCAAGGAAACTGAAGAGGTATATTCTTTAAAAAAGTGCACAATTTAAAATGAGATGGTTGTAAAGTGGGGAAGGAGAAGGAAGAGACTCTTTCCAGGCTTAATTACCTGTTGTTACAATCAGTCTTACTCCTCTCTCTGCAGACATCCTTGCTGTCAGGACTGGGGATGAGTGCAGTGCCACTTAGCATTTAATGCGTAGAGGCTAAGGAGGCTGCCAAACATCCTACAACGTGCAACATGCCCCCCTAAACAAGAATTACCTAGCTCAAAATGTGAGCAGAGCCAAGGTGAAGAAACACTTGTTTAAAGTCAAGAATATACCAATTCAAATATGACTGCCAGGCAATATACCAAAAAGGTATCACACGACAGACCCAGAACTTGCTGACTAAGTTGGGGTTAATTGAAGACACAATTTTAATATTTTGTTACCGTAACACTTTCAGGACTCAAGCCACATTTGTTGAGGATACTTGGTTTATTATCAGAGTAAGCATCACATTAATGAAGCTTACTATTTGATGTAGAACTCATGTGGTTTTCTTAAGAAATAATGTGACACCACAACAAGGCCTGGGTGCGTTATATGCTCATAGACTTGTCAGAAACACATCACATATGATTCATAATCAACATGAAACAGTAATGCCAAGGAAGATGCATTTTTGTTGTGAGCTTTTCACCACTGGTAGGATGTGGTGGTAGGTTTTAGTATCTATTATCTATTCCTTGAAGATGAAAAATGGAGCAGTTACACTCCTCTCCTTGTGATACAAAAGTGGGATTAGAGCTAGAAATGGAAACATGTCTAAATTTAAGGTACAGCACCAGTATGTGCCAAAAGGTAAGGATGAGAGATTACGGTTTATTGTGCTACTTCAGTGCTATGGCAAGTGAAGCAAGACATTCCACTTATGTATTCATTGGTTGGCCCCTGGAAGGTCTAATGGCATATCCTTCTGATGAAGTTTAAAATAATGGCAAGTGAAATGGTAAGCTCAATCCACAAGAAGCACTATTTCTTCACTACTTGATGACTGTATTCATCCTTTACTATTGCCATTAGCACAGTACCACAGACTGTATTGCTTTAAACTGATAAAAACAGACACTACACTTGATCCTAGCAAAAGGGACAAGAAGTGATTGGATCACTTTATAAAAAGATTGATTTAGGCTTGTAGTTCTGGTGATCCAAGCTCAAGGGGCTACATCTGGGGACAGCCTTTTTGTTGGCAGAGTCTCAGAGCAGCCAAGGCCATAACCTTTATAGAGACAAAGAACAGGTGTGTGCCTCATCTCTGTTGCTGTGCATCTCATTGGTTTTTGCTCTCCCTGTTCTAAGAAAGCCGCCAGAACTCAATCATGAGGGCCTCACTCTAATGATTTTAAGTAAACCTAACTGCTTTCCAAAGGCCTTCCCCTAACCACCATGGTGAGATTCGTTTTCCATACTCATTACACCTCACAAGGGAGAATAAAATCTAAGTTATGAAGCTTGGAGATACACGTACAAACCATATTCAAACTATAACACTGATAAAAAACTAAATATAAAAATAAATTAAATAAGCTATAACAAGTGTTCCAAAAGTGTCTTGATCTTAAAATTTAAATTTGTTCATAAGGAAATTGTTGAAAATTTTGTGACTGATCCCTAGTATATTATACATAGAAGATTCAAAATGGAAATCATAAGGCATATTTGTAAAGTAGATTACTAAGAGAAGATCATGATTGGAAAGAAAAGAAACATAAACAGGACACAGTAGTACAAATGCCATTATCAAATGTAAGGTCAGAAGCCTCAGAGGCAAGTCACTAAAAAGGAATTGGTATCTGAGAAATAACAGGGTATTTTCAGAGACAAATAATACTTAATATGTCTAGGAGTTTTATAGAATACCCAAAGAGCTCCCAGCCTGGCAGTCTTTAGAATCAAGAAATATTTCCCTTTATCTAATACACAGCTTTTTTGCTACAATTTTAAGTATTTTTCCTCTATCCCCAATGGAAATTAAAACCATAATCTAGTTTTTCTGTAAATAGTAATAAAAAATAGAATAAATATATAAGAAAAATAGTGGCAAACAATAAAACTTTCCTTTTTGATGAAAATGTTAATAACATTTCATCAACGCTTTAAGAATCAACAGCAAGATATATCTCCCTCTCCACTTCCTTTGGGATAAGACTTGACAGGCCTGGGACAGTGCTCAAACTTTATGTACACACAAATCACCAAGAATCTTGTTAAGGTGCAGAATCTAATTCAGGAGAAGAGAAGCCCGCGATTCTGATTTTGAACAAGTTCCCAAGTGAAACTAATGTTTCTTGTTTGTAGATGATGTTGTAGGGAGCAAGGGATTTCACTCTTTCTCTAAGGTTTTAAGTAATTATATTAATTTAACAAACATTTATCAAGTGGATAGGATTCAAAGCACTAGTGATTTAACATTGAATAAAGTGCCATGCTTGAACCAAGGGAATTTACAGGATACAGAGGGTGGCAAGGGAATCGGAGCTGTCAGTTAATGAAGCAACCAGCCACCCTGAGAACAGCACTGAAAAATCAGAGTGTTCCCTCCTTCCCAAACACAATTTCAAGAACCAATTCAGAGATTACTCTGTGACAATGATGAAGCGAGACAAACTAACCCCATTCTGCAGTGTTGTTTGAGAGTGGAGACAAACAAGAACCCTGTGCCACTCACAATGATGACTACACACATCACCTCTAGTGGCTCCTGCTTTACCGGTCATTTCAGCCTTGTTCCACCCCTAAATGAAAGCGATTAAAACACTCAGTCATTAACTTAGGCTTACTTCCTGAGAGTACCTGTGGTGAACAGAATAATGATTTCCCAAAGATGTCACCATCCTTATTCCAGGTCCTATGAGTAGGTAATTTCTCATGGTAAGGGGAATTAATATTGATAATCATCGGATCTTGAGTTAGGGAGATTGAATATTTCGGATTATCTGAAGGAGTTCAATATAACCAAAAAGATTATAAGTGAAAGAGGAAGAGAAGAAAGTCAACATCGGAGTTTCAGAATTTTGAAGACGTAATATGGCCATACCTAAAGATGGAAGGCAGGACATAGAGCATGTATTCCCAGCAACAACGAGAAGCTGTAAAAGGAAAAAAAAAAAAAAAAAGATGGATACCTGGATTTGAGCTCAGCATGACCCATTCTGAAATCCAGACTAGGAAAGAAAATCAATTTGTGTTTTTTTTTTTTTTTCAAAAATTTATTCATTTATTTTAAACTCAGAGTTACAGAGAGGCAGAGGCATAGGCAGAGGCAGAGAGAGAGAGAGAGACAGGTCTTCCGTCCACTGGTTCACCCCTAAACGGCCGCAGCAGCCAGAGCAAGGCTGATCCGAAGCCAGGAGCCAGGGGCCAAGGAGCTTCCTCTGGGTCTCCCACACAGGTACAGGGGCCCAGGGACATGAGCCATCCTCTACCACTTTCCCAGGCCTTAGCAGAGAGTTGAATCAGAAGTGGAGCAGGGGCCATCGCCGCGGCTCACTTGGTTAATCCTCTGCCTACCCCGCCGGCATCCCATATGAATGCCGGATTCTAGTCCCAGTTGCTCCTCTTCCAGTGCAGCTCTCTGGATGACCCAAGTGCTTGGACCCCTGTACCCGCATGGGAGAACAGGAGGAAGCTCCTGGCTCCTGGCTTCAGATCAGCACAGCACACCAGCCATAGCAGCCATTTAGGGGGTGAACCAACAGAAGGAAGAACTTTCTCTCTGTCTCTCTTTCTCTCTCTCACTGTCTATAACTCTACCTGTTAAATAAAAAATAAAAATAAAATAAAAAAAAAGAAGTGGAGCAGCCAGGACTTGAACTGGTGCCTATATTGGATGCTGGCACTGCAGGTGGTAGCTTTACCCACTACACCACAGCGCGGGCCCCAATTTGTGTCATTTTTAAGCTACTGAATTTGTAAAAATTTTTCCAGCAGCTAGAGGGAACAGTCTAGAATAAGCCTCTATGTCATTTAATCCTGTCCAAAATCTCCTAATTCATAAATAAAATGTAAGTCAACTCCTCCCAACACGCTGTTACGGAGACAGCATATAATTTCTCATGTTGCGTGGTCTCCATTGTTGCAAGCAGTTAATACTAGCTGCATTCCAGTGGCTTTGAATGGCAGGCATCAACAGCATAGTGTGGACACTACGATATTAAAGTAAACAGAGACACAGATTTCAAACTGAAACAAGAGCCATTCTGTAGGATTGAGGAAGATCATTTGAAGAATCTGTAGTTCATTAGAAGAAGTCAGAATTGAACAAATAGGTTTGGTAGGCCCACTATATGAGAAAGAGAAGCATGTTAGGAAGAGGTAGGAAATGAGGCTAGAGAATTTGGGAGACTTATGAGCGTCTAATTAACCTTTTTTCCTAAAAGCTGTGAGAAATAAAAAAATTAGCAAATACTTTATGAATGAAAACTACATAGCATTTTTAGAGAGTATTATTTCTGCTCTATGGAAGATCAAGTGGAGCCTTCCTGGCGAACTGCATAGGTAAGAAATGATAAGGGTGTAAAGTGAAGCAGAAATATTAGGAACAAAGATCTGACACCAGTTCTCCAATCTCTAACCTTGGTATCAAGATAAGGGAATGGAGCCTAATCAACATTAAAAGGTTTTGGCAAGCTTGTTAAAATACTAAAGGATCTTGATAACCTCAGATAAGATCAAATTGACAAACACATAATTAGTCCTCTGCCTCTGGTGTTAGTGGCAGAACAATGGGCACAGGGGGAGTCAGAGATTTCAATTAGATAAGTTGGCTCAAGTCTCCATTCTCTCACTTGCTGAATATTTGCCCCTTGGACAAATTGCTTAATCTCCATCAATTTCCTCAAGATACCAATCTCCTAAGATAGTTGTCAGCATTAAAAATAATTCTATAGGTGTATTTTACAAGCTGTGAATCACTATGTATGCATATTATAATTATAGATGGCTTAAGAAGTGGCATTCAGCTGGAGCACTTTTGGAAAAGAGCTCTGTAACTTTAAACGTGACATAATGTATAATTTAGAGTACAGGAATGGTTTTGAAGTCAGATCCTCTATAGTTATATCTTAGTGTTTTTCTTTTTAAATTATTAATACAGCCTTAAACAAATTATTTACTTTTCAGTTTTGCTTTTCTCTTCAGTAGTTTGGTGAATAAAGAAATTGATCTCTAAAAATTGTTGTGCAAATAATGAAGCTATCCATCACATAATTACTGCAGGAGAAAAGAAAGTAAGTTGATGTTGTACCTTTTTTACATTCAAGATGGCAAACTGATATAAGATCTGCCCACTTCACCTTCCCCAAGAACACATCAAAATTCTAGGAAAGAAGTGAGTGGCAAAAGCCGTGGTAGAGATAATAGGAGAGATTAACTAAATTTCCAGGTAATGGAAAAGGAGATGGAGGCAAAGCACAAAGGAAGAAGCCACAGCAGGAACTATGAGGAGCAACCAGCAAGGAGAATATACTGATATTAACCGCACTAAGATAAAACTTGTTAGCATTAGGGCTGAAATAGTCAAGATGGTGAAATAAAAACATTACATGAAGAATGGGCAGGGGGCACTCCAGTAAGTAGGTTTACTTTTACACTCTGGAATTTGCAGACAACACCCTCCAGCCTGAAGGTCAGATCTTCTCTTAAAGTAAATGTGTCTTGGGGCCAGCGCCGTGGCTCACTTGGCTAATCCTCCGACTGCAGCACCTGCATCCCATATGGGCGCCGGGTTCTAGTCCCAGCTGCTCCTCTTCCAGTCCAGCGCTCTGCTGTGGCCCAGGAGGGCAGGGGAGGATGGCCCAAGTGCTTGGGCCCTACACCCACATGGGAGACTAGGAAGAAGCACCTGGCTCCTGGCTTCGGATTGGCACAGCGCCGGCCATAGCAGCCATTTCGGGATGAACCAATGGAAGGAAGACCTTCTCTCTGTCCTGTCTCTCTCTCTCACTGTCTATAACTCTACCTGTAAAAAAAAAAAAAAAAAAAAAAAAAAAAAAAAAGGTAAATGTGACTTTCAAAGAATTTTGTTCCAATAGCCATCGCTCCAGTTCATCTTTTTGAGTAGGTCATTTCTAAATCAGCAAGGATGTCAAAAGCCATGGCAATGATTGGCCAAGCACCTGCTTGGACATCAGTGAGAATGTATAGCACTAACAGCATAGCAGTGAGCACACTTAACACCATATCTTACTTTCTAGATTCCAAACTCCACTTGCATCTAAGACTCCTGGAAGAAATCACTGAATCCATAACTGCATTAGAAAAGTTCAAGACGAGCTTGGTGTATCTTACGGAGCCAGAAAGTAAAGAAATGGGCAAACAATACTGGGATATCTAAAATACATAGGAATCAAAATAAAGGTGTTCCCATTACCCAAATCTTGGACAATTTGAACATTAAAATAAATACTAATATTGCTAAATTTTAACAGTAGGTAAAAATCAACAAACATTCTTTCAATAGTAAAAAAGACAACTAATAAATACAGAAGGAAAACTGAAAACTATGAATGGATTATAAACTAGTAGGTTGAATCTTGACTTGAAAAATAAGGTTTTCATACAGTAGTAAAGTACCTACACTCAAATTAATTACTGATTCCAGGGAAGAAGACAGCAACTTCACAGTGAAGAAATTTGAAGTACATTACTTTCACCAGTGCTGACGTGATGCCCCAGGAAGGATACAGCTATATCTTCTATGAATCTAATCATAAAAAGTAGTACAAACTCAAATCAAGGGACAGTCTATAAAATAGTCAGCATTTTTCAACCTGTCAGAGATCAAGAAAGAGAGAAAGAAGCTGGGAAACTGATTCAGATCAAAGGGTACTAAAGAGACGTACCCACACTGAGTCGCATCCTGAACCAGGCAAAAAATTAACCACCTGGGACGCTATTGGGATAACTATCTGAATCTGAGTATGAACTATGAGACAGCTAATAATATATCAATATTAAACCATTTAGTTTGCATAATTATATTTTATTTATTCTCAGAGTAAATAGCACAACACCAGCAATGTGTCATGAAGTGGTGATAAATGATTATGTGCTGATACATAGATAACACATACATGTATAGGTTCTCATATATTTATATATAGGATCATATATTTTATATAATGATAAAGTGAGACCAAATACAGCCATTTAACAAACTTGGGGATGTAGGGATTTTTTGCACTATTATGATAATTTTTCTGTAAGTTTGAAATTGTCGAAATAAAAAATACATAATTGATCAAATGCAAAACAATTATGCCTTAAAACAGAAGAAAAATATTAGCTATGATGATGGAATCTAGAGTCTTATGCTTGTTAGAGATTCCAAATTACCTACTCAGAGCTAGACACTGGAATTAGAACCAGTACTGGAATCTCCCCACCAACATATACAGTGGAATCTCATTCTACTTATACAATGGATTGTTGCTAATAATAGTCCATTTTATCTTCAGATGACCCCATCCCTTTCCCCTCTGCACAGACACATCTCTCTTGGTATAGAGCATCTACTTCCTCTCATGGTCATATTTCCACACCCAAGCTTCCCTTCTCTGCAAGTGTATAAACTCTGGGTGCTTGTGCGTATTTGTTTATACATGAGGCATCTTAAAAAGTTAATGAGGCCGGCGCCGCGGCTCACTATGCTAATCCTCCGCCTAGCGGCGCCGGCATACCGGGTTCTAGTCCCGGTCGGGGCGCCGGATTCTGTCCCGGTTGCCCCTCTTCCAGGCCAGCTCTCTGCTGTGGCCAGGGAGTACAGTTGAGGATGGCCCAGGTGCTTGGGCCCTGCACCCCATGGGAGACCAGGAGAAGTACCTGGCTCCTGCCATCGGATCAGCACAGTGCGCCGGCCGCGGCGGCCATTGGAGGGTAAAGCAACGGCAAAGGAAGACCTTTCTCTCTGTCTCTCTCTCTCACTGTCCACTCTGCCTGTCAAAAAAAAAAAAAAAAAGTTAATGAAGTATGTGTATTATGAAAAAATCTACACATTAATTTCAAAAATTTTCACCAAAATAAATGTATCTTTTTAAGAGGAATTTTATTGTCTTTTATTATTGAACCAGCAGGGAAAGAGAAAGAGAGAGAGAGAGAGCGCTTCATTCTGCTGGTTCACTCCTCAAATGCCCACAATGACCAAAGCTGGATCATGCTGTAGTCAGGAGCTATGAACTCAATCTAGGTTACCCATATGGGTGGCAGGGACTCAATTATTTGAATCATCACTGCTGCTTCCCAAGGTCTGCATTACCAGGAAGCTGGAGTTAGGAACTACATCCAGGTATCAATCCCAAATACTTCATTGAGAAATACAGTTGTCATAACTGCTAGATGAAAAACCTACCCCAACCGATCTTCTAATTCCACTTTTCCACAAAGTGTATATGTGTATAAATGGTAGAAAAATGATAGATGATGATGATCATCATCATGATGGTAGGAAAGAAAGAAAGAAAGAAAGAAAGAAAGAAAGAAAGAAAGAAAGAAAGAAAGAAAGAAAGAAAGAAAGAAAGAGAAGGAAGGAAGGAAGGAAGGAAGGAAGGAAGGAAGGAAGGAAGGAAGGAAGGGAGGAAGGAAGGGAGAAAAAGGGAGGGAGGGAGGTAAGAAGGAAAGCGGGAGAGAGGAAGAGAGGGAGGGATGCAGGAAGGAAAGAGGAGAGGGGAAAGCAGCATATGGCTCTGGTCACAGATCATCTCCTATTTTAAGTCGTGAAAAAGCAATGACTAAAAAATATCTCTTTGGATAACAACATTGTACAATAACTGATATAAAATGTAAGATTATTAAATTTCATTTGAATATTGAATACAGTGTTTTTAATATTTGAGGGCAAAGATTTGTGTCTTACTTTTTTCCATGTCCCCAGATCTTAAGACAATGCTTCAGGTCATAGCCACACTGTGAAAATCTGTTAAGTGATTCAGTTTCCTGTTGAAGACAGTCAGGTTCTTTGCTTAGTGGTTTAATTCAAAGTCCTAACACAGTGGCCAGAGTCCAACAGGACTCGATACCTCAGAGTCAGGAGTACCATAAATACTTGACACATGAATGTAAGTGTCTTGATTCAAACTTAACATATTTTGTTTCAGTAAAAGAGAGATTTCTCAGTAAGCAAGACAAGGAACATTTTCTAAGTGCAGACCACATACCATTTCAACTTTTTCTTTTTTTTTTTTTTTTTTTTTTTTTTTTTGACAGGCAGAGTGGACAGTGAGAGAGAGAGACAGAGAGAAAGGTCTTCCTTTTGCCGTTGGTTCATCCTCCAATGGCCGCCGTGGCCAGCGCGATGCGGCCGGCGCACCGCGCTGATCCAATGGCAGGAGCCAGGAGCCAGGTGCTTTTCCTGGTCTCCCATGGGGTGCAGGGCCCAAGCACCTGGGCCATCCTCCACTGCACTCCCTGGCCACAGCAGAGGGCTGGCCTGGAAGAGGGGCAACCGGGACAGAATCCGGTGCCCCGACCGGGACTAGAACCCGGTGTGCCGGCGCCGCAAGGCGGAGGATTAGCCTAGTGAGCCGCGGCGCCGGCCCAACTTTTTCAATAGTAACTATAACGCCAGTGAAAATATGTTTCATTTTTAATCCGAGCTATATTATAACCAGAAATGACGAGGCCTCAGAAAATAAAACTGATCTATCAAAAAGGAGAAAGATGTTAAGTGATTTTAGCCTTTGGGCTCCCTTTTATTGTCCAAATCTTGAAAACTCCTAAAGATAGTTTCATAGCTAAGCCCATTTAGTTACAATTTTTCCAATAACATGTAAAGCTCAAATTTTACCAGATCTGAGTAGTATAAATACACTATGAAAGAAAAAAATGAATGTAAATGAAATTGTGTCACTAGCAAAAAAAGGAAGAAATTTTTTAGCATTGTACAGCTTAGAAATATTCCTCTTTATACCAGAATGAAAAATATTAATAATTGCAGTGTATTTGGATGAAATTTAAGACATTTCAATGGAATTTAAAAAATTAAAATCTCAATGCAAAATGAAAAAGTGATGAGGCATTACTCCATTTGGGTTATGGAATCTGAAATGGAAATAAAACATTTTTCAAAGATTTGTTTATTTGAAAGGCAGAGTTATGGGGGGTGGGGGAGACACAGTAAGAGAGAGAAAGAGAAAGAGAGAGAGAGAAAGAGATCTTCCATCCACTGGTTCACTCCTCAAATGGCCACAATGGCTGGACCGATCTGAAGCCAGGAGTCAGGAGCTTCTTCCGTGTCTCCCAAGTGGGTGCAGGGGCCCAAACACTTGGGCCATCCTCTGCTGCTTTCCCAGGCCCATTAGCAGAGAGCTGGATTAGAAGTGGAACATCCGGGACACAGACTGGTACCCATATATGATGCCAAGCACTAAAGATAGGGGCCTAACCCGCTGCACCACAATGCCAGCCCCAAATCAGAATAAAGTGTGGTTAAAATCAGCCACTACAGATTGAAACTGGCTGACAAATTCAAGAAAAAAAAAGCAAAGTAAAATAAAAAACCAGGACAAAATATTCATGCTGAATGAAATAGATTTATTAGGAGACTAACAGCAAAACCCCATCATACCCATGTCCAATACAGGGATGTTGATTTGGAAGTTAACACAAGAACAAAGCAACCTTGGGAAATAAACTACTAATTTCACTGCTAAAATTCATGAGTGTCAGAAAAAAACATATCTTGCTTTCTTGGCTTCAGATGAGTGAGTATCATCAGTTGAGCATTTGAACCCTGAGTAACTAGTTTATCGTCATTGAAGACCAAGGCCACAGTAAGATCTCAGTGTCTTCTCCCAAGAACATCTGGAAACAGAAACACACTCATTGCTCTTCAGGTTCTTCTGTGCAGAGAATGGTTCAAGAGTCCTATAGTCACCAGAGCTGTCGGATGGTCCATCAGTAGGTGCTGTAGCCAAAACCAGAGTTAGAGCCCCATGGCCTGATAAAGTTGCGACCATAGCAAGAGCTCTGGTTGTAGAAGTTGTTACCACCAAAGCCAAAGCCCAGGGAGCTGTAGCCATTGCATCCGCAGCCGTACTGCAGGGGAGAGCCCAGAGGCACCACACAGTTCAGGGGAGTGGCTCTGTAGGTTCCACGGAAGTTGGTTCCATAGCAAGGATAGCCTGGGAAGTAGCTTCCACAGCAGAAGTAACGAGTCATGGTGTTGGATGTTAAGAGGGGTGTGGATGGATAGGGAGGAACAAGCTACCCAAGTGTGAATGAAGATCTCCAGCACAGGGCTTTTTATACCTCAGGTTGGTGGGCCTGACGGGCTTGTCCAGACATCTTCTCACTAATTTGCATAAATAGACCCATTATTTTCTAATAAAGTGTATATAAAGGAACCCACAGACTCATTGCCCATGCTTTTGTTGGCTTTTCTGTTTGCAAAGGAATTTATCCTATCTTCAAAGCCAGGAACCATTATTGAAATGCATCGAATTCTTTTCATTAGTGTTCCATAGTTTAACTACTGTTCTGACAGCATCATGTGAGGCTCTTTAAATCATTCGATTATAAATTCCTCCCAACTGACATAGCAGACTAAAAAAAGCTTTGGCAAGTATGTGAACGCTTCAAGTGAAGGCAACAACATACATTGAGATCTTATAATATTTAGAGAACATCAATTGAAACATTAAGCTCTTGAAACTCTCTCTGCATACTGTTCAAAAATATTGATATAACAACTGATTAATAGGTATGGAAATTTCTTTCTGGGATGAAGAAAATCATTGAAAACTAGATGGATGTTGGGTTACACAATACTATTAATCTACTAAATATCACTGAATCTTTCTCTGCAAAATGTCCTGTTTTATGTTATATAAACTTCACTTCAGTGTTTTTTTTTATTTTTAAAGCATTACTATACAAACACAATCTAACAAGTCTTTTTACAGAATCTCTGGTGAATAATAAGATAGATAGGTAATCAAGTAGTAATTTTCCTCTGTTTCATTTATGAGCATTCTCCTTGTTAACATGCATTTTGTTTTTCATGGAGAACACACAATCTTTAGTTGTAAATCATCTGGAACATTGCCCACGTGTGCACTTCTGGAGTTACCATACTGGTGCGGAATGGAATGATGCCCATTTCAAAGCCAGGTTATACTATGATTGGTTCTTATTGTCTCCTAGTAAAACCAGCCTGAACACCTTGGATCCATTGTGAAATACAAGTTATATTTAAGAACACAGCAATTCTTTCTGCTCCTATTTTGCCTGTATGACCAACCATTCTTCACACTGAAGGTAAAACCAGAATAATTTGAGTTCAGTGCAGCTGTCTATTCCAATTGAAATGCTTAAGGTTTTGTTAATATGTAAACAATAACCTGGTAAAAGAAGAAAACATCATGGATATGAATTCCTTTTTCCTATTCTCCCTTAATGGAAAATGCAGAGTCCAAAAGACAGAACTAAATCTGTCAGACTTCTCTATAGTTTCTTAGATTTTAAAAATTTATTTATTTATTTGAAAGAGTTACATAAAGAGGAGAAACAGAGAGTGAGAGAGTGAGAGAGAGAGAGATCTTCCATCCACTGGTTCATTCCCCAGATGATTGCAACAGTCAGGACAGGCCAGGCTGAAGTCAGGAGCCAGGAGTTTCTTCTCAGTCTCCCACACTGGTAACAAGGGTCCAAATACTTGCACCATCTTCTGCTGCTGTCCCCAGGCCAGTAACAGAGAGCTGGATCAGAAGTGGAGCAGCCAGGACACAAACAGGTGCCCATGTGGGATGATAACATCACAGGTGGTGGCTTTACCGACTAAGCCAAAACGTCAGCCCCTCTATGATTTCTTTTATTCTATAAATTGGTTATATATTATCAGAGCTTACAATAAAAGAGAATCAAAAGATAAGTTATTTAGCCTAGCAATTACAAAGTCCATATCCCAGATCAGAGGACCTGAGTTCTTTTCCCAGCTTTATTATAGAATAAGCCCCCAAAATAGTTGGAGGAGTTGCCATAGAACCCCCAAACCTGAACTTACTTACCCAAAACTCAGAAAATGACTCACTGAGATCAGGGCAGTGGAAGACAATAGGCATGTTCAAGGGGCAGAGCAAGGAGCCGGGCTGCTATTACTTAATGCCCGTATCCCCAGGGAGTTAGGGGTAAAGGTCTTACAGTCTGAGACTGGAGCTGAGAGGTGCATGCTCATCTTACGTCCTAGTTCCTGGTTGATCAGTACTGCTCGTGGCCTTCCTTTGATTGGTCAGCAATGCCATGCTCTTCAGCAAATTTTTATGATGGCCAAGAGATTTTCAGTCACGCAAGTAGTAGTTACTTTTTGCCCTGGACCTATAATTCTACTGCCAAGAAGTGGAATTCACCAAAAGAAACCCTGGCCAAAAAGGTGTTATCTATTGGGGAAACAAATGACTTCATGGGTCCAGAGATTAGAGCCTTGTAAGGCCAGCTATACCACTTTCTCAATTAAACTAGTTAATTTTAGAACTATCAAAAGACAAGGCAAGGACACTCTAAGCTGATGATAATGGAGGGAGGCTAGATACTGGGGATAAAGGTATCCAGTGTTGCATTCAAGGCACTGCTTGGGGGCTCAGTTTCAACTCTGGCTCCCTCTTCCAGCTTCCTGATAATGCACACAGGTGATGGGTAGTTGAGTCCCTGCCAACCATGTAGGAGACCTGGAATGAGCTCTTGGTTCCCAGTTTTGGGCTGGCCCTGCCCTAGCCATTACAGGGCATATGATGAAAGAACCAAATGGATAGGAGATGTCTCTCTCTCTCTCCCCCCCCCACTATCTCCCTGCCTCTCAAAGAAAAAAGAAAATACAAAGTGTGTTTTCAAAATCGCCTTTTAACTAAAAGAATAAAACAGTAGAAAGCAATGGTACTCAACAGTACAGATTATGAAAATTATATACCAGATAGTCATAAAACTCAAAAACAGTTTGCTAATAGGAGAAGGCAGTGGTAGCTAAGAATGAAATGTGATTGTGGGTGGTTACGTGAAATTTTTAACTGCAATTTCTAACTTGCAAGGACATTGGAACCTGTAATTTGGATATCCTGCCACTAGGTGGCAGTAGTAATTTAATTACACACCAAAAATACAGAACCTGACTTGCGGTTCTCAAATATCAGTAGGCATAACAGTCTTTTTAACAACTTCTCTTCCACCACCAACATGAGATCCTGGAAATCGATTCCTGAAGGGCATCTCAGATGATGCTCATGTCTACATTATCCTGATAAATCTTTAATGAGATTTCAATGCAGTTATCTTTGCTTGGCTGTGTGAAATTGCCCTAAGCTTCTTATTCCTTATTGGTAGGAGTGCTCCGTGGCAGTCACAGGTGGCCTAGGTCCTTTTACTCTGAGTGATAGACATAATTAAAAATGAAGCTTTATTTTTCTCTTCCCATTGTCTTTTTTTTTTTTTTTTTTTTTTTTTTTTTTTTTTTTTTTTGACATGCAGAGTGGACAGTGAGAGAGAGAGACAGAGAGAAAGGTCTTCCTTTGCCATTGGTTCACCCTCCAATGGCCGCCACGGCTGGTGCGCTGCAGCCGGCGCACCGCGCTGATCCGAAGGCAGGAGCCAGGTGCTTCTCCTGGTCTCCCATGGGGTGCAGGACCCAAGTACTTGGGCCATCCTCCACTGCCTTCCCAGGCCACAGCAGAGAGCTGGCCTGGAAGAGGGGAAACCGGGAAAGAATCTGGCGCCCCGACTGGGACTAGAGCCGGGTTTGCCGGCGCCACTAGGTGGAGGATTAGCCTAGTGAGCCCTGGCGCCGGTTCCCATTGTCTTGTGCTCTCCGCTGCTTAACCCAAGATTCACTCAACTCAAATGGGAAAACAACAGCAAGGTATCCAGACATCTTCCCAGGTAAAATTCGCCTGAGTGGCCTATGGTTTTCTTACCTCAAATCAGAAGAAAAAAATATGTTTTCTCCTCTGATTGTTAGTGTTTTCCTATGTCCTATTAGATTTTCCTGGATAATATTCTCATGTAAGTATTTTGTTTTTCAGTTACTGTTTGTACTTTCTTACTAATGACATCAACTATTCATGGAGGGCTTACTCTGTGCTAGATTCTGTTCTAAACCCTCGGCATGCACTCTTTAGCCATTCATATATTTTACCTATATATAGTACGAGGGTTTACTCTTGTCAGCACTTGACAAATGTTAATGCATATTATTTTTGTGATGGTCTTAGGATGTAGATAAGTTGAGTATTGCTTATCTGAAATGCTTGGACCAGCACTGTTTCAAATTTTGGAATATTTGCTTTCACATGATGAGATATCTGTGGGTGGCTCACAAGTCTAAACATGAAATTCACTTATGAATTATATACAACTTACACTCATGACTTGAAGGTAATTTTACACATTATATATTTGGTGTACCTCTCTTGTTTTGACTGTAGCCCATTTAAAATGTCAGGTGTACAGTTTTCCACTGTGGTATCACAGCAGTAGTCATTTGTATTTTGGAATAGTTCAGGTTAAGAATGCTCAACATATAATAGCAAATTTTCATAGAGAACTTACACTGTTCTGGGTTGTGTAGTAAAAACTTTACAGTATGATTTACTTATAATAAAATGTACTGTAAAATACTGTAAAATAGAAATATAGTATGTACATGTAATGTATATGTTGTATGCATGTAATATATACTTATGTATATATTATGCATTATACATAAATGCATATGTGCATGTGTAATATACAAACTATATATATAAAGAGCAATTATGCTAAGTCTTCTAAGCATATCACAAATGTTAGTGCATTTAAATTTTATAATAATCTTAGTATGTATATATTGATTTTTAGCATTTTATTTCAGAAGTGTTTTAAATTTAGAAAACAAAAATCATAGATAGTAATTCAAAGAGTTCTCTTATACCTCTCACCTCATTTTCCCTACTGATAGTTTGTATTAGTATCTTTTTCACAATTATTGAATCACATCTAATTTCTCTTTTTAAAATTTTTATTATTAATAAATGTACATACTTATGAGTACAGTGTGGTATTTCTTTTTAGAATTTTTAAAATTTTATTTAATTTATAAAAGTTTCATGTACTTCATATATAAAGATTTAGGAACATAGTGACACTTCTCACCTCTTTCTGTCCCTCTCCGCCACATTCCAATCCTTCTTTCTCCTCCCTCTCACATTCCCACTCTTAATTTTTACATAGATCTACTTTCAGTTTACTTAATGATTATAAGATTTACCCTATAATAAGTAGAAGAGTTCAACAAATAGTGTGAAGAAAAAAAACCAAGTGTTACTCAACAGAAGAGACAAGGGCTGTAAACAATCACTGAATCTAAAAATATCTATTTCATTATAATATATTACATTTTAGGAACTCTATTAGTTACCCCTGATCAGGGAAAATAGATTATATTTGTCTTTTGGGTTCTGGCTTATTTCACTAAGTATAAGGGTTTCCAGTTGCATCAATTTATTGAAAAAGATAGGATTTCATTTTTTTTTTTTTGTACACTTGGGTAGTACTCCACAGTGTATATAATACCATAATTTCTTTATACAGTCATCAGTTGATGGACATCTGGGTTGATTCCATATCTCAGCTATTGAGAATTAAGCTGCGATGAATATGGGGGTATAGATCATACTTTCATATGCTGATTTTGTTTAGTTTGTGTAAATTCCCAGAAATGGGATGGCTGGATCATATGGTAGGTCTATATTCAGATTTCTGAGGTATCTCTATGCTGTCTTCCACAGTGACTGCAACAGTTTACATTTCCACCAATAGTGGATTAGGATACCTTTTCTCCCACATCCTCACCAGCATCTATTATTTGCTTATTCCTGTATGAGATCCAGTCTGACTGGAATGAGGTGAAACCCCATTGTGGTTTTGATTTGCATTTCCTGATGGTTAGTAATCCTGAGAGTTTTTTCATGTGTCTGTTAGCCATTTGAATTTCCTCTCTTGAAAAATGCCTACAAAGACTGTGCACGTTTCTTAACTGGATTCTTTGTTTTGTTGTTTTTGAATTTCTTGAGCTCTTTATAAATTCTGGACATTAAAACTATTTTCCCCATGTTCAGATGGTTTGAGTGGGACAAAGATGTGGACAGTTTGCACCGTGGCCAATTCCTGCTTTCTTAATCAGGTTTGGTTTGTCTTTAGCCATCCTCTATTTTTAGCCTTTATGTCAGTGTGTGTACAGTCCAGTCAACATGGGAAGCAGAAGCCTCTGTGTGCGAGGCTTGGGAAGCTCCGTGGAGGTCACCACTGCACCTTCCACGCCCACTCAGGCTTGGGGGTCCTTAAGGAGGAGGCATCATCCCCAGGCTGGGAAATAGGTGGGTTGTGGGGATGGGAGGGCAGGATCGGGGCAGCTCCAGTGTTGGGGGAGGACAGGGCTTGCTACCTGAGTGCATGCCCACTCCTCCAGTGGCACAGGACGCAGTGGACAGAGAAATGCCCAAGACTGAGCAGAGCCCAGACCCACTCACTGAGGAGATGGAAGTAGCTGAAGTCATCATAGGCTGGGCTGAGAATCTGGGAGCAGAGGCCATTGGTTCCCCATCATCTTGGTACAGGTCACCTAGGACGTTGCCCCTGTGCTCATCAAAATCCATTCACATCAGCCATGGGAGAGACCAGACAGACTGAATGCACTGTGAGAAAACACGAGTGGATGAGACGTCGCCTCAGCACAGGTGGGATTTCAGCCACCACAGTGAAGACGTGAGGAACTGTTCACCCTCACAGTAACCAAGTGAGTGCAAATTAGGGAGTCACACAGGCCAAACCAGCGTGAAATGCGGCTGCCACCCATGCCGGGATGACTGAGCTGATCCAGTGTCCATTTTGGCAAACGATTTGGCAACAAACCTCAAGAGCCACAGTAATACTGGCTCCTTTTGTTGCAGAAGCGCAGTTTTACCCTGGGAAGTAATCCGTGTAGGGGAAATACAAGAAAAGCAGCCATATGAGCAAGGACATCACCATCCATCCACCTGTCATATGTATAAAATAAATACATACAGATAAAATACAACAACAAAAAAAGTCTGGACATTAACCCTTTATCAGTTATGTAGTTTGCAAATATGTTTTCCCATTCTGTCAGTTGCCACTTCACCTTACTGTCTCTTGCAATGCAGAAGCTTCTCAAATTGATGTAATACCATTTGTCAATTTTGGCTTGGGTTGTGCTTCTGGGGCCTTTTACAAGAAGTCCTTGCCTATGCCAATGTCTTGTAGAGTTTCCCCGCAATGTTCTCTACTAATTTGATTGTACCAGATCATAGATTTAGGTCTTTGATCCAACTTGAGTGAATTTTTGTGTAAGGTATAAGGAAGGAGTCTAGTTTCATACTTTTGCATGCAGAGATCTGGTTTCCCAGGATCACTTGTTGAACAGACTGTACTTGCTCCAGGGATTGATTTTAGCTCCTTTGTCAAAGATAAGTTGGTTGTAGACTTGTGAATTGATTTTTGGAGTTGCTATTCTGTTCCGTTGGTCTTCATGTCTATTTTTTTGCCAGTACCAGGCTCTTTTGATGATAACTGCCCTGTAGAATTTCTTGAAATCAGTTATTGTGATGCCTCCACCTTTTTTGTTGTTGTTGTGATTTCTTGTGTTCTTGTGATTCAATATGTGTTTTAGCATAATTTTTTCTAGATTTGAGAAGAAGGGCATTGGTATTTTGATTGGGATTGCATTGAATCTGTAAATTACTTTCTGTAGTATGGACATTTTGATGATATTGATTCTTTTTTTTTTAAAACTTTTATTTAATGAATATAAATTTCCAAAGTACGATTTATGGATTACAATGGCTCCCCCCACATACCGTCCCTCCCACCCACTACCCTCCCCTTTCCCACTCCCTCTCCCCTTCCATTCACATCAAGATTCATTTTCGATTATCTTAATATACAGAAGATCAGCTTAGTATACATTAAGTAAGGATTTCAACAGTTTGCTCTCACACAGAAACATAAAGTGAAAAATAATAGATGATTTTTTTTAAATGATGATGAAATCAGATCAGACCTATTGTCATGTTTAATCCCAGTGAGAGTCAAGTTGGGAGTTGATAATTTCTTTTTTTTTTACAGAGGATCAGTTTAGTATACATTAAGTAAAGATTTCAACAGTTTGCACCCCCATAAAAACACAAAGTGAAATATATTGTTTGAGTACTCGTTATAGCATTAAATCTCAATATGCAGCACATTAAGGACAGAGATCCTACATGAGGAGTAAGTGCACAGTGACTCCTGTTGTTGACTTTACCAACTGACACTCCTGTCTATGGCATCAGTAGTCTCCCTCTGCTCCAGTCATGAGTTTCCAAGGCTATGGAAGCCCTCTGAGTTCTCCGATTCTTATCTTGTTTAGACAAGCTCATAGTCAAAGTGGAGGTTCTCTCCTCCCCTCAGAGAAAGGTACCTCCTTCTTTGAAGACCTGTTCTTTCCACTGGGATCTCACTCGCAGAGATCTTTTGCCAGTGTCTTGGCTTTCCATGCCTGAAATACTCTCATGGGCTTTTCAGCCAGATCCGAGTGCCTTTAGGGCTGATTCTGAGGCCAGAGTGCTATTTAGGACATCTGCCATTCTATGAGTCTGCTGAGTATCTCACTTCCCATGTTGGATCACTCTCCCCTTTATTTATTCTATCGGTTAGTGTTAGCAGATACTAGACTTGTTTATGTGCTCCCTTTGACTCTTAGTCCTTTCATTATGATCAATTGTGAACTGAAATTTATCACTTGGAATAGTGAGATGGCATTGGTTCCTCTTCCAGTCCAGCTCTCTGCTGTGGCCCGGGAAGGCAGTGGAGGATGGCCCAAGTGCTTGGGCCCCTGCACCCGCATGGGAGACCAGGAGGAAGCACCTGGCTCCTGGCTTCGGATCGGCGCAGCGTGCCGGCCAGCAGAAGCAGCCATTTGGGAGGGTGAACCAATGGAAAAGGAAGACCTTTTGCTCTGTCTCTCTCTCTCTCTCTCTCTCTCACTGTCTAACTCTGCCTGTCAAAAGAAAAAAATCCTCAACCAAATACTAGCTAATTGAATCTAATAACACATCAGAAACATCATTCATCTGGATCAACTGAGATTTATGTAGGGATGGTTCAACATTCATCACATTAACAAACTGAAGAATAAAAATCATATGACTATCTCCATAGAGGTTGAGAAAACATTTGATAAAATTCAACATCCTTTCATGATGAAAACCTTAAGCAAATTCTGTATAGAAGGAACACTCCTCAACACAATCAAGGCAATTTATAACAAACCCATGGCCAACAACTTCCTGAATGGGGAAAAGTCGAAATTATTCCCCCTGAGATCTGCAATCAGACAGGGATGTCCACTCTCACTGTTGCTATAAGATATTGTCCTGAAAGTTTTAACCAGAGACATTAGGCAACAAAAGTAAATCAAAGGGATACAAATTGGAAAGGAGGAAAACAGACTATTCCTATTGGTAGATGATGTGATTCTATATATAGAGGATCCAAAAGATTGTACTGAGAGAATATTGGAACTCGTAAAATAGTTTGGTAAAGTGGGAAGATATAAAATAAACATGGAAAAAAAATCAATAGCCTTTGTATACACAGACAATGTCATGGCTGATAAAGAATTTTTAAGATCAACCCATTCACATTAGCTCCAAAAAAATTAAATACCTTACAATAAATTTTACCAGATTGTCAAAGTTCTCTATCATGAAAAAAACATTAAAGGAAGAAATAGAAGACGTTGAAAGATGGAAAACTTTTCCATGTTTATGGATCGGATCCAGGTGCTTCTCCTGGTCTCCCATGCGGGTGCAGGGCCCAAGCACTTGGGCCATCCTCCACTGCCTTCCCGGGCCACAGCAGAGAGCTGGACTGGAAGAGGAACAGCCGGGACAGAATCCAGCACCCCAACTGGGACTAGAACCCGGGGTGCCAGCACCGCAGGAGGAGGATCAGCCAAGTGAGTCATGGTGCCAGCCAGTTGAGGATTTTTATATCTATGTTCATCATGGATATTGGTCTATAGTTCTTTTTCCCTTTTGTATCTTTTATGATGTGATATTTAAATGTATTGAATCAAATTACTTATCAAAACAGGGTAAACAGGAACCAATATTATGGCTCAGTGGGTTAAGTTGCCAGTTACAATACCAGCATCCCATGTCAAAGTGCCAATTAGAGTCCTACTGCTCAGTTTCCAATTCAGTTTCCAGCTAATATGCCTGAAAAGTTAGTGAATGATGATCCAAGTGCTTGTGTCCCAGACACCCACATATAAGGCCAGAATACACTTCCTGGCTCCACCATTCAACCTGGCCACTGTTACAGCTCTCTGCCTTTAAAATAGATAAATAAATAAATATTCATTTGACATTACTTCATAATTAGAGGCTTGGAGCACCATTCTCCCATATGTTAATTCCATGTGTACTAGGTCATTGTGAATGTAGTCTCCTCCCATGCTTTGCAACCCCAGGACTTTTTTCTTTCAAACAAATTGTGATTTAGTGCCAGTCTTCCAAACTCTTTCTATCTTCCATGAACCTCCAGTCTCCAGGAATCACCATTCTGTGTTCATATTGAAGTGTTATTGATTTTTTATCATTATTTTATTTTAATTCCCACATATAAGAAAGAATGTGCATTAGTTGTATTTAAGGGTCTGACTTACTTCACCCAAAATACTATTCTTCAGTTCTATCCATTTTTCTGTTTATAACAGGATTTCATTCTTTTATGACTGAATTTTATATATATATATATGTATATTTATATGTACACGTTGTAAATACCACATTTCCTGCATCCATTCATATGATGATGGACACCTTGATTAATTCCATATACTGGCTACTATAAACAGTGCTGTGGAGCATGTGGAACATGGTGGAGCAGGTATTGCTTTGATATAATGAGTTCACATCATTTGGATATATTACACAGAAAGATTACTGGATCATATGGCAGTTCTATTTCTAGTTATTATAAAAAATATCATACTGTTTTCATAGTGCCTACACTAATTTACTTTCCCACCCACAGCATTTGGTCCTATCTGTCCTTCTGATAATGGTCATCCTAACAGTGGTGAGAGTATATTGGAGAGGAAAAAGGGAGATATGATGGGCAGGAATTTTCTAGAGCAATGAAGTCAATACCACCTAATACTACCATAGAACCAAGGAATATGGAGATTGAGATTACTTTGCTCATTTTGTAAGAATAGTTTACTGACATTCTTTGAGGAAAAAATTCAGTAAAATAACAAAGTCAGAATCTGTACCGCAAATAACTAGCAAGCACATTACTGATGGAAAAAGATGAGAATAAAACTAGTAAATGTAGACCATCCTCCACATGTGTTTACCAAGGAGATAGGGATGGGGAATGATGAGAAAACAATTCAAAGAATAGAGGGATTAAAAGCCAGTTTCTGTAATTTTTTTAATGGTGCAATTAGAGCTGAAGGAGTCACCAAACTAGCTTCTTCCTCAATTATCCCACAAGAAAAGTGAGATGCAGGAAAGGGAGTACCCAAAGTTGCATTCGCATCATCAGTACTGACTGGAGACTGTTACAGACTTGAGTCACATCAATTGCTGTGTGTGGGATAGAAGGCAAAAGGAATGGATTCCTTTTCTGTATCTTTCCCCTGAGTGGAAAGACTCTAAAGTAGCCCACAGTCTTTACAGCTTGGTATTAATAACTTTGAGAAATACCCTCTCATGAGTGTGTGTGGGACCTAACCCTGTTTTAATGAATAAAATATTCTAAAGGCGACAGCATGTCACTTCTGTGATTTTTTTAGATCGTATCATTTGTCTTGCTAAGAGATTTTCTTCCTTGTTGTTTTATTGAGCCACCCAGGCTACAGAGACCCACAGAACAACAAATTAGAGCCAACAGCCAACTGGCAATCAGCAACAACAGAAGCAAACTCAAAATGAGGCTCCCTCTCCAATAATGTGAACTTGGAAAAGGAAGCTTCCCCATTCAAGCCTTGAGGTGAGACTGCAAGCCCAACTAAAACCCTGGTGGCAGCTTTTACAAGAAGTTATGAAACAAAAAAAACATGCAAAGCATTGTCTAGAATCTTGACACTGTATAAACTGAGATAATAAATGGGTGCTGCGCTAAACCACTAAGTATATAGTGATACTGTTATTCAACAGTGGGAAACTAATTGAGTGTGCATGTACACACACACATATCCAACCCACCACTGATGCAGTCAGCTCCAAAAGGCATCTCAATTGTGGCAAACTTTCTCCATCTCGAAAATCATCTGCTATGAAAGGACTTAGATCTGTGCTCCCTTAATTCTCTGTTTTAACCTCAAAGAGAATCTCTCTTCTACACACTGCTTGAAATAAGCAGCTCACCCAGCTGCTTCTAAACGACTGTCCTCACTGCTCTGGACTATCAAAATTTTCCCACCTGTGTCAGAACCCATGCAAGTGCCCAGTCCTATGAGCTTTCGGTTCTTATGGCATTCTCTATTTCTACTCTCTTCTGATAGCAACGTTTTGAATTTCCAATATTGATGGATTTATTCTTTGTAAATAAATCATCTTTTCTGTCATTTCTAGGGAAGAAAAGAAGGAGTAGAAGGCAGATGCCTATGCTCATTCTGTTGTTTTGCAACAATATGCTTTCTGGCATAATTTTCATGCTATTATGCAGCCTTCCTCCCATTCCGTTTATAAACATTTTTTTCTGGAACTAAAGTCTGGCAGGGATACTGAAAATGGTTTGTTTGTTTGTTTTTTTTGTGTTGTTTTTTTTTTTTTTTTGACAGGCTGAGTGGATAGTGACAGAGAGAGAGACAGAGAGAAAGGTCTTCCTTTTTGCCGTTGGTTCACCCTCCAATGGCCGCCACGGCTGGTGCGCTGCAGCCGGCACATTGCGCCGATCCAAAGCCAGGAGCCAGGTGCTTCTCCTGGTCTCCCATGCGGGTGCAGGGCCCAAGCACTTGGGCCATCCTCCACTGCACTCCTGGGCCATAGCAGAGAACTGGCCTGGAAGAGGGGCAACTGGGACAGACTCCGGCGCCCCGACCGGGACTAGAACCCGGTGTGCCGGCGCCGCCAGGCGGAGGATTAGCCTATTGAGCCGCGGCGCCAGCTTATAATGGTTATTGTAAGTACAATGTACCCACTACAAATTATATTTATGAAGAATATATAATGGTGGTGCCAAATGTTCACCCTGTAATGATAAGTTATAACACAATGAAAACTAGGTGGAGGTTTCATCTCCTTGAAGTAAAATGTTGAGCCATATGAATGAGTGATATACATACAATAATAGAAAAGAGGCTGAAAATAGATATTTGGAAGCCCCAAAAAATGAAAAAAAAGTGATTTGGAAAGAAGTAGGCAGAGAAAAAATAGAGAAAAGAATGGCAAGAAACAAGACTGTGGAGGTCCTGGTAGACTTTCTTTTTTTAAATTTTTTTTTTATTTGACAGGTAGAGTTATAGACAGTGAGAGAGAGAGAGAGAGAGAGAGAGAAAGGTCTTCCTTCCGTTGGTTCACTCCTCAAATGGTGGCCACGGCCGGCACTGCACTGATCCGAAGCCAGGATCCAGGTGCTTCCTCCTGGTCTCCCATGCGGGTGTAGGGCCCAAGCACTTGGGCCATCCTCCACTGCCCTCTGGGGCCACAACAGAGAGCTGGACTGGAAGAGGAGCAACCAAACCTAGAACCCAGTGCCCATATGGGATACCAGCGCTGCAAGGTGGAGGATTAGCCAAGTGAGCCACGACGCCGGCCCCTCTGGTAGGCTTTCCAGAGTAGGACACAGTCAAATGATTCTGAAAGATGTAGCAACACAAGAAGGAACCAAGAGGAGACAGAAAAGGCATATTAGAACAAAAGACCTATGGGCAAAAAGGAAGAAAGGGGCCCAGCTTCGTGGCATAGCAGATTAAGCTACTGTCTGTTTTGCCAGCATTCCACATGGGTGCCAGTTGGATTTTCGGCTGTTCTACTTCTGATCCACCTTCCTGCTGATGTGTCTGTGAAGACAATGAAAGATGGCCAAAGTCTTTGGTCACCTGCACCCACATAGGATAAACAGATTAAGTTTCCTGGCTCCTGGTGTTTTTTTTTTTTTTTTTTTTTTTTTTTTTTTGACAGGCAGAGTGGACAGTGAAAGAGAGAGACAGAGAGAAAGGTCTTCCTTTGCCGTTGGTTCACCCTCCAATGGCCGCCGCAGCCGGCGCGCTGCGGCCGGCACACCGCGCTGATCCGATGGCAGGAGCCAGGAGCCAGGTGCTTTTCCTGGTCTCCCATGGGGTGCAGGGCCCAAGCACCTGGGCCATCCTCCACTGCACTCCCTGGCCACAGCAGAGAGCTGGCCTGGAAGAGGGGCAACCGGGACAGAATCCGGCGCCCCAACCGGGACTAGAACCCGGTGTGCCGGTGCCGCTAGGCAGAGGATTAGCCTAGTGAGCCGCGGCGCCGGCCTCTGGCTCCTGGTTTTGATCTGGCCCAGCTTCAGCCACTGAGGCCATCTGAGTAGTAAACCAGAGGATGGAAGATCTGTGCATGCGTGTGTGCGTGTGTGTGTGTGTCTCCTTTTCTCTAGGTAACTCTTTCAAACAAAAATTAACAAATCTTTAAAAAATGGAAGAAATGCATTCAAACTTCAGACTTTGAGATACTGATAGCCCAGAGGCTGGCATACAGGACTGACTAGGCATTTTAATACATGAATGAATTGGTGTGAATTGACTCATTGATAAAATATTCACAAGTAATTCACAATAAAAGCAATAATGTAGCTATTTGTAGCAGCCAAACAGTGAATGCTACCCCTGAATTTTCTTAGGGGCATTGTCTGAATTCTGTACCAGTCTCCTATGGGTTCTGTAGTTTCTACCACCTGCACAGGACAGCAGCTGAGTGGTGAGGACTCTGGACAGCCTGAAACTAATGGGTCACATGAATGTGTCTAATAACTTTGAAATTCCCTCTGCCCTCTGTCCCAGAATCTTCATGGATATCGTATAGACTGACTCCACAGAGCTTTGAAAAGACAAATGAGAAGCCCTTATTAAATACCTTTAATTTAGTACAACTGCATTTTGAGGCCCTTCCCACCTGTCAAAACAGAAATTGTCACGGAACAATTATCCCAGTGATGCATCTCACTACACTTGCCTCCTATGTTGCTCCTTCCCTAGGTTTTATCACTGAGGCCATGGCCTGTGCTTTAGGCAAGAACTGAGAGATGCCTATGGGCTAAGTTTAATCCACAAATATCTGTTCTCTAGTTTCTCATGTAGATAAAGCAACTGATTTTTAAAAACATTTGATAGAAGTTACCAGAGCTCTTAAATGCCATAAAACAGCATGCCTTAGATTGCCTTACGGTGATTGCTCTTGCAATTCTATGCATTTTTTCATCCATGAATCAGTAGAATAACCTTTTGTCAGTGCACAACTGCTACAGGGAAAAATCAGACCTTTTCTGCTGCCCAGTTTGATTCCCTCTATAATTGAAGTGTGAGAGTCAAAGGAAAAAAAAGGAAAGAATAAATAAAGATCATTGCTAGAAAAATCATGAAGAAGCAAGTGTCTGGCAAAGCATATAAAACACCACTTAGGATCCTGCTTGCCATATTGGAGTTCCTGGGTTCAAGTTCTGACTCTTCTTCTAGTTGGGGGATCCAGTTACAGATTCCTGGCTGCAGCTTGGCCCAGCCCCTGGTTGTGCAGGTATTCGCAGGTATTTATGTATTTGAAGAGTGAATCTAGTTGGGAACTCTGTCTCTCTCTCTCTCTCTCTTTCTCTCTCTCTCTCTCTCTCTCGTCTTCCCCCCATCGTGTGTGTGTGTATGTGTATGTGTCTTTCTCTCAATTCCATTTTCTAAATAAGTTTTTTGAAATAAATAAATGTCATATAGATATCATCACATTACTTTTTTAAGTTCTTGTCTTAAAATTTTAAGAGAAAAGAAGTCATTAAGTGTATATATCCACGCAATCTACAAATATTAAATATTTTTCTAGCATCCTTTATGTACAAAGTACTTCCCTAGTCACTCTTGAGAATGTAAAAATTAAAACACTTAACCACAGTCTTGCAGATTTTTTTGTCAGTGTGGAGGGAAGCAAGAAATGAAGTAAGTAATTATGATTTCTGGTAATACCATGAACACCAAATGCCATTAGAAAGTTAACTCATAGATATCTGTTAGGAGGAAGGTGGACAGAGTCAGATCAGAACTGAGATGCATGGAAGTGGTTTGCAGAAACTGTAGTGAGGAATGCCATGACAATAATCACAATAAAAATAAAATAAAATATCAATTCTGTAAGGTAGAGAAGGAAGCACAAATAGTGCATCAGGTCACAAGCATTTGAAACTTTATCTTGGAAATAACAAGAATAATTGATGAATAAACCCATAGCAGAGCAAAGTATGAACATGAAGCCTGGAGAATGAGGCTTTCTTCCCCAGTCTAGCAGAAACCTGGGACTTCTCTCATTCATAAAAGCATGCTTACTCTGAACAAAGCGTGGGCAAGTCATCCAAATGTTTTCAGATATAAGCTATTTTCATCCTTTCTTTTCCTTGTACTCTCCTATGATACAGATAGAAAACAAAATTATGTCTACACAAAGGAACTGAATATTGGATTACTATACTTTAAACAAGGCATTTATTTATTTATTTTGAGGCATCTCCTAAAAGCCTATAAAATTCAGATAATTCCCTTAAGCATGGAAGTAAAAATTCTTGATATTAGTATTAAATACATAGAAAGAAGAGAAGTACATCGAAATTAAAAAACTAAAATTGGGATCCTTAATCAAAACTGACAGATTTTCTGACTTATAAAAATTATGATTTTCCTTCAGGACACAAATAACTCCCACTACAGTTTGAACAATAGCTTCCATGGACTCACAGATTTTTCTGAGAGGCTGATTATTACTAGCTTTATAACTAGCACTAGTAACAACAAGAGCAAAAACTATTGCTTATTGAATGCATAATATGCCTGGCATGCTTCTAAGTGCTTTATGTACATTAATTGTAACCCTCACAAAATCCTTATTGCTATTCCTAAAGTGTAGTTGTGGATGCTGAGTTCATAAAGGGAAAGCAATTTCTTTGGGGTCACATAGCTCTTAAGTGTCAGAACCAGAAGCTTAACCCTGGCATCTGAGAAGTAATATAAATAAATGTTGGCATTAACATAAGTCTAATAAAGTAATATTTTGGAACAAAATCAAGGTTATATATAAATAAATGTTGGCATAAACATAAGTCTAATAAAGTAATATTTTGGAACAAAATCAAGGTTAAAGCTTGTATCGGGTCATATGAATTTGTAAGTACTTAGCTGTTATTTTATTACATATTTAAGCAATTGAACAATGATTCAGAAAGAAAGAATAGAAAATAGTTATGGGTGAGTGCCCAGGTTTGGGGTCTAGGTCAAGTCAGAGTGTAAGATAGCAACAGAAGTTGGGCTATATGCCATAGCCAAATTAAATTGACTAAAATGGTATCTAAATAAAACTGAATTGACAGACAAGCTTGTAGGCAGGAAGAAGATAGCCTTCGTTTATTATGCAACTTTCCTGGTACAAGTGCTTGTTTAATATTGTGAATTCCTAATCATATCACCATTGAAAAAGCAAATTGGCACAGCTCCAAAGGAGAGAAATCCAGCACTATCTTGAAAAAATTCATGTGCACTTTACTTTTTTGGCTTAGAGATTTTGTTCTCAGCACTTATCCCAAAGATTCAAAGACAAAAATTCTAAATGATATATGCACAAATCTATTCATCACACATCATTATTTACAAAGTAAAAATCTGGAAACTCATAAGTACATGGAGTTTCAAAAAGTTCATGAAAGATCCACATAATCATTAAATTCCATTCTCCATGAACTCGCCACATCACCAAGTAATAGACTGGTTGGATGAACTAGGGTGCCTCAACTGAATGGGGAATGTTTTCTGTGTTCTTAGAAGGAGTTATATCTAGAATTGATTAAGAAAAAAAAATCACAGTACAAGTATTTGTATTATGCTACATTTTCAGTATGAAAGAGGATTTACAAATATTTATCCATATTTGCTTACAGTTTTTCATAAAAAGCAGTGTAAATATAAATCAAAAACTCATTAAAATAGTCAATCGTGTTAAGTGAAATAAATCAGATTTTACATACATTCTTCATATGTGGTTTACAATAATCTATTATATATTTTACAAGCAGTGGGGGAGGAGAGGGCTAGGACTTCAATAAGGAGGTAATGACAAGCAAACCAAAGGTTGATTTCTCTAATTTGTTTAGTACACATTGTATGCAAGTACTGAAATGTTGCACTATAGTCCATAAATATTCACAATTATATTTAATTTAATATTTTCCAAGCAGTCAATATAGATAAAAAATCAAAACAAAAAACCATTATTTCAAAATAGTTGATCACTGGATCATCAATAACATACATTTATAATCAGGCCTCTATCAATAAGAACACTTCACTACTAAAAAATATTTACCAACAGGGGAAAGGAGAACAGGATGGAAAGAGTAGGACATAGCTTATTTTACTGTTTAGAAACATAGAAATAATTTGCTAAATTTCAGAAAACAAATCAAAAGAGAAGGGCAATCTGAAAATAGAAAACTGTGAAACAAATATCAATACAAAGTTGATGATATAACAATTCAGAGAATTATTTCTAAAATACAGCACAATGAGAGGATATAGTTCACAATAACCTAATACATGTTTTATTAATCAATAGTACAGAGAGACTTGAAGACTGAACATAAAGTAATAACAAGGAAATGTTAATCACCCTGAAGTGATTGGTACATGCTATATACATATACTAAAATATTAATGAAAATATTTAGTTATGACATGTTAACAAAAATATTTTTCAATGATTAAGGAAATGAAAATACTAACTACAAAATTTAATCATTGAAAATTGTATATATGCCTGAATTATCACACTGTACCCTATTAAAAACTATAAAAATTTCACTCAGCATGATGTTTTCCAGATTCCTCCATTTTGTTGCAAATGACCACATTTCATTGTTTTTGACTGCTGTATAGTATTCTATAGAGTACATATCCCATAATTTCTTTATCCAGTCTACTGTTGATGGGCATTTAGGTTGATTCCAGGTCTTAGCTATTGTGAATTGAGCTGCAACAAACATTAAGGTGCAGACCACTTTTTTGTTTGCCAATTGAATCCAGTCATTTGCAACAAAATGGAGGAATCTAGAAAGCATCATGCTGAGTGAAATAAGCCAGTCCCAAAGGGACAAATATATATGTTCTCCCTGATTGGTGACAACTAACCGAGCACCAAAAAGGAAACCTGTTAAAGTGAAATGAACACTATAAGAAATGGTGACTTGATCGGCCCTTGCCCTGACTGTTGATGAACAACTTAATACTTTATCCCTTTTAGTATTTTTTGTTCTATTTAATACTATTGGTTGAACTCTGTAATTAATACACAATTATTCTTAAGTGTTGAAACTTAACTGAAAAGGGATCCCTGTTAAATATAAGAGTGGGAAAAAGAGAGGGAAGAGATGTACAACTTGGGACATGCTCAATCCCAAATTGACTTTCCCCAAATGGTAGAGTTAGAAACGTGCCAGGGGATTCCAATTCAATCCTATCAAGGTGGCATATGCCAATGCCATCTCACTAGTCCAAGCGATCAATTTCTGTTCACAGTTGCTCATAAAGATAGGATTAAGAGTCGAAGGGATCACATAAACAAGACTAGTGTCTGCTAATACTAACTGATAGAATCAAAAAGGGAGAGAATGATCCAATATGGGAAGCGGGATACAGAGCAGACTCATAGAATGGTAGATGTCCTAAACAGCACTCTGGCCTCAGAATCAGCCCTTAAGGCATTCAGATCCGGCTGAAAAGCCCATGAGAGTATTTCAGGCATGGAAAGCCAAGACACTCTGGCAAAAAAAAAAAAAAAAAAAAAAAAAAACAAACCCTAAATGAAAGATCTCTGCAAGTGAGATCCCAGTGGAAAGAACAGGTCATCAAAGAAGGAGGTACCTTTCTCTGAAGGGAGGAGAGAACTTCCACTTTGACCATGGCCTTGTCTAAATATGATCAGAGTCGGTGAACTCAGGGGGCTTCCATAGCCTTGGCAACTCATGACAAGAACCTAGGGTGATTGCTGACACCATAAACAAGAGTGTCGATTTGTTACATCAACAACAGGAGTCACTGTGCACTTACTCCTCATGTAGGATCTCTGTCCTAAGTGTTTTGTACATTGTGATTTAATGCTATAACTAGTACTGAAATAGTATTTTTCACTTTGTGTTTCTGTGTGGGTGCAAACTGTTGAAATCTTTACTTAATATATGCTAAACTGTTCTTCTGTATATAAAGAGAAACGAAAATGAATCTTGATGTGAATGGAAGAGGAGAGGGAGTGGGAGAGGGGAGGGTTGTGGGTGGAGGTAAGTTATGGGGGGGGGGAAGCTATTGTAATCCATAAGCTGTACTTTGGAAATTTATATTCATTGAATAAATTAGGTTTCAGTGGATCTGGTTTGTTAAATAAAGCTTAAAATTCAAAAAAAAATAAAAACTATAAAAATTTATTATTTTTTAAAAATTGAAATATATTTCAAGCATGAAGAAAAATAAAAACAGCACAAAATAACAGAATTCTGGCTGTCTATCTCTAGAGATATAATAACCTAAGATGAAAAGAAACTTTAAATTATATTCAATAATTTTATTACCCAGTGGCTACCATAAAAGGTAGATCCAACATGTAGAATTAATAATTTTTTTCAGCTGCTAGGGCTGTGGCTCAGCGAGTTAAAGCCCTGACCTGAAGCACCGGCATTCTATATGTGTGCCAGTTCTAGTCCCAGCTGCTCCTCTTCTGATTCAGCTTTCTGCTATGGCCCGGAAAAGTAGTAGAAGATAGCTCAGATCCTTAGTCCCCTGTACCCACAAGGGAGACTCTGAAGAGGCTCCTGGCTCCTGGCTTCAGATCGGCAAAGCTCTGGCCATTGCAACCATCTTGGGAGAGAACCAGCGGATGGAAGACATCTCTCTCTGTTTCTACCTCTCTGTACTCTGCTTTCAAATAAATGAAATAAATATTTAAAAAATATTTTTCATTATTGTGAAACTATCATAGCTATATTATAACATAAATTAAAAATTAAGACTTTCAGTTGAAGAGGGAAAAATGAAGTTTAATAATCAAAGAAGTTAAATTTTAATTAGAAATATTAAGGAAAATCACTATTTACTTTTCTCTCTTTTTAAAAAAAAGATTTATTTAATTTGAAAGTCAGATCCAGAGAGGGAGAAAGAGAGATCTTTCATCCTCTGGATCACTCTCCAAATGGCTGCAAGTCGAAGCTGGAACAGGCTGAAGCCAGGAGCCAAGAGCTTCTTATGGGTCTCCCACCTGGGTGGCAGGACCCCAAGCACTTGGGCCACCTCAGCTGGTTTACCAGACACATTAGCAGGGAGCCCAGTCAGAAGTGGAACAGCCACTTCAGGTGGCAGCTCAGTCTGCTATGCCACAGCGCCTACCCCTTCTTTTCCTCTTTCAAAAACTACAGATTCCCTGAATTTATTTAAAATGTCTGCAACAATATTCAGCAGCATTGAAGAACCAGAGCACACAAATTCTGTGCCCTTAACACCATTTCATTCCGAAAGGAAAGAATTCCTTATCAAAATGACTGATTCTAGCTCTGAAGCAAGAAATGCTCAAAACAAGCATAATCTATTAGCCTGAAAGCAAGAAAACTGCCAAAGACTGTGAGGGTCATGGCCACAGAACAGAAGTAACTGCAGCAAGCCCACTAGCCAGAGCTGCCTAATGAGAACACATACCCCCCAAAATGAATACAATAGACTAAAAGAAATCAAAGCTTTTCCAAGATTTTATGAATTTCAGTGGTCATCTTTGGAGATTGCTTAGGATGGCAAATCATTTTTGGTAGTTGGTAAATGATATTAAGCATTTGTCTCTCCTATCCTATGTAAACTCTACTTAAGAATACACAAATAATTTGTGAATAAAAGTTATTTTTCATGGAACAATTTTAGCTAATACATACAGAAGCAGTGGTAGAAAATTCTCCTTTACACTACTAACAAAATCATGGACCTTGGCAATGATCATCTATGAAATGATAGAACTATTATTAGGTAAAAAGTTGACTGTGAACTGTACAGGTGGCCTAAAAGTCTGGACACATATAGATTTTTAATAAGTATTATGAGGTAACATCATAAAAATATTTTATATGCCAATCTGTGATTTGAGATTTAATGGAGATGTAACTCTGATTTTACAGTAAATACAGAGTATATATAGGAACAAATTCAATGAGACATGAAGAAGCAATGAGCCAAATTAGAACAGATTATCAATACACCACTTGCTCTCTGTATCATAGATGGTCCTTTTACCATCTGACAACTTAGTGACCCAGGATGCTCTCCTGATCTGCTTCCTAGGATTTTTCCTGCCTTAAGTGTCTGAAGTTAATGTTGTCCCCAAATCAGTAAATCCGATGAAGTTTAAAGAGTTGATTTGGGAAGTGTACATGATTATTGGTATGGAAGAAGGAACAAATAAAATGCTGATAAGCCACTGATGAAACAGTGCAAAACACAACCCTGAGAATTAATTCACTGAGACTTGAGAAAACTGAAGTGGTCATACACCAGCTTTCTAGTGTCATTGATTCTGTACTGTACCTGGTGCATTAGCACACTCAGGTCCAGGGGAAAATACTCAAGCACGGAGACTGGAACTGCTGACAGACGGAATATGCTGCGGAGAAACAGGAGAACACCTGCTCTCTAAGTTTAGAATATTCCTGAGATTTGTTTTTTAAATATTTTAGTAAAGAAAAAATGAGGGAATGCAGGTAAATGTTGATAACTATTACATTTGTGATTGGCACAAGAGTGAGTATAGTATTAGCATCTCTGGTTTTGGGTATGCTTGAAAATTTTCTTTATAAAATTTAATCAAATAATAGCAAAAACTATCATTGTACTCAGTATCACACGAAACATTGACTTCTAGCAGTTTCATCTGTTTCCCTTTCATTTTCCCCAAGTTTTAAGACTTCACAACTATTCATTAGCTTGTTCTCATCACCAAAAAGAAAAGATGAAAATTACATAATTCAAATTTTTTGCTGCACAGAGCATTTTAACCTGATTGAGATAAGTATCATATTTCAATCTAAATACATAACACCTAGGAAAATAGACTAAGACAAATGTAAATGAATAGGGTATACATACCAGAAAATACAGAGATGTTCATGTATATTTATAACTTAGGAAATTAAAGTGGCAATGCATTTCTGAATACATTTAGAATATTAGGCACCAAAAGGAGAACCTTGTAAGTCATTAACCATCTTTAAATATCCATAGCTTCTATTTGAAAGATGAAGACAATATGGCACTCCTAGGAGAAGACACAGCACTGAAACCACAGTTGCAAAGAATAAAGAACCATTCTGTGAGTTGCCTCAGCTGGAATGTGAAATTTTTAAATCAGTTGCTCACTATTAAGTAGAAGTTCTATTTCCTAAAAAATATATCCACTTCTAAGCAATGAATACCTAGAAGCTTTTTAAAAACTTAGCAACATTTATTTTACAATACCTTTATTTCACAAATACACGAAGGAATGTTCATCTAATGCATAACAACTCAGAGACATCATAGTTCCTGAATCAGAGAAATCTGTCTTGCATATTAAAATGTTCACTATTATGGGGCCTCAATATTGGTTCAAGCACCAGTTCAAGTTCCAGCTGCTCCACTTCTGATCCAGCTCCCTGATTATACATGTGGGAAGGCATGTATAATATAAAGGCAAGTGCTTGGGACCCTGCCACCCATGTAGAAGACACCACTGTGGTTCTGGGCTCCTGGCTTTCACCAGGCCTCAGCTTTAGCCATTGTAGCCATGTAGGGAATGAACCAGTGAATGGAAGATTCATTCCCCCTCCCCCTGCCTGTCGTCCTCTCTCTTTCTTTCTCTCTCTCTCTCTCTCTCTCTCTTTTGCTCTCATTCTCGCTCTCTCTCCCTTTCAAATAAATAAATAAATCTTTAAATAAAGTAAAGTAAAAGTTTCACCATTCTTAATGAAAAGTTCCACAGGAATTTAGGCATAATAACATAACATGGTGTGTTGTAACATTTTAGTAAGAGAGAAATATTTCTCATTTCATCTCCCAATATTCCAGATACACTATTCTGTATGTTCCCTTGTAATAGAAAAACTGATTAAGGAACTGGCAACATACTAGGTTATAGTTTTACATATTTCACATGTGCTCTTCAAGACATTTTCTCACTTTCAAGACACTCTCCTAAGAAATACTGCAGTCTTATCCTTTTATTTCCTTTCAAGGGAGTTATAAAACTTCTAAGACACCATTCTATGAATACGCTTGAATTTCAAGGAGATATTAACAAATGAACCATCACATCTGTCCAAATAGGAAGCCAGAATTTTAAAGCTCTAAATCAAGTTTTAAGGGGAAAAAAAGAAGTTACTGCTTTTGTCTGAATTCCATCAGTTCTTTGAACCACAAATACCCTCCTTATGCCTTTTCTTTACCCTAATTAAAACATGAGTTCCTTAAAACAAGTATTACATACATTTTCCTTAGCTCTACCTAGCTATGGATTTGCCAAACTACAATGAGAGAGGGCTATATAGCAACAGAAAACAACCCACCCACTTACTTTCTCTCGCTGGACTAGATGCCTCTTGAATGACAGTTGAATAGCTGAGTTGGGTGAGACATGTGGGAAACCCAAAGAATCATGTATTACCTAAGAAAGAGATTGCTGGGTGTGCCATAGAAAAGGAGCCCAGAGGTGACGGAGGAAAGCTGGAGCTAACATGGCTACAGAAGGAAACAAGGAGAGTATGCAAGAGGAGGCAAAGCATGTGAAGAGTTGAGAATGCTCAGAAGATGGGAACAATGAGAAGAAACCAACAGGTGATTCCAAGGGAAGAGGAACTTAGAAGAAATGGAGAGAGATCAAAGATTTTAGGAATGTTGATTGCCACTCACTGTAGTCCATTTCCCTTCATTCTCCATACAATGCCTTGTTGTTGAAATTTATTAGATGTCCCCAGTGCCGTGGCTCACTTGGTTAATCTTCCGCCTGCGGCGCCGGCATCCCATATGGGCGCTGGGTTCTAGTCCCGGCTGCCCTTCTTCCAGCAGTGGAAGATGGCCCGAGTGCTTGGCCCCTGCATGGGAGACTAGGAGGAAGCTCCTGGCTCCTGGCTTTGGATCTGCACAGCTCAGGCCATAGCTGTCATTTGGGAGGTGAACCAATGGAAAGCAGACCTTTCTCTCTGTCTATCTCTCTCTCACTGTCTAACTCTGTCAAATAAATTTTAAAAAAAAGAAATTTATTAGATGTAACAATTTGCAAGACTCTTTAGCACTGGGTAAAACAGAACTAATTCAAGGAATTCCAGTGTCCTATGTTCCATATTCATATTATATCTATATTTGTGTATCACTTTTAGAGTTGGGTGTGCATACAGATTCTGCAAAAATCAGATTTTATCAAACTTTATATAAACCTTTCATTCGTACATTCTCTACTGCCGATTTTGTTATCTTTATAAGACTCCAAAAAGAAAAGCATCAGGCATTATTAAAGAAAGACAGTACTTTCAACTCAAAAATGAATTACCATTTGTAACCAATGAAAATTCAGAACTCTGAGATGAAGAATCCTTTGCAGAACTTGGCCTGGGCAGATTTTTTTTTTTTTAGGACATCTGTATTTTTCAGTAGCAAAGGGCATTACTTTTTTATTGATTGAAGAATAAAAAATCAATGAAGTGAATTTCTCTGTCTCTAATCAGAATCGTAATTGAGATTAACAGATATGTAAATTGGTGAGTTAGTTCCATCATTACCTTAATAAATTTATGTTGGATCGGTCAAGAATTCTTCAAGGCACTGTGAGCTCTGCACGGAACACTTTGTTAATACTTGCCAATACACCCTAAAATCATTTATCTCTTCTCCTATAAAAATTCCCTTCTCTTACAGTCAAACTATCTCGGTTAGGCATGGGCAGCAGGATGTGAGAGTTGGTGAATGGATAGAAGGATCTGAAAATATCAGTTATAAGAAATTAATTTATATGACTGCCAATCTTTAATTGGTGAAGTTCAAGTCACAGAATCAGGGAACAGTTGAGGTATAAATTTTATTTCAAAGGATCTTTAAGGATGCCATCATCATATCTCAGCTACCATTGTACCTACAGTACATTGACTGTGAAAATAGCACGTTGAAGTCTACATACTCTTCAACCTTCCACCATACCCTGCTTCCAGCAGTAACTGAATTAACCTGGTCAAAAACTTGGCTAGGGTAGAATATTGACATTTAAAATAACATATGTGCTACTACATTTTAAGACAAAAAAATCTTGAAACTGAAGTAGCAAAATAGATCTCACCAAATGGAGTTGAAGTTATATGCATTACTGTATTTTAGCGAAGGTTTGATCGTATGTACAGTATGTATATTGGACATAACTTCTCATTGCCATCTTAGAATATATACTTTGAAGAAATTTGATATCAAAATAATTCTTTGAGCAGTTAATAACTGGCTGGCCCAAGATTCAACACGTGAAACAATTTAAGTAAGGGCAAAGATGTGATTGCCATGTCTTTGCCAAATGTGAACAGTTGTTAGCACACACAAAACATATTTACCTCTTTTAAATGGAGCCAAGAAAAGGAATAAACAGTAACTTCTTAAAATGTAGAAAACATTATTCTTGGTCTCCCAATATTAAGGAGATTATTACTGGATAAAATGAGCTGGATTCTTAAGAACCATGTTAGCAACTAACATTCTGACTGCAACCATTAACTAAAAATTGATCTTTAAACAGTTATAAATCATCCTTAGTTAAGGATTTTAAATCACAAAATAAGGGCAAGGGCTTGGCCTAACAATTGAGATGTCAGCTGGGATACCTGAATGCCACATTGGAGCACTTGGGTTTTTTGTTTGTTTGTTTTGTTTGTTTGTTTGTTTGTTTTTTGACAGGCAGAGTTAGACAGTTATAGAGAGAGACAGAGAGAAAGGTCTTCCTTTTTCCCTTAGTTCACCCCCTAATGGCCACCGCGGCTGACGCACAGTGCTGATCCAAAGCCAGGAGCCAGGTGCTTCTCCTGGTCTCCCATGCAGATGCAGGGCCCAGGGACTTGGGCCATCTTCCACTGCACTCCCGGGCCACAGCAGAGAGCTGGACTGGAAGAGGAGCAACGGGAACAGAATCCAGCACCCTGACCGGGCCTAGAACCTGGGGTGCCTGCACCGCAGGCGGAGGATTAGCCTATTGAGCCGTGGCACCAGCAAAGTACTTGGTTTTGCTCCTCACTCCAGCTTCCTGCATTGCAGACATTGGGAAGCAAGGCGATGGCTCCAGGAATTGGGTCTCTACCACCCACGTAGAGAACTGCTTTGAGTTTCTGCCCTCCAGATCCCAGCTTCCGCCTTGGTCCAGTCCCAGACCCACACGAATTTGGGAGTGGAGAAATGAATGAATATCTCTCTCTCTCTCACCAAATAAATAAAAAAATTAAGTAAAGTAAAATCATAAAATAAATTATAGCCTAATAAAGTTGGACCAATGAAGAAAAATTTGATAACACTTATAGTACAAATGGAAAAAATAAGATAAATGAAATTGTTATTGGGTTAAATAAACTTTGATAATAATTTTCATAATGTGAAGAGAATAAGAATAGAAATCACCTTTGAGAGTTTTGTTAATTCTCTTTCAGGTTATTTTTAAGGAATTATAATGCACAAAATTATGCTGTGATCTTATCAGACAATGGCTATAGAATATGGAACAATCTTAGAATCACACCTTAAGAGGAAAATTAATACATGTTAATGTAGTACAGAAGGATAGAGTACTTGATAGTACATTTATGTGCAGAAAAGTTAAGGGAATTTGGGCTGGCAAGCTTGGCTTTTTATAAACAAGGAAGAAATATTTGAATAGTCATTATAATTAACCCTGGACAATAGAATTAGACATAATTGCAGACAGCTGCAGGCAAAAGATCTCTCTTTTTTTTTTTTTTTTTGAGAATGGTGACGATAGTGAAGAACAGAGTGGGCAACTATTTGAATGTGCTTGAAGGATTTTAACGTTAAATGGAATAATAAAGAAAAAGTTACCCTACATCATATGTAAGATTCCCTACAACTCAGATTTTATAGTACAGCAACTTTTGCTTTTTTTCAATGTAACAAGTAGAATCCATGCAGAAGATGTAGGCAACTCTTTCACACCGTCCTTGTCAGTGCCTGTCCCTCAAGGGTTGGAGGCTTGGTCTCCAATGTGGTGATGTCGTTGACAGGCAGAGAACTCTGTGAGAAGCCACAGGGAGCACTGATCTCAGAGGTAGTTTTTTTTTTCTTTTTTTTTAACTTTTATTTAATGAATATAAATTTCCAAAGTACAGAATATGGATTACAATGGCTTCCCCCCCATAACGTCCCTCCCACCCGCAACCTTCCCCTTTCCCGCTCCCTCTCCCCTTCCGTTCACATCAAGATTCATTTTGGATTCTCTTTATATACAGAAGATCAGTTTAGCATACATTAAGTAAAGATTTCAACAGTTTGCTCCCACACAGAAACATAAAGTGAAAAATACTGTTTGAGTACTAGTTATAGCATTGATCTCAGAGGTATTAACACAGGTTTTATAGGGCCCCATTAATTTCCTGGAATGGGATATTGTTATAAAGGGCAAAACTGGCCCCTCTGTGTCTAGCTTCCCGATTTGCCATGTGATCTTGCCCTTTCACACATGTTCCTGCCACCTGCCAAAAGAACCTTAGCAGGAATGAGTAGATCTCAGTGTCATGCTTTTGAATCTAAAGCTGTTAGGTAAATAAACCTCTTTACTATATAAATTACCCAGCCTCAGGTACTTGGTTACAGCAACTGAAAACAGACTAGCACACTCTTTGCTTGCATCTTTTCCTTGCTAGTGTAGCTTTACAGCTTAAAGATAGAAATTATGCTTTGAAGTTAGAAAAATTGACAGAAAAAATGTGTCTCACAAACAAAATATAAAAATGTTTTAAGATTCAAACACAAGGCCGCCACCGCGGCTCACTTGGCTAATCTTCCGCCTGCGGCGCCAGCACCCCGGGTTCTAGTCCCAGTCGGGGCACCGGATTCTGTCCAGGTCGCTCCTCTTCCTGTCCAGCTCTCTGCTGTGGCCCGGGAATGCAGTGGAGGATGGCCCAGGTGCTTGGGCCCTGTACCCGCATGGGAGACCAGGAGAAGCACCTGGCTCCTGGCTTCGGATCAGCGTGGTATGCCGGCCACAGCGGCCATTGGAGGGTGAACCAACAAAAAAAGGAAGACCTTTCTCTCTCTCTCTCTCTCTCTCTCTCTCACTGTCCACTCTGTCAAAAAAAAAAAAAAAAAAAAAAGATTCAAACACAAGCACACACTGAAACTCATACACGCACACATAGAGCAAGTTAAATGCCCTTTCATGAAGAACACAGACAGAAGACCCTTGCAGACTTTCATGGCTGCAGTATCAGACAACTGCCCCATTGCTGACGAAAAATAAATAATCTACTGTGTTATAAAAGAGACCAGTTATCCTGTGATTCTCATGTTTTCTCACAAATAAAGCATTAACTTCCAAAGGAGGGACATAGATAGGAATAATGCTTTCTCCTTCATTTCCTTCGATCATCTGGTCCTGGTTGACCAGATTGCGAGAACAAACGATGGCGGTAGGTTCAGTTCCCTCTGGGTTCTCTCTCAGAGGCAAATATACACATTCGTCGCCTCCCCTAGAGCCTTCTGCCTGCCCCCGTCATGTGATGACTCACACTTGTCCCCCATTTATCTGTGACTATGGCCACAGCAGCAGAGGGGGTTCGGGGAGAAAAGCTTTAAAGTTCCCCAGTGGCCAGGCTGCATTTTCTAATTACAGCTCTAGCCTAAAAAGCTGATATATTTATTTCAATCACCATCTGTTGGAAACCTGTGTTTATTTTCTGAAATTGTCTCTTAACTGTGTGGTAAGGAAAAGAGATGTGATTAATTATTTGCTTCCAAAGTCTGTATAAGTTTTGCCCAAATTACAAGAGTAATTCACATGCTTTGCAAACTCCTGCTGACATTGTCCAAGTAGACAGAAACATCCACACAACACTCTAAAAAGCAGGAGGGAGGAAATAAACAAAAACAAAAGTTTAAAAGAAGAAAAAAATTCCTATACAATATAATACAGATTTTGTTCTTTAAATAAAAAGTTATATTTTATATTTATAAAATTTAGAATATGAAAACATATATGATATCTACTGCCTAAATTAAAGAAGCATTTACTTTAAATTTACTTTAAATATATGGATGAAATGCAGCAGGTTTTTAAAAATTTACTGAAATAATACCACAAAATAAAATTATTCTGATTGCTTCAAGTAAGAGGAAGCATTTTCAACTCAAGAAGAGAAACTAAATGATTTTAAATGATTAATTTAGAAAAAATAGACTTTAGAAGAATGACATGTTGTGACCTCAATAAAATTCAATTAAATAAAACATGAAAATAAGATAAAAAGAAACAATGAACCTACATCTCATATCATAGTACCTGGAATTGGGTCCTACTTTCACTTCTGATCCAGCACCTAGGAGGCAGTAGATGATAGTCCCAGTGCTAGGGCCCCTACCACCCCCATGGAAACCAAAAGCAGCTCTGGCTCCTGGAATCAGCCTAGCCCAGTCCTGGCTGTTGAGGACATTTGGGGAATACACTAACAGAAAATCTCTCTCTCTCTCTCTCCCCCACTCTTCTCCTCTGCCTTTAAAATATATAAGACTTTCAAATAAATAAAACTTAACAAAAGAATTTGAATAAAAGCAAGTTAGCTATGACAATTCAGTGATAAAACAAAAGAGTGGGATTACAATCATATGAAAAAGTATTTAATAATCTTGGTAAATACTGAATGCATTATTGATTCCAAAATCATCTCTGTTTGAAGTGAACAGACTTAAAACACTCAGTGTCACAGAGACTTTTGATTCCAGAGATAAAAGAATACAGGGAGTTAGCTAACGTCTAACAGTCTGACCCATTCACCATGAAATCTGTAGATACAATTTTGACAGGAACAGAATAGAAACTTTCTACACCAGCGTATTCAATAGACCTTGAAATAGGAGACAGCTATGCTGTTAGTTAAAATGGAAACCACTGGGGCTGGTGCTGTGGTGCAGCCAGATAAAGCCCTGGCTTGAAGCTCCCACATCCCATATGGACACCGATTCTGGTCCTGGCTGCTCCTCTTCCAATCCAGCTCTCTGTTATGCCTTGGGAAAGCAGTAGAAGATGGTCCAAGTCCTTGAGCCCCTGTACCCACGTGGGAGACCTGGAAGAAGCTTCTGGCTCCTGGATTTGGGATCAGCACAGCTCCGGCCGTGGTGGCCATCTGGGGATTGAACCAGAGGATGGAAGACCTCTCCCTCTGTCTCTACATCTCTCTGTAACTCTATCTTTCAAATAAATAAAATGAAGCCTTTAAAAAATTAAAGGGAAATCACTGCTTTTAAGTCCTTTTTAGGGGAGCATAAACCCCAGTATTCTGATAGGAAATCTTAAACTAACTAATATTTTGGCCCAAATGAAAAGATAAGACATGCTCTTTTTGTCTTTCTTGGCCATTAAATAGAAACCTCCATTACTCTATTCCTTAGCATGACAGTTTAGGATAGGATCATATATTGTGTGATCTTGCCCTACCCATACCTACTGAAATTTCTGAAATGTCATAGATAGCCAGAACAAATGGCCAAAGACACAAAGCCCTCCACCAAAATTTTAATCAAAGGCTTTTTATAATATATTTCAGACCCTCTCAGTCAAACCTTATCCTACATGAACAAGAAAAATCTGCTCAATGAAACCACTAAAATAAATAAAGGTACATGGTCATCATGGTAAGCTTGATGAAGTCATTGTACATACATAAATCACACAGCAGAAATAAGGTAGCATGTTCAGAATTTCTTTCTTGAAAAGTGAACACATCAGGCCGGCGCCGCGGCTCACTAGGCTAATCCTCCGCCTTGCGGTGCCGGCACACCAAGTTCTAGTCCCGGTTGGGGCGCCGGATTCTGTCCCGGTTGCCCCTCTTCCAGGCCAGCTCTCTGCTGTGGCCCGGGAGTGCAGTGGAGGATGGCCCAGGTGCTTGGGCCCTGCACCCTATGGGAGACCAGGAAAAGCACCTGGCTCCTGGCTCCTGCCATCGGATCAGCGCGGTGCGCCGGTCGCAGCGCGCTGGCTGCGGCGGCCATTGGAGGGTGAACCAACGGCAAAGGAAGACCTTTCTCTCTGTCTCTCTCTCTCACTGTCCACTCTGCCTGTCAAAAAAAAAAAAAAAAAAAAAAGTGAACACATCAGTCAATAGAAATAGAGCTTAATCTCAAAAAAATACTAAAATCTGGATTTTGACAGCTACAGATGGTGACTGTTACATCGGAGACCAAGACAACAGTTTTCATGGGCTAAGAAATTATTACTGAAGCCTTGGAAAACATAACAGCAGCATAAATCTGTATAAATTTGTAATCTCTGGAATCCAAAGTATGAGGCTTACTAGATGCTTTGGGCTCACATTCAGCTGAATCTTTAATCTTCAGTAACTGCCATGTCCCCAACTACAGCCAAATCCCCTTAACTTAGCATTGCTGTCATTTCTATTTTTTTTCCTGAAACCATAAGTAATTCACTAAGCCAAGGACACAGCCATTGGATTCAACCTGCCAACCCCCAAACTATAGCCCAAGGAAGAACAGTCAAAAACCTGCAGAGTTGAAGTGGCCAGACTCAAAAGCATCCTCTTAGAGAAAAAAATCTAAGATGGCAGAGCCAAAGAGTACACAGTAACATAAAAGCCAGAACAGAATCTCCCAGAGGATAAGATTTGGTTCAGTGTGTCAGATGTATCAGAATAGTTGCCTTTTCTCTCTGAAACTGGAGTTCCATATTTTCTCAGTTTATTTCAGAGATTCTTCTGTTTGAAGACAGGCAGAAATATATGTATATAACAGAAGGGTTTGCAAAAAATGCACAAAATGATAGGATATCAACTGCTGACAATAAAGTACCAATGTGCCTTCAAAGGCGGTGTGTAGCAGCTGGAAGGGACATGAAAAACCTTCGGAAGTCCACCATGCTCTGGTTTCTTAATTGGGATACTGGTCAGTGGATAATTTATATGTTCATTTGTGGAAATTGATTATGTTGCCATTTTTTTGCCTTTCCTGATAAATTTCAAATAAATGTGCATGTTAAAAGTCAATGGGCAAGTAGAGATTGCAAGTCATTTCTCACTGGAGTGATTTAGGCATATCAAATGCATTGCTACTCATTAACTTCTATTAGCATTTATTTAATATGTTTGGCATATATCTCCCCACATTTAAGTCTTCCCTTATCACTAATAGTTACAAATTAACATTTGACTGCAACAAATGGTAAAAGACTCCTGATTGCGTATATTTCTTTTATCTAGAAAGGCCAGATACTATAAAGAATGACACAAAGAATGGACAATTTATCAAAGTAATTGAGGGTTTGGGCTCTGGAATCAGACTTCTGCGGTTTAATCTAACTCTCTCACTTGTTATGATATGTGGGTTGGAGCAAGTTATTTAACCTCTTTGCAATTTTTCCAACTGCACTGTAGCAATAATGACAGTGTTACTTCCTAGGGTAAGTGTTTTCTGAGGATTAAATTATTTAATCCTTAAAAAACTCTTAAACAGTGCTAGCACCTGGTAAATTCTAAACAAACAACACCTATCATCACAACTCTCATATTATTATAATTATTATCCTAAACATTGTTTGAGTTTTGAACTTATAGGAGATAAATTATTTTTTCAGTTGCTAGAATAGAAACCAAGAAACTGTGACTTCCACAGGAAGAAGTTTATTTTTCTCACTAGTAACAGGACAGAGGTGAGCAAAGTTGCCAGACATTTCTTCCATCCTCAAAACAGATTTTACATGGAGATCTGAGTCACATGCTCCTAACTAATGCCACATCTCAGTAGAGAAGAAATAAAGGAATACACACCCAACCCTTATGATTAAAACCGTGGGGCATTTAAGATGCCCACATAGAGAAGTCCCCTATGTGCCTCTTTCTCATGAAGCCACTCCAAAGCAGCTAGCTCAGGAGGTAAGTGCTGCAGAAAGAGCACCAAGGGCAGTAGGAAGGAGCTAAAAATACAAGGGAACATCTGCCACAGGCACAGCAGCTTGGAGAGAGGAGAAAGAAGAAGAGAACAAAGCCAGTCCCAGCACTGTCTGAAACCGTGGGCTCAGGGGCTTTCCTACTGGTGGGTAGAGAGTGAGTTGGTGAAGTAGGCAAAGCCCATTGGCACAGACCTCTCACCTAAATAATCCTCCCTGGAAAGTAGCCAGCTACCACAGACCAGCAGCTGTGAGCAGCACTCCCTGGAAAATTTGGAGCTCCCCGGCATCAGAGGACTAACCCCTACTCCTCATAGCAGGGACCACAGCCAGGAAACACCATATTCGGAGTGGGAACCTCCTACAAGAAGTTCTTGCCCATCTTTTTTCCAGGAGCCCCAAAGACATTTCCACATTCTAGCAGGAAAGAGTGAACTCAAAGGATCCAGTGAGGGTCAGCAAGGCAGTTGTAATTCCAGAGTCCAGAACTACAAAGTGCTCTGTGCCACAGTAGACAGTGTGGGCAAGGCACCCTGGGTGGCCTCCAGAACACCTACCCCAACCACTTAAAGAATCATAAGTTGCAGCTGGGTCAGTGTGCCCAGTCTGATTGCAGAGACTCAGAGAACCATGTGCACTAGGGACAGCTCTCACAGGGCATGGAGGGCATACCACGGAATGAGTCAACTCTCCAGACTACATGCACATCTGGGCTGGTGAAATGCACTGGCACCGGGAGCTTACTCTGATCAGCAATTTCACCTTGGCACAAAGGGGTGGGATTCTGAACACAGAAGTAGGCTCCAACACTCCCTATCCCAGACAGGAGGCAGAAGTGCTCTACCATGCCTGTCCCTGGTGTCATCTGGACTCTTGCCCCATCCACAGACAATGGCCCCGTCGCACAGGCCCCGCCAAGCACATACTCCTGGAGCTCAGGCACTCCCTAGGAACTCTTCCAGGCCTGGCAACACTTCACTATGAAGGACTTTCAGCAGAGCTTTTAGTGCTGAGTCTAATACAGTGCTATGGTCTGCTTGTTTCTCTGATTGGTAGAATATACACTCGTCCCAGGCACAGCCTGGGGCTCAGGACTCCAGGCTGCAGTCCCTCCTATAGAAGTTGCCATTGTTTTGGTATTATTGCACAGTGGATGGTGGTTCTAGAAAACTGCACCCAGTCCAACTGGCAAGTGGCACATACAGAGTGGCTCCAGACAGTTTGTCTTGCTGATACAGAGCCAAAGTGACTCTCACATAGCCAACCACCCTCTCAGACATTATATTAGGATCCCAGCAACTCAATACATCGATGCAACACTTGTAGTTCTGGATCTTGTCAGCCGTTAGGACTCTAAAAGTCCACTCAGTTCCTGGAGACAGCACTGACTTCACATTTCCAGTTCCTGACTAGAATATTGACTGGGGAGCTACACTGCAGGCACACCCACAACTCCAAGACTGGCTTTCAACACCTGAGAAGCTCATCACACCTGTCCATGCCTCAAGAGATACCTCGAGACTTGCATTCCTCAAGGGACACCTGGAGACCACAGGAATCTCAGAGACCACACTAAGCCACAGGAATAGCCCAAATGCTTACTATGGCTACCAATAACTGCAGTGAATAAACGCATAAAGATTATAAAACAAAATCTAAGCAGAACTAAAGACAAAATGCTCTACTAAACCAGTATACAGAGGCACATCTCCAGGAATAAAGGCAACAATTAAAAAAATTATCCTCCAGAAGAGATGGAAACAAGGCATCAACAAGATGTGCAAAAAAATCAGTGTAGAAACACAAGAAACATGAACAAGGAAGCAATATGACCCTTTATGGAAACATAATAATACATATGGGAATGTAAAGAAGTGGAGACTGACTAAACACCTGATAAAGAATTCAAAAGAGTTATTTTAAGGTTACTAAAAAGATATGAGAAGCAATAAAATGGATTTAGGAAATCAATAAAATGACATGATAAGAAATGCAGCAAAGTGATTGAGACATCGTAAAAGGACCAAAGAGAACTAGTAGAAATGAAATACTCATTAAGTTAAACTTAAAATACAGTGGAAAGCCTTAACAGACCACATGAAGGGTAAAAACAAAATCAAGGGGCTGGCGCTGTGGCTCAGCTGGTTAACATCCCATGTGGCCCCCAATTCTGGTCCCGGCTGTTCCTCTTCTGATCCAGCTCTCTGCTATGGTCTGGGATGGCAGTGGAAGATGGCCCAAGTCCTTGGGTCCCTACACCCACGTGGAAGACTCGGGGGAAGCTCCTGGCTCCTGGCTTCGAATCAGCACAGCTCTGGCCATTGCAGCCAATCGGGGAGTGGGCCAGCAGATGGAGGACTTTCTCTCTCTCTCTCTCTCTCTCTCTCTCTCTCTGCCTCTCCTCTCTGTGTAACTCTTTCAAATAAATAAATAAATCTTTAAAAAAATATCAAACCACAAGGACAAGTCTTTTGAGATATCTCAGTCAGAAAAAAAAATAGAAGAAAAAATATTCAAAACAGTGTTCTGGAACTATGGCATGACGTCAAATGGTGAAATATAGGGTCTTAAGAGTTCCTGTGAAGATAATCATATGATTTTATCCTCTACTTTGTTGATGTGATTTATCACACTTATTGATTTGCAAATGTTGAATAATCCGTGCATCCCTGGAATAAGTCCCACCCGATTAGAAAGGATAACCTTCTTTTTTTTTTTAACTTTTATTTAATGAATATAAATTTCAAAAGTACAGCTTATGGATTACAATGGCATCCCCCAAATAACGTCCCTCCCACCCACAACCCTCCCCTTTCCCACTCCCTCTCCCCTTCCATTCACATCAAGATTCATTTTCAATTCTCTTTATATACAGAAGATCAGTTTAGCATACATTAAGTAAAGATTTCAACAGTTTGCTCCCACACAGAAACATAAAGTGAAAAATACTGTTTGAGTACTAGTTATAGCATTAAATCTCAATGTACAGCACACTAAGGACAAAGATCCTACATGAGGAGTAAGTGCACAGTGACTCCTGTTGTTGACTTAACAACTTGACACTCTTGTTTATGGCCTCAGTAATCACCCTAGGCTCTTGTCATGAGCTGCCAAAGCTATGGAAGCCCCCTGAGTTCACTGACCCTGATCATATTTAGACAAGGCCATGGTCAAAGTGGAAGTTCTCTCCTCCCTTCAGAGAAAGGTACCTCCTTCTTGATGACCCGTTCTTTCCACTGGGATCTCACTCACAGAGATCTTTCATTTAGGTTTTTTTTTTTCCCCCCAGAGTGTCCTGGCTTTCCATGCCTGAAATACTCTCATGGGCTTTTCAGCCAGATTCGCATGCCTTAAGGGCTTATTCTGAGGCTAGAGTGCTGTTTAGGACATCTGCCGTTCTATGGGTCTGCTGTGTATCTCACTTCCCATGTTGGATCGTTCTCTCCCTTTTTTATTCTATCAGCTAGTATTTGCAGACACTATTCTTGTTTATGTGATCCCTTTGGTTCTTAGTCCTATCATTATGATTAATTGTGAACAGAAATTGATCACTGGGACTAGTGAGATGGCATTGGTACATGCCACCTTGATGGGATTGAATTGGAATCCCCTGGTATGTTTCTAACTCTACCGTTTGAGGTAAGTCAGCTTGAGCATGTCCTGAATGGCACATCTCTTCCCTCTCTTATTCCCACTCTTATATTTAACAGCGATCACTTTTCAGTTAAGTTTCAGCACTTAAGAATAATTGTGTATTGATTACAGTATTCAACCAAAAGTAGTAAGTAGAACAAACAAACAAAAATACTAAGAGGGATAACATATTAAGTTGCTCATCAACAGTCAGGGTGAGGGCTGATCAAGTCACCGTTTCTCATAGTGTTCATTTCACTTTAACAGGTTTCCTTTTTGGTGCCCAGTTAGTTGTCACCTATCAGGGAGAACAAGTGGTATTTGTCCCTTTGGGATTGGCTGATTTCACTCAGCATAGGATAACCTTCTTGATGTGGTGTTGTATTCATTTTGTTGCAGTTTTATTAAGAATTTTTGCATTATGTTCATAATGGATATTGATCAATAATACCTTTTGTTGTATCTTTGTCTGGTTATGGAATTAAGGTAATTCTGGACTCATAGAATGAGTTTGTAAGGGTTTTTCCCCCCTTAACGTGTTTTGAATAGTTTAAGAACAATTGGTATTAATTCTTCCTTAGAAGTTTGGTAGATTCAGCAGTGAAGCCATCTAATCCTGGGCTTTTCTTTGTTGGAAGGCCTTTATTATGATTCAATTTCTTTGGTTATTTGTCTATTCAGGTTTTCTATGTCTTCACACCTCAGTTTTGGTAAATCATATGTATCCAGAAATCTATTCATTTCTTTCAGATTTTCCAGTTTGTTGACATAGTTATTTGTAATAATTCTTAATGATGCTTTGTATTTCGGTGGTATTGCTTGAAACATTTCCTTTTTCATCTTTGATTTTATTAATTTGTGACATCTCTTTTTTTTTTTTGGTTAGGTGGGTCAGTGGTATATCAATCTTATTTATTTTTTTTTCAAAAAACAATATCTTCATTTCACTGATCATTTGCATAGTTTTTAAATTTCTGTTTTGCTTATTTCTTCTCTAATTTTTATTATTTCTTCCCGTCTACTAATTTTGGGCTTGATTTGTTCTTGTTTTTCTTCACCCTTGAGATGCAGATCATTTATCTGATAACTTTCCAATTTTTTTATGCAGGAATTTATTCCTATATGCTTTCCTCTTACCACTGCATTTTGCTGCATCCCATATGTTTTAATACAATTTGTTTTCATTTATTCATTTCAAGAAATCTTTGTATTTCTCTTTTGATTTCTGCTATGACTCATTCTTAATTCAAGAGCATGTTGTTCAATCTTCACATGTTTCGGTATTTTCAAGAGGTTCTTTTGTTGTTACTTTCCAGTTTCATTCCACTGTGGTCAGAAGAGATAAATGTTATGATTTCAAGTGTTTTGAATTTGTTGAAACTTATTTTATTGCTTATTGTATGGTTCATCCTAGAGAATGTTCCATGTCCTGGTGAAAAGAATGCTTATTCCACACCTGTGGAATGGAATGTTCTGTTGAGGTCTATTAGGTCCATTTCCTCAATACTGTAGATCAGCTTTGTTTTTTTTTTTTTTATTGATTTTTATATGGTTGATCTTACCACTGATGAAAGGGAGGTGTTGAAGTCTCTCAGCATTGTTGTATTTGAGTACATTTCTCCCTTTAAATCCAATAACAATTGTTTTAAAAATTTGCTTGCCCTAACTTTGGGTGAATGTACATTTACTACAGTCAAATATTCTTGGTGAATTGATTGTTTAATTGTTATATAATGAACTTAGTTGTCTCTTTTAACATTATTTGTCTTAAATTGTATGTTGTCTGATATGAGTGTAGCTTACTCCTGCTCAATTTTGATTTCCATTTTTATGGAATATGTTTTTCCGTCCTTTCACTTTGGGTTTCTGTGTATCTTTATAGGTGAATTGTGTTTATTGTAGGCAGCATGTAGTTGGGTTTTTTGTTTGTTTGTTTGTTATCTATTCAGCCAGTCTGTATCTTTTAAAAATACTTTTTAACAATTGTATAAATTGCTCAGAGTATACTTCTTTTTTAAAAATTATTTATTTGAAAGACAGAGTTACACTATGGGAAAGGCAGAGGCAGAGAGAGAAAGAGGTCTTCCATCAGCTGGTTAACTCCCCAGGTGGCCGCATGGGACAGAGCTATGCCAATATGAAGCCAGGAGCCAGGGGATTCTTTTGGGTCCCCTACATGGTTGCAGGGGTCCAAGTACTTGGGCCATCGTATACTGCTCTCTCAGGCCATACCAGAGAGTTGGATCAGAAGTGGAGCAGCCAGGTCTTGAACCAGCGCCCACATGGGATACCATCAAAGCAGGTGGTGGCTCTAGCTGCATGCCACAGCACATGCCCTTAGTGTGTATCTTTTAATTGAGGAATTAGTTCATTCACATTAAAGGTTATTGGGGCTGGCACTGTGGCACAATGGGTTAATGCCCTGGCCTGAAGCTCTGGCATCCCATATGGGTGCCGGTTCGAGAACCGGCTATTCTACTTCTTGTCCAGCTCTCTGCTATGGCCCAGGAAAGCAGTAGAAGATGGCCCAAGTCCTTGGGCCCCTGCACCCACGTGGGAGACCCGGAAGAAGCTCCTGGCTCCTGGCTTCGGATCTGCACTTCTCTGGCCATTGTGGCCATCTGGGGAGTGAACCATTGGATGGAAGACCTCTCTCTCTCTCTCTCTCTCTCTCCCTCTGCTCTCTCTGTGTAACTCTTTCAAATAAACAAATAAATCTTTAAAAAAGGTTATTATTGATAAGTACTTATTTTTTAACTTTTATTTAATGAATATAAATTTCCAAAGTACGATTTATGGATTACAATGGCTTCCCCCACATACCGTCCCTCCCACCCACAACCCTCCCCTTTCCCACTCCCTCTCCCCTTCCATTCACATCAAGATGCATTTTCGATTATCTTAATATACAGAAGATCAGCTTAGTATACATTAAGTAAGGATTTCAACAGTTTGCTCCCACACAGAAACATAAAGTGAAAAATAATAGATGATTTTTTTTAAATGATGATGAAATCAGATCAGACCTATTGTCATGTTTAATCCCAGTGAGAGTCAAGTTGGGAGTTGATAAAAAAAATAAGTACTTATTTTTTGCAATTTTCCATAAATATTTCTACTTCTTGTTTGAATTTCCTTTGTTCTTTTACTGGGAGTTTTTCTGCCTTCACCTTCTTTTTGTGATGCTGATTACATTTGTCCATTTTTGTGTGTAGTATATGCTTAAGTATCATTTGTAAGACTGGCCAGATAGTGACAAATTCTTTAAACTTTTGCTTGTCTTCACCTTCATTTAGCAATGAGAGTTTTGCTGGGTAAAGCATTCTGGGTTGGTAGTTTTTTGTTTTGTTTTGTTGAACCTGGATTATATCTCTGCAGTCTCTCCAGGCTTGTAGGGTTTCCGTTAAGAAAGATGCTGTCAATATGGTGGGAGTGATTTTAAAAGACATCTAGGGCCGGCGCCGCGGCTCACAAGGCTAATCCTCCGCCTAGCGGCGCCGGCACACCGGGTTCTAGTCCAGGTTGGGGTGCCGGATTCTGTCCCGGTTGCCCCTCTTCCAGGCCAGCTGTCAGCTGTGGCCAGGGAGTGCAGTGGAGGATGGCCCAGGTGCTTGGGCCCTGCACCCCATGGGAGACCAGGAAAAGCACCTGGCTCCTGCCATCGGATCAGCGTGGTGCGCCGGCCGCAGCGTGCTGGCCGCGGCGGCCATTGGAGGGTGAACCAACGGCAAAGGAAGACCTTTCTCTCTGTCTCTCTCTCTCACTGTCCACTCTGCCTGTCAAAAAATAAAAAAAAAAAAAAGGCATCTAGGCTGGCACCGGGGCTCATATCTTTTCATGATCAAAACCCTCAAAAATGAGTATGGGGCTGGCGCCGCGGCTCAATAGGCTAATCCTCTGCCTTGCGGCGCCGGCACACTGGTTCTAGTCCGGGTCGGGGTGCCGGATTCTGTCCTGGTTGCCCCTCTTCCAGGCCAGCTCTCTGCTGTGGCCAGGGAGTGAAGTGGAGGATGGCCCAAGTACTTGGGCCCTGCACCCCATGGGAGACCAGGATAGGTACCTGGCTCCTGCCATCGGATCAGCGTGGTGCGCCGGCCGCAGCGCGCTGGCCGCGGAGACCATTGAAGTGTGAACCAACGGAAAAGGAAGACCTTTCTCTCTGTCTCTCTCTCTCACTGTCCACTCTGCCTGTCAAAAAATAAAAAAAAAAAAATGAGTATGGACGGCACAAAGCTCAATTAAATAAAAGCAATATATGACAAACCACACCCAGCTACATATTGAGTGGGGAAAATCTGTAAGTATTTCCACTAAACTCTGGAATCAGACAAGTATGCCACTGTCACTTGTGTTGCTCAATATAGTTCTGGAAGTTTTCAACAGAACTAGTAGGTAAGAAAAAGAAACTAAAGGAATATAAAATGGAAAGGAAGAAGTAAAATTATCCCTCATTGCAGATGATATGATCCTTTATATAAGGTAACCAAAAAATTCCAATAACAGACTCTTAGAACTGATAGGAGAATTTGGCAAAGTTAAAGGATATAAAATCCACACACAAAAGCCAGAAGCATTCTTATACACCAAATGTGTTATGACTGAGAATTTATAAGATCAGTCCCATTCACAATAGCTCCAAAAAATCTTTAAATACCTTGGGATAAATATAACCAAGGATATGAAAAAATTCTACGGTGAAATTATAAATAAGAAAGAAAAGACATAAAAATGGAAAAATCTTTCATGTTCATGAATTAGAAGAATGAATATCATCAAAATGTCCATAATACCCAAAGCAATTTATACTTTTAATGCAAGTCCAATGAAAATCCCAAGAACATTCTCTATAGAAAAAAAAAAATCTTAAAATTCACATGGTAACATATAAAAAAACTCAAATAGCCAATGTAATATTAAACAATAAACAAAAAGTCAAAAGCTTCACAATATCATATTTCAGGATATACTACAGTGTTGTTATAATTGAGAAAGCCTAATGCAGGCAGAAAAATAAACATGTGGACCAAAGCAATGGAATAGAAACCCTAGAAATTAATACACACATCTGTAACCAACTGGTCTTTGGAAAATGAGCTAAAATCATTCCCTGGAGAAAGGACAGTCTCTTTGACACATGATGTTGGGAAATTTTGAGTTCCACTTATAGAATTCTGAAACAAGACCCCTACCTGAAAGCCTATAAAAAAACCAACTCAAAATGGAGCAAGCATCTAAACTTATGATATGTAACTCTCAAATTATCAGAGTAACATATAGGAGAACACTACAAGACATTGACCTAGGCAAAAGTTTTGGGGTATGAGCCCACCAAAATGGCAGGCATTAAAATCAAAAATCAATAAATGAGATTGCACCGAGGTAAAAATCTTCTGCACAGCAAAGCAAACAGTTAACAAAATGTAAGGCAACCAACAAAATGTTTGTAGCTACGCATTTAATAAAAGATTAATATACAGAACACAGAAGGAGCTCAACAAACCTCACAATAACAAAACAAAGAATGAAATACAAATGGCTAACACGCTCAGGAAAAATTGTTCAAGATCACTAGCCATCAAGGAAATGCAAACAAAACCACCTGAGGTATCCTCTGTCTCCAGTTAGAATGCCTATTATATAAAAATCAAAATAATAACAAAAGCTAGTGAAGTTATGAAGAAGAAGATGCCCTAATACACTGTAGGTTGCAATGGAAATTGGTAGAACCACTATGGGAAACAGTATGGTTTTGCCTCAACAACCTAAAAATAGGTCTATCATATGATCTAGCTATCCCACTCCTGGAATTATATCCAAAGGAAATGAATTCAGCAACTGAAAGAGTTATCTGCACACCATGTTTATATAAATTCACAATAGTTAAGATACGCAATCAGCTTAAATATTCATCAACTGATGACTCAGGAAGGAAAATTCAGTATATATACATGATGGAATATTACTCAGCTATAAAATGAGCAACATCCTGATATCTGCAACAAAATGGTTGCAACTAGAGGTCATGCTGGGTGAAAAAAGCTAGTCTGAGGAAAACAAGCATTGCATTATCTTTTATTTTATTTGTGTAAGTTAATATAAAGCATAAAATTCTGTAGATATCATATCATTTGGTATATAGATAATACTGCTTCATTGAATCACACCTTGTAAATGACAATATATCCTTCTTTCCTCATGTTATAATCATTGTCATGACTCCCTCATTTTGTCATATTATTATTTCTGTTTTCAAGAAAACAAAATGAAATGAAAAAACTAAAGCCAAAAATGCATCACTTCTGCTTATATTCCATTGATTAGCTGTAAGTCATAGGGCCATACCTACTCATAAGGAAAGCTGAAAAATGTAGTCCTAATCTGGGAAGCCATGTGCTAGCTGAAACTACCATTATGAATAAAGTGGAAAATAGATATGGAAAACTAAATGTCTGTTATAATTCCCAAAAAGTGCTATTTGTTATACATTCCAAATAAGATCTAAGATACTGGGTGTACCATACTAATGTACATCCTTTCCACCATGGAAAATAGTAGTAAAGGAATATAAAAATCATTGAATTGCAGTAATGAGTTGAAATTATTCCCATACAATAATGAAGAACAAGTGCTTAGAGGCCAACAGAAGACAAAATTCAACAAATTTCTGTAAAATGACATAGCTGATGGAGAATAGAGGACCATTCAAATTCATGGAAAGGATACCATCAAGGAGCATGCTATCTGCATTGTAGAAACTATATTAAATTAAATATTTCATTGAAAAATTCTGTATAATGGAAGATGCAAGTGTAAGATATGTAACTAAAAAAAGTAAAATACTAAAAGAATTTAACATAACAGATGAACCCACACCAAGCTTTATGAAGGCTGCTGAGTATCTCACTACTACCAAAGAGTAGGAAAGATCTTTTCCAGAGAAGTTGAATCATCCAATTTAAAATTCCCTGCATGCTATCATTAGGCTTTCCTTCCTACAGATTCCAAAATAAATCCTTCAAGTAAATAATTCTTGACCCTGTGATAATAGCACCAATTCATTTTTCTACTGATTAGGACAGTCAATTCAGGAAACATCTGCAACTTGAATACGGGAAAAACTAAATTAAATTAAGAAGTAATTCCACTAGAAGAAATTCAATGTAATTTAAATAATAAATTGGAGTTTTTAAAATTTTGATAACTGTGATACTTTATTTAATATTTTTAACTTATCTGAGAAGCAGAGAGACAGACAGAAAGAGAATTCCCATCCACTTATTCATTCTCCAAATTCCTGGAAGCTAGGAACTCAATCTGGGTCTCTCAATTGTGTGATGGGAATACAAAGCACTTGAGCCCTTACTGCTGCTTCTGTGGTGTGCATTAGCAGGAATCTTGAATTAAGATCAGAGCTGAGACTGAAACCCAGGCACTCTGATGTGGGACATGAGCATCCCTACCAGAATCTTAAACATTGTGCAAAATGCCCACCCTTGTGATATTTAATATTGTGTCAACTTATCTGATCCAAGGGATGACCAGATAGCTGGTAAAATATTCCTTCTGGGTAGCTCTATAAGAGTGTTTTCAGAAGAGATTATCATTGAATTAGGAGGCTCAATAAAGATGATCTCCCTCACCAATGTGGATGGGCATCATGTAATCTACTGAGAGCTTGGAGAGAGCAAAAATGTAGGAGAAGGGTGAATTTGTCCTCAGCTATCTTCTTCTGATATGATGAAATGGCATTCCTGGTAGTCATTCCTTCAGACTCAGAACAGGATTTGCACCATTGACCATTCTAGTTCTTGAGTCTTCAGACTTAGACTGGGGTTTATACCTGTGTTTCTCTAGTTCTTTGTTCTTTTGGTTTGGACTGGAACTACACCACCATCTATCCTGGACTTCTAGCATCTAAAAGATAATGGGAATTCTCAGGGTTCGCATTACAAAAGCCAGTCCCCCATAATAAATATGCTTCTATATATTTATCTCATCAGAGTATTTCTCTGGAGAGTCCTGACTCAAAAAAAAAATGGTGCTGTTGTGTAATATATGTCTACTAATATTGAAGAGATTTTGGAAATGAATTATTGGTGAGGACTGGAAGAGTTTTCAGGAATATTCTACACAAAGCCTATCGTGCTATTGATAGATATTTAGGCATAATTCTGATGAGGGCCCGGAGAGAAAAGAGGAGAACTATAAAGAAAATCTCAGTCTTAATGAATACCTAAATATTCCTGAACAGATATTGTTAGAAATGGAAAGGTCAAATAAGGTTTCAAAGGCAATGAACACATGTTATTTGGATAATATGGAAAAGGTTGTCATTGTTACACAATGAAAAATAATTTGGCTGAGTGCTTTTACTTTTCTAGTATTTTGTGGAATGTAGAACTTGTGAACAATAAAATTGGTTATTAAACTTACACTACTTGTAAGCAATATATTGAAGGTATAGCTTGGCCAATTCTAACTGCTTATACTAAAACCAAAGGAGAGAAAATTGACCTAAAGATGAAACTGTTAAGCAAAAAGGAAAATTATCTTAAAGGCTTGAAAAATTTTTAACCTGTACATATTTCAAGAAATGATAAAATGTGTTTTGGAGAGAAAACTCAAGGCATGGCCAAGGGTCCCTCTGAGGAAAATATTTGTTTAAGTGTAAACCATAGACTTAACTAGACTTTTCATATGGATTCCAGTGTTAACTGAAGACAAAGGAAAGGAAAAAGATGGAAAGAAGCTGTGAGACTTCTGGGATCTTACAGGATAGGACCGTGAAACTATTCAACTGAGAACATGATATCAAAAAGGAAGAATGAACCCAAAGATGATTTGAGACTATCAGGGATGCCTCTTAATTTTAAAAAGGGGTGATTATTGCATGGATTTCAAGATGTCAATGGCCTCTTCCCAGAGGGCAGATTCACCTAGAGCCATTGGTATGGAAACTCCCAACGGAGCCCTGTTGAAAGTTTCAGCCTCTCCTGCACAGATCTACAGAGATAGCACTCTCACTCCAGTAAGTCTAGATGGTATAAATCTTTCCACAGTGATTCCAAAGAAGATCCCTGTCCCAGTGGGCCTGGAGCACAGAGCAGCAAACCAAAGAAAAATATTCTCAAGCCTTAAGATTTCACGCAGATTTCATATGAAGTTTGAAATTACTCAGGATCTTGTACCTCTTCTTCCTTTTCCTTCTTTCAACGTTGTGTTTTGGAAACACACGGTCACAGATGGAAAGCAATTTGCCTCATAACGAATTGTACTTCGAGTCTCATCTATATCTGATTTTGATGATATTTAGATGAGACATTGGATTTTAGACTTAGAGTTGATGTTGAAATAAGACCTTTAAGCTTGTTGGGATAGGATGAATTCATTTTGCATGTGAGGAAGATATAATCTTGGGGGGTAACATTGGGGAAAATGCTATAGACTAGATATTTATGTCTCCTTGAAATTCATATGTTGGGGGTTGGCATTGTGGCACAGTGGGATAAACTATCATTTGCAATGCCAACATCCCACAACAGAACACCACAATCCTAGCTGCTCTGCTTCCAATCCACCTCCCTGCTAATGTACCTGGGAAAACAGCAGAAGATAGCCCAAGTGTTTGGGCCCCTACCACTCATGTAGGAGACCCAAAGAGTTCTAGTCTCCTGTTTTGGCTTTGACTAGGTCAAAATTTTGTGCTTTTGGGGGGCATGAAGCAGTGGCTAGCAGATCTCTCCTCCTGCCCCTCTGTCTTAATCAATCAATAAATCATTTTTTTAAAATTGATATTTTGAAATCCTAATCCCCAATGTGCTGATATTGATCAAGAGTTAGGCAGACTGCCAGCTAGGTAGACAAGGACCAGACCTCCCCCACCATCTGGAGATGAGTTTCAGAGGATCTGAGAGAAGTCAAGCAACCAGCTTCTGTGAAAGATGTTGTCATGTGCTAGTTCTTGTAACCAAGTTTTTTCTGTGCTGATGTAACTGACCTATGTAATGCGAATTTTATGCGTCTTGGGTGAAAGTCTCTTGTGTTTTCTGTTGCCTTTATTGAGTCTCGATTGGAATTTTCACCCAATTAACCAATCTACACCACCCCTCTCCCAGACCAGTCATGAGACTTCCCTTTTACAGCCCACATAAACTCCTAGACGATTGGTCCCTCCAGGGCTCTCTCCTTCAGGAATTCCTCTCAGGGCTGCATAGAGCTATTTCTTCCATTTTTGCTTTATTTTCTTTCTTTCAATAAACTACTTCTGTTTTACATGCCCTTTCTTGTCCATTTTCCTAATTTTTGTCCATTTTTGTCCTGGACAAAGACACAAACCTGGTGGAGAAAAGGAATTATAATAACCACAAGCTTCTGCAGTATTACTTGGGGTCTAGTGTAGGATCTTGCAAGACTTTGGGATTGTTGAAAGGGTAAGTAAAGATACACTACCTCTGCTTCCTTATTTGGAGATCTTTGATCTCTACCACAGTCCACAGTCCACTATCAGAATGCCAGCAAACTGTTAGCTAGTTATAAGCAATTAGCATGGCTGCTGGACATAAAGACTCAGAGGGCAGGCTTCCTACCTAATTAATGTACGTCTGCATTTTGGCATAGGGAATGCTGGTCTTGTTTTGGCTCAGTTTTCTTTCATGGAAATCATCCAATTTATGAGAATGGAGTAAGGTCTTGGAGTGTCACTCCCCCTCTTCGTGGAGGAACGACACAGGACCCTGCGCTGTTCTTTTGTCTGCTCGGCCCTCCCCGGGTTTGCTGCTGGTTCTTCCCGGGTTGGCTACCGACCCTTCCACCTCCGTGGAAGGGCGGGCCCCCCTGCCACTTTCCCCACTTCTGCGGGGGAGCGGCACACCACCGGCCGGCTCTCTCGGGGGCTGCTCAGATGTTCCTCAGGTGTTCCTCTTAGATGTTCCTCGTGCATGTTGTCTCTCTCCTCCTTTATAGTCCTCTTCCACCAATCCCAACTCTGCTACCCACACGCTGAGTACGCTGCTCTCCTCCAATCAGGAGCAGGTCCTGCAGCTTGTCAAGTTGGTGAAAGGCAGCTGTGTAGAAGCTGTTTACTCCCTTCTCAGCGCCATATTGTGGGAGAGCAGATGCATAGAATAAGTCTTAATTCCAGTAACAGTCTAGTCCGAGTTGCTCCCCACATTGGAGTAATTGGATGTTTCTGGCTCTGGCTCGAGTGTTCTCTGGTGTTGCCTAAAGTCTCCCTGATTGGATCCAGACTCTGAATACTCATTAGGGTATTGGACTAAAATCTGTATTCTTTTTTCTCTCTCTTTCAGATCCCTCCTCACTCAGCAAGGAAGGAGGGCAGACAAGTTTCCCCATCTAAGCTAGCCCTTTCAACCATATGGATTTTTTTCTCCCTCTCTGAAGTTTATATTTTGCTAATAGCTTTTTTTCTTTAGCTCTTGACAACAGGATTGCCTGATTCCCTATTGCTTAGGAAAACTGAGTCTTAACATAGTTAGCATTATCCACCTATTTTTCATTATTTGCATGATTACTATAACTCTGATTAGATCTGGCCAACAATTTCAGTTAAAATACAAGTTAAGGGATTTATTACTACTTTTACTTTGACCAAGTGTGTTAAACTTCTGGCACTTCTTTAGATTTAAAGCTCTAAACTTACTCTTTTGAACATGAGGCTTCCAGTTGGATCCCTGGAACTCTCAAAAGATAAGGCTCTCAATTGGAAGAGATAGTAACTCCTGGGGTTAATTTAAAATTATGCCAAATGAATGTGTTTATATAAATGTCTGATGTTTTATGCTATGGGGTCAATGAGACATGGTTCCAGAGCAGACTCATTACTGATGGCTTTATATCAGATAGCTTGTCATACATGGTATTTTGGTTGCATGAAGATGAAATGTAGTGGGAATGTATGCACTCTCCCTTGCCCATGGCACCCCAACGAGGTCCCAGTTGATGCTAAGACAGGCAGTTGGCTGCCTTCTGTACTCCCATCCTTACTCACAGACCTCCTCCACACAGCATGTCCTGGCACTAAGGGTTAAAAGCACTGGGGCCAGAGGTATATCACCATCAGCATAGATGCAGAGGCGATGTACCCATGGGGAGTCTCTACACAGGGCACCCACATCAGGATCAGGGAACTGTCCAGTAGACATGAGATAGGCATTCATACACATCATTCTGGCTGTGTTCTTGCAACTGGCTAAAGAGAAAAAAAGAAAGAAAATTGTGCTTTTGTATTGCCCAAGGTGGTAGGCTCAGTAAGAAGCCTGGATTCTATAAAGGAGATTGGTGAAGGCACAGACAAGCTAAACATTAATTAGCCAAGTATCGTCAGGTTACATATGGAGAAAAATGGAGGTCTAGACTATTAGAGGACAAGAAATTTGGGCCCAGGAAACTCACTGAGCAATTATTCCAAGGTATACAGTGAAAGCCATTTAAGCCTGCCCTACAAATTGTAATCCTAAAAAGTATCATTTATACCAGCTTCTCCAGGAAGCCCACTTTCAGATACATGTATATGCTGACTGGACACAGGAAGCGCATGTTCAGGAAGATCTAGAGGAAAGATACGGAGACAGAAGGGAGAGTCAAAGTCAGGTGCAGGTAATAGTGACTACTCCTGTCCTATATCTACAGGATAAATGGTCCCTGCGGCTCAACGGCAGGTGTTCAGGTGCAGTAAAATCATCTACACTTGTTCTTTCAACTCTCCTTGCTGTGGGCTCCAGGATGTTATGCTCCCACAGCACAGGAACTTCAGGGACACTTCAAATAGGTAGAGACAGAAATTTATGGAACCCTTCATTTCTTATCTTCTCATTTCAGATGAGTAATAAACCATTTTTGGCATTCATGCACCCCATTGGAGTGCATCATTGAGAAGTGGGAATCTTTTGTTGCTCAGAACTTGAATACAGAATATCTAGTCTGTTTTTGTGCCATGGTGTGGCACAGAGTACCAGGATACAAGCTGGAGGATGAAGAGACTTGGAAATTGACTATAGCAACATCCTCTACTAGTCTCTTCTGTTGCAGAATAACAAAATGGTCTGAGGTCCCTTACATGCAAGCATTTTTAGCCCTGTGAGATAAGCCAAAACCTTTGTCAATTCTGTAATATAGACCAAGTGCTGTTAGCAACAGTTACAGTTGAGACCCCAACAGTATTTCTCCCTCTTCCAGCTGTGGAGCCTACTGCACACCCTATATTGATCCTTCTGTTTTCCACTCCTTTTCCCTTATGACTTCAATATGGGATTACTTGTTAGCAAGTAGTTGACTTCTATTTTACCCTTCCAGGAGATTTCCAGAAGGTTCAGGAACCCTACTCATATCCTGATCTCCTTTTCCCTGCAAGCTCTTAGATAAAGGAAGGCTTGGGAAGATCTTCGGATGATCCTTACAGCTATATTGAGGCCTTCAGGAGTTTGTCCAGGTCTATGATCTCATCTGGAAAGCTGCTGTTACTCATCAACAGCCTCATCCTACATGGACACCAATGACACTGTAAATAAATGGAAATGAAATATTTCATTGCTGTGTCTTGGAGAGATTGCAGAGGACCCTGACCAAGTTCCCTAAACTAGGCCAGGGTCCAGAAGAGAAACGTTCTGCCTTCCTAGAAAGGTTGAGGGAGGCATTTAGTCAAGCATACTTCCATATCTCCCAAATTGATAGGACAGGCAATCTTGAAGGATAAGTTCATTATTCAACAGCTTCAGATATTAGGAGAAGGCTTAAAAAAACTGGCTAGTAGGCCTTAAGAGGACCTCAGAAAACCTCCTGAGGATCACCATTTCAGTATTTTACAACTGAGACAAGGAGGAGACCCAACAACAAGAGATAAGGTTAAGAGGTTAAGAAAATGTCATGCTCTGGTAGCAGCCTTATAGTAAAACCAACATGAGAATTCCCAGGGGTCTCCAAAGTGTCATGGCTGTGGTTAGTCATGGCACTTCAAGAAGAAATGTGCACATTCCCATCATCAGAGAAGCCCCCAATGGTCCTGTACTATTTGCAAAGGAGATTATTGGAGGGATGATCAGTTCCCAAGACCAAGACCTCTTGTGTTGGGCCCCCTTCCTAGATGCCCTAGTAGAACTGAAGGTGCTTTGGCTTCCACAGGCTCCTACCACCCAGACCATCAACATTCAGGAGTCCTTCATGGTCCTAATCATCAAAGGGAAAGGAGTTGCCTTCCTCCTAGATACTGGGGCCACTTTTCTATTCTTCTCTCAAATCTAGGTCTCCCCTCTTCCTTTAGTATGACCATGATAAGCATATTAAGAAAGACTTTAGTTATGTATTTCACACAGCTACTAAGGTGTAACAGGGAGAATGTGGTTTTTACACATGTCTCCCTGATCATATCAGAGAGCCCAACACCCCTTCTAGGAACATATTCCTTAGTCCAGATGGGAACCATGTTATCCTGCCTTAGGGCAGTCCTTATATTTTCTCCTATTTGATACAAATATTAACCCATTGGTTTGGACATGACAGAGAAAGATTGGCCAAGCAATAACTGCCCAAACAGTATAAGTTTATCTTAAGGATCCCTCCTTTATTTCCTCATCAAAAACAATATTCATTTAAATCAGAGACTGGTCCTACATGAGTTAAAAATCATGAGAAACAACTTGAGTCACAGGGACTTTTAAAGCCACGCACTAAACCCTGTAACACTCCAATCTAGGGAGTCCAAAAAGAAATGGATAATAGAGCCTTATGCAGGATCTCTATCTCATTGGTAAGACTGTGATCCCCATTCACCTGGTGGTTTCTAACACTTACACTTCACTGCCCCAAATTCCAGAAGTTACTAAATGGTTTAGAGTTCTAGATTTAAATGATTAATTTTATTGGATATCATTACACCCCAACTCACAATATTTGCTTCTGACAACCCTTCACTCTGTCCACTCAATAAATTTGGACTTTGTTGCCACAAGGGTTCTGAGGCAGTTCCCATTTGTTTGGACAGGACTTGCCCAAAGACCTGTCAGAGTTTTTCCAACCATGGGACAGTTTTTTTATTGTATGTAGATGATATTCTTCTCTGAACTCACAGGAGGGTTCCCAAGAAGGTAGTAATGCCCTCTCAACTTCCTAGCAAAAAGAGCCCAATTCTGCCAGCCTTCCATAAAGTATGAAGGATTAATATTACCTTAAGAACTCGGACCCTGGAGGAAATACAATTAAGCCCATAGCCATCTTTCCACTTCCCAAATCACTTAAGCAGTTCAGAGGCTTCCTGTGAGTCACCAGATTCTGTCAACTCTGGATTTCCAGATATAAGAAATATCCCATTCTTTGTATCATCTGATGAGGGATACCCAGATACCAGGGACTCATATTTTGACATGAGGTCCAGAGGCCAAATTTAAGCAGGCCTTACCCTAGATCTCAGGTTTAGGCTTCCCAATGAGTGAATTCTTCTATATATATGTAACAGAAGGAAAAGGGATGACTTTAGGAGTATTGATTCAGCTTAAGGAACTAGCTCATCAGCTTGTAGGTTATCTTAGCAAAGAACATGACCTTGTGGCCAAAGGGTACCTCTGAGTGGTGGCAGCTACTATCCTTCTAATCCTTGAAGACTCCTTACAGAACCTGGGATAAAAATCTATTATTCTACACCCCTACAATGTGACAGGTTTGCTAGTCTCAAAACTAAGCCTCCAGTTAACAAATTTTTAAAAAAAAATACCAGACATTACTGATAGAGGGCCCTGCAATGCAGCTCAAGAATTGACCCTCTCTTAATCCCACTTTTCTCCCAGAGGAAATGGATATCCCAGAACATGACTGTGAACAGGTAGTTCTACAGACTTATGCAGCCAGAAAATACCTAAGGAGATCTCTTTAGAATACTTGAACAGTTGTTTTTGTTTTTGTTTTTGTTTTTGTTTTTGTTTTTGTAGATAGGAGTTCCTTTGCTGAAAAAAGAACTCACCATCCAGGATATGCCTTAGTCATCTTAAATGAGACTATCAAGAGCTCTCATGTACCTTCTGACATTAATGTTTACTTGACAGAGCTGGTAGCTCTGACAGGAGTCCTCAAGATGAGCATGGATAAAAGGGTAAATATATTAATTCTTAATAGGCCTATCTATTTCTCCATGGCCATGCAGATATCTAGAAAGAAATTTCGTCTTTGAAAACTGGCTCCCTATCAAGTACTGTTAGAAAATAGATCAATAACAATTGATCTATTTTCATTGTTCAGGTTATCTTCAGTGTTCAGGAAGTGATAGTTACACACTATAAGGGACACCAAAAGAGAATCAATGAAATAGCTGAGGAAAACCAATTGGCAGGTTTGGTGGCCAGATTTGCAGCCAAGGAGCCTCCATCCCTTGACCATTTGGAGGCCTGTTTGATTTGTGAAAATCTCCTACAAGTGTTCAGACTAAAATACTCCTCTAAAGAGACCCAACTGAGCACATGCAAGAGGTTACATTCTCCAACCCGGTGGATGGCTTCAGTCTGAAGAAGCAAAAATCCATCTTCCTTGCTCCTGCTAGTGGAAAGCTCTTAAAAATCTCTATCAATGGAGGCCAGTGCTGTGGCACAGCAGGTTAACACCCTGGCCTGAAGCGCCAGCATCCCATATAGGAGCCAGTTGGAGACCCAGCTGCTCCACTTCCGATCCAGCTCTCTGCTATGCACTGGGAAAGCAGTAGAAGATGGCACAAGTCTTTGGGCCCCTGCACCCACGTGGGAGACCTGGAAGAAGCTCCTGGCTTCAGATGGGCGCATCTCCGGCTGTTGCGGCCAATTGGGGAGTGAACCATCGGATGAAAGACCGCTCTCGCTCTCTCTCTCTGCCTCTCCTCTCTCTATGTAACTCTTTCAAATAAATGAATAAATCCTTAAAAAAATCTCTATCAAGCTTTCCACCTGAGCAGGTTGAAGACTTTTCAAAAACCCAGAGGACATTTATGGGAAAGAACCTCCTCGGGTCTCTACAACTGATTGTAAGGGCTGAGTTTTGTCTTAAAAACAGCAACCTTACATCAAAGACTTCCTTTCTCCCAAATACAAAGAAAAGAGAACTATCCAGGTGTGGACTGGCATCTAGATTTTATTCACATGCCTAAAACAAGAAATATCCAGAACATCTTAGTACGGATTGATACCTTCATTAATTGGGTGGGAGCCTTCCTCTGTACAGCTGAGAAGGTTCCTGAAGATGTAAAAGTGCTGATCTCTGAAATTGTACCTCGGTTTGGACTTCCTAAAAGCCTACAAAGTGACAATGGCCCCTTCTTCAGGGTGACTGTCACTCAGGGAGTCTCTAAATTGCTAGGTATATAACATTATCTCCATTGTGCCAGGAGACTCCAATCATCAGGGAGGACAGAAAAGTTTAAAGACATCCTCAAGAGACACTTCAAGAAGCTATCTCAGGAAACTCACATTCCTTGGATCTCTCTCCTGCCCTCAGCCCCAGTGCATAGCAGAAATACCCCCTCAAAGTTAGGTTTGAGACCTTTTGGCATGCTATATAATCATCCCTTCCTTACTAATGATTTCCTAACAGACAATGAGATTTCATACATGATCAGATCCATTACAGCCCTTATCAAATTCCAACAGATTACTCAGGATCTACTGGAGACACAACACAAGGGATCAGGAAGCTCTAAGCATAACCAGGAGACTAGTTAATGTTAGTCAAGGCCCTTTAACTCACACCCTTTAGAAGAGGGTTGGCAGGGACTCTATACTGTGATTCTTTCCACTCCCACTGTGATAAAAATGTCCAGATTAGTCTCCTGGATCCACCATTCCCAAGAGAATGCCCGGATTTCTGAACCAACTTCAGATTCAATGCCAGAGGAAAATGTTGACATCTCCACAGAAGATGGAGTCTGGCAAGCCATTGAATGACTCAAACTGCTCTCTACACTTGATCTTGGCCAAAAGGCTAAGAAGTAATTCAAACTACTCTTTAAAAAAGATGCATAATTCTGTTATGGACATTCCTCCCCAGCCATCATCTCTCAATTTTACCATCAAGATGCAGTTATTTTGGGAATAGCCTTGCTTCTAAGGGTAATAATTATTTTCTTATTGTTCACCTGCTTGCCTCCACTAATGATATGGTGCCATGGCTAGACTTTATTTGGCTTTAACTCTATTGACTGTATGCAACACAGTGAGTGCTTGCAAACATCCCCTTTATTGAGAGTTACATGCCCAGACAATCCCCTCCTATTTGTTGTATGGCTTGTCTCTTCTTATCTAGAGGCTATCAACTCCAGATATTCCTGCAGATGGAACCACTCACGCAAGCCTTCTACTTGGGTCCATGGGACGCATCCGTGAAGTGGGAACTCTGACTGCTGTCTCCAACATTGCCCCTCTCCAGCTCAAAGTAGTCAGAGTAGTTATCTCTCCTCCTCTCTGATGGCAGGTAGGGTTGTCTCTTCAGGGAGAATGGGTGGTGTTGATTGAGAGACAAATTCCTCTTAGGTCAACAGGTACCTGGAGGTCCCTCTGCAATGATCTGGAGATGAGTCTAGGAGGAGCTGAGAAAAGTCAATCAACTGGCTTCTGCATAGGATATTGATGTCATGTGCTAGTCCTTGTAATCAGTTTTTCTGTGTTATCATAGTATATGTAATTGAGAATCTTATGAATCTTTAGAGAAAAGTTTCATATGTTTGCTATTGTCTCTATAAAGTCTTGATTGGAACTTTCACACAATTAAGCAATCAAAACTGTCCCTCTCACAGAGCAAAAACAAAAGCTTCCAATTTTACAGTCTATCAAACCCTAAACAATCAGCCTTCAATGGCTCCGTTTTTCAGGGACCTCTCTCAGCACTTGGGAGGTTTTTCTTCTGCTTTCTCTGCTTTATTTCAATAGGCTGTTTTTATTTTACACACTTTTCATGGTGCACACTTAAAATTCTTCATGGAGTGAAATATGAACCCAGCAGATGAAAGAATTGCAATAACCACAGACTGCAGCAACAATGTTGAAATGAGGGCATCTTTGGGAATGATTAGTCCATGAGGGTGAAGCCCCGTGATTAATATTAATAACCAGTAAGAGACTTCAGAGAACTCCATCAGTCTTGTCCATGATGTAAAGACACAGTGAAGTGGCAGCATCCATTAGCCAGGAAGCAGGCTCTCACCAAACACCAGATCTGCTGGTACATTGAACTTGGACTTTCCAGTTTCCAAAAGTACAACAAATAAAATTTAGTTGTTTATAAGTCACCCAATCTATGATATCCTGTTACATAGTCCAAAAATCTTATCTTCACTGGATTATACCATGTACATAAAAAATATACCATTCTTTCTGCACTTTATGATCTTTGTATGAATCCCATATTATGTGAATATTAATATCCCTGTTTCTAAGAAAAAACAGTATATATGTATATAGTATCTACCAATGAAATGAATACGGCAACAGTTTTCAAAATATGTCAAAAATTGTTGTCAAAATAAATATTTAAAATTCTTTTAGGAGCACAAAGAAAAAACAAATGTCAGACTATGCACCATAAATATGTATAATTATTAATAAAATATAATAAAAGGTATGAAAAACAGTGTCTCAGAAATATTTAAAGACATTTCATACATAAAACAAAAGAAGGCTCCAAACAATAAGAAAAGATAAAGAAATGGAAAGGCTTGCACAATAAAGTGACTATAGAAAACACTAATGTACTCTAAGTTTCCCCATAAAGAAAAAAAAATTAGAAGATAGGATTTTGGGTGTTTTCACCATAAGGAAATATCAAATATCTGAAGAAAAATATATATTTATCCTTATTTTAAACACAATACATATTATATATATATATATTCATTAGAACATCACATAAATACATGTAAATGTTTTGAAAGTTTAAAAAAAAGTTTTAATTACTTAAAAGGCTGCCTGGGTGATTCCAATATGCAGATTCCCTGAGTAAGTCAGAATACTTAATATCCTGCTTCCTAGATTAAAAGAATTGGAAAAATCTGGAACGCTTGATTTGCTTGTCCTTACACAGCTTGAAAAGGGAATAATGGGGCTAGAATCTGTGCTATCGAGACACTTGGGTATCTAGTTGCACCCAGTACTTAGCTAAACGCATTTAAAAATTCAAGTTCCACTAAAGGTCAGATAATAATGAGAGCATCAATTTCAAGAAAAAATCTTAGTGGTAAGTAAATTATTTTACATGGACTCACTTATTAGATGAATAATGCCTGCCTTGTAAATCCAAACAATGACATATAAATGACAGTATTTTCTAAGAAAATATTCTTACTGTGACTTATAAAAGGAAGTAAATATTTCATTAGTATTTTTATAAGCTTCCTCATAACTTTCCCTAGAGGCCAACCTAGTGGTTTAGCTTTCTAAAGTCCACTCACAGTTTTTCATTCATACCTTTTTCCGCATTGTATCTCAGAAACCAAAATAGTTAACTTTTCAATAATCTTCCACCAGAATTGATCATGTGACCCAGTTGTGGCAAGGAAAATATAAGTAGAAGTCATTATATGAAACTTTGAAATATCTTCTTTAATTACAGTATTCAACCAAAAGTATTAAGTAGAACACACAAAAAAAATTACTAAGAGGGATAACATATCAAGTTGCTCATCAACAGTCAGGGTGAGGGCTGATCAAGTCACCATTTCTCATAGTGTTCATTTCACTTTAACAGGTTTCCTTTTTGGTGCTCAGTTAGTTGTCACCTATCAAGGAGAACAAGTGGTATTTGTCCCTTTGGGATTGGCTTATTTCACTCAGCATAATGTTTTCCAAATTCCTAACAGGGATCACGTTTCAGTTAAAATTTAAACACCTAAGAATAATTGTGTGTTAATTACAGAGTTCAACCAATGGTACTAGAACAAAAAAAAAAATACTAAAATGGATAAAGTATTACATTGTTCATCAACCATCAGGACAAGAGCTGATCAAGTCACTGTTTCTCATAGTGTCCATTTCATTTCAACAAGTTTCCCCTTTGGTGCTCAGTTAGTTGTCATCGATCAGGGAGAACATATGATATTTGTCCCTTTGGGACTGGCTTAATTCACTCAGTATGATGTTTTCCAAATTCCTCCATCTTGTTGCAAATGACCGGGTTTCGTTGTTTTTGACTGCTGTATAGTATTCTATAGAGTACATGTCCCATAATTTCTTTATCCGGTCTACTGTTGATGGGCATTTGGGTTGGTTCCAGGTCTTAGCTATTGTGAATTGAGCTGCAATAAACATTAATGTGCAGACAGCTTGTTTGTTTGCCAATTATATTTCCTTTGGGTAAATTCCAAGGAGTGGGATGGCTGGGTTGAATGGTAGGGTTATCTTCAGGTTTCTGAGGAATCTCCAGACTGACTTCCATAGTGGCTTGATCAGTTTGCATTCCCACCAACAGTGGGTTAGTGTCCCTTTTTCCCCACATCCTCTCCAGCATCTATTGTTGGTAGATTTCTGAATGTGAGCCATTCTAACCGGGAAGAGGTGAAACCTCATTGTGGTTTTGATTTGCATTTCCCTGATTGCTAGTGATCTTGAACATTTTTTCATGTGCCTGTTGGCCATTTGGATTTCCTCTTTTGTAAAATGTCTATTGAGGTCCTTGGCCCATCTCTTAAGTGGGTTGTTTGTTTTGATGTTGTGGAGTTTCTTGATTTCTTTGTAGATTCTGGTTATCAACACTTTATCAGTTGCATAGTTTGCAAATATATTTTCCCCTTCTGTCGGTTGTCTCTTCACTTTCCTGTTTCTTTTGCAGTACAGAAACTTCTCAATTTGATGCAATCCCAAATGTTAATTTTGGCCTTGACTGCCTGTGCTTCTGGGGTGTTTTCCAAGAAGTCATTGCCGGTACCTATATCTTGCAGGGTTTTTCCAATGCTCTCTAATAATTTGATGGTGTCAGGTTGTAGATTTAAGTCTTTAATCCATGTTGACTGAATTTTTGTGTAAGGTGTAAGGTAGGGGTATTGCTTCACAATTCTGCACGTGGAAATCCAATTTTCCCAGCACCATTTATTGAATAGACTGTCCTTACTCCAGGGATTTGTTTTGGATCCTTGATCAAATATGAGTTGGCTGTAGATGTTTGGATTGATTTCTGGTGTTTCAATTCTGTTCCATTGGTCTATCCATCTGTTTCTGTACCAGTACCATGCTGTTTTGATTACAACTGCCCTGTAGCATGTCCTGAAATCTGGTATTGTGATGCCTCCAGCTTTGTTTTTGTTGTACAAGATTGTTTTAGCTATTCAAGGTCTCCTGTGTCTCCATATAAATTTCAGCACCATTTTTTCCAGATCTGAGAAGAAGGTCTTCAGTATCTTGATTGGTATTGCATTGAATCTATAAATTGCTTTTGGGAGAATGGACATTTTGATGATATTGATTCTTCCAATCCATGAGCATGGAAGATTTTTCCATTTCTTGGTATCCTCTTCTATTTCTTTCTTTAAGGTTTTGTAATTTTCATCGTAGAGTCTTGTTCATATTTCAGACTAACAATATGCTAAATTCTTTGCTATGTATCATCACTGAAAAATGACTTGTCAATAAAAGCTACATTAAATTGAATATATCCAGATTAAAACATTAGATAATCAGAAAAATAGTGTAATTGTATTATATAATTTTTGGATGACAAAGGATATTTAAAAATTCTAGGATTAGATATAGGCAAAGATCAGCAAAGAAGAAATTTTATTTTCACACGAAATTAAAAACCTCGGGAAGAAGTACAGGCATGTTCAAGATAGAGAGCTGCATCCAGCAATGCTAGTGTCCCTCCCCATGATGCAGAGTCATGGGAGGTGGTGGCTAGTGTAGGGTTTAGTTGAATACTGAAAGAGTAGTGTTTGGAATGATGTATGATTATCGCCCATTTCTTTGCCCTTTTTTGGCAATTGCAGAAGTGTCATGACATCAGGTTCATGATGGAAGTGGGACTGTCAGCATACCTTCCATCATTTCAAACATGTATCCTTTTTTTGTGGTGGCAACATTCACAAATCTTTCTCATTATTTTGAAATACATAATATTAACTGTAATAACCCAAATGTGGGAAACTCCAGATTTCTTCCTCCACTCTAACTGTAACTTAACAATCACAGACCAATTTTTCCCCCACCCAGTGTGTCATAATCGCTATTTCAGTCCCTACTTCTATGAGATTAGTTTGTTATAGATTCTACAAATTAGTCAGACCATGCAGTATTTGTCTTTCTGTGCCTAGCTGATTTCACTTAAAATAATGTATTCCAAGTTCATTCAAGCTGCACAAATGATGAGATTTCATTTTTTTTAACTTTTATTATAATGAACATAAATTTCCAAAGAACAGCTTATGGATTACAATGGCTTCCCCCACCACAACATCCCTCCCACCAGCAATCCTCCCCTTTCCCGCTCCCTCTCCCCTTCCATTCACATCAAGATTCATTTTCAATTCTCTTTATATATAGAAGATCAGTTTAGTATATATTAAGTAAAGATTTCAACAGTTTGCACTCACACAGAAACATGAAGTGAAAAATACTGTTTGAGTACTAGTTATAGCATTAAATCTCAATGTACAGCACACTAAGGACAAAGATCCTGCATGAGGAGTAAGTGCACAGTGACTCCTGTTGTTGACTTAACAAATTGACACTCTTGTTTATGGCATCAGTAATCACCCTAGGCTCTTGTCATGAGTTGACAAGGCTATGGAAGCCTTTTGAGTTCACCAACTCTGATCATATTTAGACAAGGTCATAGTCAAAGTGGAAATTCTCTCCTCCCTTCAGAGAAAGGTACCTCCTTCTTTGATGACCCATTCTTTCCACTGGGATCTCACTCGCAGAGATCTTTCATTTAGGTGATATTTGTGTGTGTGTGTTTGTTTTGTTCTGTTTTGTTTTGTTTTGTTTTGTTTTGCCAGAGTGTCTTAGCTTTCCATGCCTGAAATACTCTCATGGGCTTTTCAGCCAGATCCGCATGCCTTAAGGGCTGATTCTGAGGCCAGAGTGCTGTTTAGGACATCTGCCATTCTATGGGTCTGCTGTGTATCTCACTTCCTATGTTGGATCATTCTCTCCCTTTTTGATTCTATCAGCTAGTATTTGCAGACACTAGTCTTGTTTCTGTGATCCCTTTGGTTCTTAGTGCTATCATTATGATAAATTGTGAACAGAAATTGATCACTGGGACTAGTGAGATGGCATTGGTACATGCCACCTTGATGGGATTGAATTGGAATCCCCTGGTATGTTTCTAACTCTACCATTTGAGGTAAGTCAGCTTGAGCATGTCCCGAATTGCACATCTCTTCCCTCTCTTATTCCCACTCTTATATTTAACAGCGATCACTTTTCAGTTATGTTTCAACACTTCAGAATAACTGTGTATTGATTACAGTATTCAACCAAAAGTATTAAGTGGAACAAATAAACAAAAAAATACTAAGAGGGATAACGTATTAAGTTGTTCATCAACAGTCAGGGCAAGGGCCGATCAAGTCACCGTTTCTCATAGTGTTCATATCACTTTAACAGGCTTCCTTTTTGGTGCTCGGTTAGTTGCCACCGATCAGGGAGAACAAGTGGTATTTGTCTCTTTGGGACTGGCTTATTTCACTCAACATAATGTTTTCCAAATTCTTAACAGGGATCACTTTTCAGTTAAAATTAAACACCTAAGAATAACTGTGTGTTAATTACAGAGTTCAAGCAATAGTACTAGAACAAAAAAATATTAAAATGGGTAAAGTATTACATTGTACATCAACCATCAGGACAAGAGCTGATCAAGTCACTGTTTCTCATTTTTAACACTTGAATATTATTCCATTATCTAAATATACCACATTTTCTTTATTCATTCGTGGGTCAATGGCACCTACGCTGATCCCACATCTTGGCTATCGTGAATAGTGGTGCTGTAAATACAGACATGCATGGGTCCTTTCAACATACTGATTTCATTTCCCAATTCATGACATATGAAGGCAGTTTTATTTCTTCTTCTCTCCAAAGCACACAATATTGCAAACCTGTAGGAAAAGCTTATAATTGTGTATTAATGTGATTTCCAGTGTTATTGGTGAGATTAGACACAGAAACAGCAAGATACTTGAAGGAAAGCATGCACACCATCTTCCATGCCATCAGTTGTGAAGGTTAGGGATACTTTTTCTGTCTTCAGCTTGCTTTATTCTTCGTGTCAGCCAAGTCTGCAACTGGCTTTACTAAAAACATCCACATCCACATCTTAAAGTGCTGTTCTAGGCCGGTGCCGCGGCTCACTAGGCTAATCCTCCACCTTGCGGCGCCGGCACCTGGGTTCTAGTCCCAGTCGGGGCGCCGGATTCTGTCCCGGTTGCCCCTCTTCCAGGCCAGCTCACTGCTGTGGCCCGGGAGTGCAGTGGAGGATGGCCCAAGTCCTTGGGCCCTGCACCCCATGGGAGACCAGGAGAAGTACCTGGCTCCTGCCATCGGATCAGCACGGTGCGCTGGCCGCAGCGCACCGGCCGCGGCAGCCATTGGAGGGTGAACCAACGGCAAAGGAAGACCTTTCTCTCTGTCTCTCTCTCTCTCACTGTCCACTCTGCCTGTCAAAAAAAAAAAAAGTGCTGTTTTAAATCAAATGTTCTCTTCAGTGTTAGAATGCTTGTTCTTAATTTTAGTATTTGAGGACTCAACCAAGAAATTGATATTTTTTCTGGCCCTTTTTTCCTTATGTGCTTGAGTCTTTGCTGATGCCTCTTTTGCTGGTATCTTCATCTTTCCAGAAAGAAGATTCATATTGTATTTTCCTGTTCTTCTCTGGATGCTATGTTTTGCAAATATCTTGGATAATTTAATTGAAATGTATTTTTCACTCTAATTTCATCTGAAAATGTAATGATAGGGATGGGTATCTGGAAAAGCAGAAAGATGCCACATGGGACACCCACATTCAACACCAGAGTGCCTGGGATCATGTCTTGGCTCCACTTCAAGTCCCAGCCTTCCAGATCATGCACTGTGGAAGGCAGCAGGTAATGTCTCAAGAGGTTGAGTCCTTGTCACCATTTGGGGAACCCCAGTGAGTTCTAAGACCCTTGCTTTGGCCTAGCTAAGTTCTCATTGTCTCAGGCATTTGGAGAGTGAACCAGTGGATTGAAAATGCTTTCTCTTTTCTCTCTCTTTCTCTCTCTCCCCCACTCAAATAAATAAAAATAAATGAATTTATTTTAAAAATCCAATGATACATGTAAATAAATATTCGAAAATTAAAAACTCAAAGCTAAACCAACCAAATGTCTTATTCTTGAGATACATATAAAAAGACTCTACTCCAGTTAGGGATTCTATGTAATTTTAGTGTGACAGGCAGAGGGAAAGAGATTTGAGCCATATCTCCTTCACTTGGCCATGGTTCTATCTTCTCTAATCACTCCACTTCCATTGAGAACAGGATAAAACCTAAAATATCATGATGCAAGCTATCATCAAAAGTGGCCCATTTTTGCCTCTCCTTTGCTGGCCAACTTCTATGTCTCAACTTGGAGAAAAATTCCAAAAATAACTTTAGATGATATTAACAGAATGGGAATTTTCTGAGTCAGAATAAATTATAGAGGTTGTAAAACTAAAAATTGTATTTCAGGGCCAGAATTGTGGCACTGTTAGTTAAGCTTCTATTTGCAATTCTGGCATCCCATAACAGAGGGCTGGTTTAAATCCTGGCTGCTCTGTTTCTGCTGCAACTCTCTCCTAAGGCTCCTGGGAAGACAGTGGAGGATGGCCACAACTACCCACATGGGAAACCAGGATGGAGTGCTGGGTACCTGGCTTCAGCCTGGCCCAAACCTAGTCACTGGCAATTTGAGGAGTGAATGAGCAAATGGAAGATGTCTCTCTCTCTCTCCCTTTCTCTCTCTCTCTATCTCTCTCTCTCTGCATTGCAGATGAATGCATAATTTTTTTAATTTTATTTCATGATATATCTAGGGAAAGTTTTTGGAAGTATTGTTTTAGTAGAAAAGCAATGTTAGAAAATTCAGAAGATTCTTCATCATTTAGAAAATGAGACAAGGTGAAGTTTAATTTTGGGCATGAAGAAAGTGTTAAGTTTTGGATAAAGGTGGGTAAAGAGCACATCTCATATTAAAGCTATTACAGTAGGAAAATGACATGATTTCTTAAGCATGTTGCTGGATATCTCTACTTTATGAAAGATACTGGAAAAAAGTTGAGTCAGGATTTTATTAAGTAGTATATGGTAAGATGATGAATCTAGATTGCTAATTAAGAAGATTGCGATGAATCAGCAAGACCTAGAATTTGGGGGCAAAATATGTAAATTAACAAAATGCATATTGCCCCTCTGTTTCGCCCTTACATGTCATCCCAGACTAGAGGGGAAAAAAGTACTCATTATTTTACCTCCTTATAGACTGACTTGGTTAACAAATACTTCGGTGGTTTGTTGCTACAATTATACATTGTGATCCTTGATGCCATCACAGAGGAACAAGCCCACAGAGGGATCAGGACATTGAGAAAGGAGAAGTTCTAACTGCCACTGCGATGTGTTTGAGTTCCTGGTGTCAGTGCATGAATCACAGCTGCTCTGAGCTAATGAAATCTTATGCTATCCTAACAGAAAGTCAGTGTCAGAATCTGGCTTTACATCTCTGTCTAGTTCAGAGATAATCTTAGAGAGTTGCATTATTTTTTTCTAATAAAAAGTTGCCAAGCTATCATAATTTTAATAACTTTGTTCTGCAATTAAATATAGTTCTATTTTACCAATTACAGGTTTGGAAAATGAGAACATTATCCCCCAGTTTCTAAAGTTGTTAAAAGTAGTTAAATAAATCAACTGTTTTGAGAAAAAGTTAAACAATCCTACTTATTTAGATGGGATGTATTTATGGCTGAAAAAGCAATTGATTTTAAATAATTAAATACTAGATATATGTGGTTGTTGCAATGTCCATTTAATTGTCTCATTGTGTTATCCTCTTAGTCATTTCAAGATTACACAAGATTTAACCTTAGGTGTAAGTTAGCTAACATGTCAGACTGGAATGACTAAGAGAGTTATAGGGAGTTAAATCTCAGCCCCAAAGTATTTCTTAGTCCTAACCTCTGGGTCTATGAATGGCTTAATTAACTTATTTGGAAATAGGGTCTTTGATGATGTAATTATGTTAAGAATCTCTAGATGAGCTCATCCTGGATTTAGGGTGGACTCTAAATCTAATGACAAGTATTCTTCACAAAGACAGAAAAAGAGAATTCACAGAGGCAGAAGAAAACAGAAGCAAGCCCTGGAGGAATGTTCCCATAACTGAAGTTCACCCCTGGTCTCCAGCAGCAGAGACAAGGAATGATTCTCCCTAGAGCCTTCCAAAGGAGTGTGATCTTGACCACACTTGGATTTTGAACTTCAGGTTCTTCAAGAATTCTGAGTAGAAAAATAAGTTTAAGATGCATTCCATGTTATACTCCACACTTGGAGATACACAGTTTAGCATTTAAAACTGAGACAGAACCTACAGAAAGAAAACAGCTTAACTTTCACTCACCCAACATTGTTCAAACTTTGTCATCTGGAATTCCTTCTAGGGGAAGAGGAGAGAAGGAAAAAGTTATTTTTTTTTTTTTATAATCCACCAGACTGGAGCTCCATATAATGCTGTTATACCATGTTTAATCAATATGTCCTTTGTGGAATAAGTATTCTGAGGGCTTAAAATAAAATGTTTTTCTTTGAGCAAATGGCAGTTATTGGGTGCATTATGTGAAAAAATTCCAATAAATGGCAAAGAAGTGCCAACTATATTAATTGACTTTGAATCACTGCTTTTCTCAAGAATTATAAAATTATGCACAGAAACTAAGAAAGCAAAAAGATTAAAAATTTGGAGGAAACATGCTGACTTAAAAAATTAGGAAAGTAGTTTTATCTTTCAATATACTGTAAATTATGTTCTTGGTAAGTAATATCTGAATCCTTTGCAAAGAGCACTAAAATACATGACACAATCTTACAGAAATATGATCTCAAGGTTTAGGCACAGATGTGAAGATTCAGGATAGGTTTGCAAGCTCGTCAGTAGCTGCTGATTTCCAAACAATTGGCCTGACCAGTAGACAAATTATACCCATGATCACCAGTCAATAACTTCCAGAACCAAAGCCATAGAACTCAAACGTACACTCAGGGGAAGAGGATTCCTGTGGATCAGAACAGAAGATACTGTGCCCGTATATTCTCCTATAGGAAACCTGCTAGATCAATACTCCAGGTAAGTTATGGGTCCCTTCAGAGTCAATGAGTAAGTTTCCAGACTGATGTGACTGTGGCAGGAGAGGAGATAAAAGCTGAAAAAAAGAACAAATTCCTGGAGTTTGATATCACCATCTGCCCAGGGACAGCTATAACCTTTACCATCATTAAAACATCCCCCATTGCTAGAGGAGAGAAATTCGAATGTACTCACCACAAAGTAATGATAAATATTTAAGGTAATGAATATGCTAATTACCCTGATTTGATCACAAAACATCACACTGTACCCCATAAATATATACAATAACTATGTGTCACAAAAAAAAATAAATAAAACAAGGAAAAAAATGTGTATCTCTACCTAAGACCCTTCCTTCTCAACAGGCATACTAATAATGGGATATTTTCTTTCTGTAATTTAAGCAGCAATATTTCCTAGTTCATTAAGAAGTTTGCATGATTTTGCACAGGAATTAAAACACTCAAAGCAAATTACATGAACTTTGCAGTATATGTTCAGCATGGGTAACACAAAGCTAATAAACTCAGGTGGTGTTTATATTTCTCAAGGAACTACTCTGTCTGCAACAACTTAGTGTGTTCCTTGTGCGTGACCCTGACGAGAAGCTGGATGGAGTGTTGCATGGAGGAGCCAGTGATTACACGGTCAAGCAGGAGCCAGAGAAAGAGGACCAGGCCAAGGCTTTTGTCTCAATCCTCTCTCCCAGAGCCTCATGAAAAACACCTTCCTTCTTCTCAAGGACACGCTCCCAGTTCACATAGACCCTCCCACTAGGTCCCAGCTGTGAATGGCTCTGTCAACTCCCAGACCCCTCAGTGCCCATCACCTACCAGTGCCACCACACTGGGGACCCAGCTCCCAATGCATGACCTTTGGAGACAAACAACATGCAAACTATATCAGAGATAAAAAGAGAAAGTAAAGCCCCCAAACAAGAAATAAAGGGAGGAAAGAAGTAAGCGGAGAATCTAATCTAACTCTAAACCATTTCCCACAGTCACTAACTTTGAAAAAATATAAATCATTCACTTGATGGGCTCTGCTCAGAAATAAGTTCTCTAGGGGAAGAAAACAGAATCAGAAAACTATTCTGAAATGCCAAAGACTTCTATTTATTTTTGGTGTTTTACGATTGGTTTATTTGGCATTTGAAAATCACATTTCACTTTCAAAAGCCCAAACTACCCATCAGAACATCACCCAGTGCAGTCAGCCGTATTTGTTCATAAGTGTATTTTGCATTTTCAATTACCATTGTCCCAGAAAACCGGGTAGCCTGGAAGAGTTTCACTGAGAGCCAGTCATATAAAACATGGCCGAGACATGTTAATTTAGCAACACATATGGAACACTGGAGCTGGGCAGCCTGAACTTTGAATCAGAGAACAATTGGATCTGCCATCCTCTCCGACTCTTCATTTCACAGAATGTTAGATGATAAAATGATTTAATGACCCAGCAAGGTTATGATGCACTGCCTCTTAGGAAATTCAGATAGATATTCCTATTTCTTTTTAAGATTCATGCAACTGTCTTGATCTTCTCACCCCTTTTTTACATTAAAGAATGAGTTGAATTGAACCCATCTTGGGGGCAATTTCTCTACCTGTGGGTACCTAGCGCTACTCTTCATTAGCCTTTTCCAAAGTGCTTTCAAGTATGATAGTTTCACTAGATGTTCCAAAGTGAAAGGATTCTGTGGTTTAAGAAAAAAATGTATCTTTACCACACATTATGTCCTGTATCAGAGATCATAGCACATGATAGCAAAAATAAATAAATAAATCATGTTATTTAGGACATCCGCCATTCTATGAGTCTGCTGAGTATCTCACTTCCCATGTTGGATCACTCTCCCCTTTATTTATTCTATCGGTTAGTGTTAGCAGATACTAGACTTGTTTATGTGCTCCCTTTGACTCTTAGTCCTTTCATTATGATCAATTGTGAACTGAAATTAATCACTTGGAATAGTGAGATGGAGAGTGATCCAACATGGGAAGTGAGATACTCAGCAGACTCATAGAATGGTGGATGTCCTAAATAGCACTCTGGCCTCAGAATCAGCCCTAAAGGCACTCGGATCTGGCTGAAAAGCCCATGAGAGTATTTCAGGCATGGAAAGCCAAGACACTCTGGCAAAAAGATCTCTGTGAGTGAGATCCCAGTGGAAAGAACAGGTCTTCAAAGAGGGAGGTGCCTTTCTCTGAAGGGAGGAGAGAACCTCCACTTTGACTATGACCTTGTCTAAACAAGATAAGAGTCGGAGAACTCAAGGGGCTTCCATAGCCTTGGAAACTCATGACTGGTGCATAGGGAGATTACTGATGCCATAAACAGGAGTGTCAATTTGTAAAGTCAACAACAGGAGTCACTGTGCACTTACTCCTCATGTAGGATCTCTATCCTTAATGTGCTGTACACTGAGGCTTAATGCTATAATGAGTACTCAAACAGTATATTTCACTTTGTGTTTCTATGGGGGTGCAAACAATTGAAATCTTTACTTAATGTACACTAAACTGATCTTCTGTAAAAAAAGAAATTATCAATTCCCAACTTGACTCTCACTGGGATTAAACATGACAATAGGTCTGATCTGATTTCATCATCATTTAAAAAAAATCATCTATTATTTTTCACCTTATGTTTCTGTGTGGGAACAAACTGTTGAAATCCTTACTTAAGGTATACTAAGCGGATCTTCTGTATATTAAGATAATCGAAAATGAATCTTGATGTGAATGGAAGGGGAGAGGGAGTGGGAAAGGGGAGGGTTGTGGGTGGGAGGGACGGTATGGGGGGGAAAGCCATTGTAACCCATGAGTAGTACTTTGGAAATTTATATTCATTAAATAAAAGATATAAAAAAAAATCAATGCAATAAAAAAAATCATGTTAAATTAACTAGATCTAAATTTCTTATACATCTGCTCTACAGAAGCCTTTTTTCTATCCCACAAGACTTTTGCAAAATTTTTATACATAAGGGTGAACATTTTTTAAAAGATTTTATTTATTTTATTTGAGAATTAGAGTTACAGATTGTGAGAGGGAGAGACAGAGAGAAAGGTCTTCCTTCCATTGGTTCATTCCCCAAATTGCCACAATAGCCAGAACTACCCCAATCCAAAGCCCAGAGCCAGATGCTTCTTCCTGGTCTCCCACATGGGTGCAGGGACCCAAGGACTTGGGCCATCTTCTACTTCTTTCCCAGGCCTTAGCAGAGAGCTTGAGTGGAAGCGGAGCAGCCAGGACTAGAACTGGTACACTTATGGGATGCCGGCGCCACAGACGGAGGATTAACCTATTGTACCATGGTGCCAGCCCCAAGGGTGAACATGTAACATGGCAATTAGGATGCCTCTCAGGGCTCCAATTTTTTTTTTTTTTTTTGACAGGCAGAGTGGACAGTGAGAGAGAGAGACAGCCGGTGCACCACGCTGATCCAATGGCAGGAGCCAGGTGTTTCTCCTGGTCTCCCATGGAGTGCAGGGCCCAAGCACTTGGGCCATCCTCCACTGCACTCCCTGGCCACAGCAGAGAGCTGGCCTGGAAGAGGGGCAACCGGGACAGAATCCGGCGCCCCAACTGGGACTAGAACCTGGTGTGCCGGCACCACAAGGTGGAGGATTAGCCTAGTGAGCCACGGCGCCGGCTCATGGCTTTGCTTTTGATTCTAGCTTCCCGCTAATGAGAATTCTGGGATGCAATAGACAATGGTTCAAGTCCTTGGGTCCCTCCCAGCATCACCTTCCAGTGCCACCACACTGGGGACCCAGCTCCTAATACATGACCTTTGGAGACAAACAACATGCAAACTATATCAGAGATAAAAAGAGAAAGTAAAGCCCCCAAACAAGAAATAAAGGAAGGAAAGAAGAGGAGAATCTAATCTAACTCTAAACCATTTCCCACAGTCACTAACTTTGAAAAAATATAAATCATTCACACAAGGTCCCTGGACTGGTTCTCTCCCTGGCTCCTGCCTTCAGCCTGGCCTAGACCAGGCTGATGCAGGCATTTGGGGAGTAAACCAGTGGATAGAAGATTCTCTCTCTCTCTCTCTTTGCCTTTCAACAAAAATGAAAAATAAATAAAAACTTTTAAATAATTTGCAGATAAAAGACAAAACTTCAGTTACATTTGAAATTTACATAAACAAAAATATTTTAGTAGAACTATGTCACAAATGGACTATACCTATACTAGAAGAATTACTCAAAATGCCAGCAAGAGTAAGAATTAGACACAACATAGGGGGTGATTTCTTGTGAGGATACCCTGAGGTGATAAAGGCAGCAAGTGATAGAGACAGGAGGTGCTAGAATCTTCAATTAGAACAGCGCAGCTGTTAGCAGGTGCTCCCTCAGATGGCAGCCGAGTCTTCCTACCACACAGTGCCCCTGAGGACTCTCAGGGTCACGTCCAACATGACAGTTCAGGCATTTGTGGTGAGATAACCAGCTAAGTACCCTAGATCAAAAGTAGTTCTCTAAATGTACCTTGCATAGAAAGTCCAGATTTAGCAAATATAAATATATGACTCCATGTTACATTTCAATGTCAAACAGCAAATAATATTTTGCTAAATAAAACATGTATGTGGGGCTCTTAGTCAAAGACTATAGAACCTAAAAGTGGAGAAAGAGCACAACTTATACCCCTAGATGATCTACTAACAATGTAAATCATCAAGAAATGAGAACGAATATGGAGCCACACATATCTATATGAAAAACTCTAAGTATCAGAAGTCATCTAGAGGATCCATTACTAAGTGTTTTATTAGAAAAATGAATCATTTCCTATTTCCTTATCTATTAAATGAGAGGGAGTTGTACAATAGCTTACAAAAGACGTTATTACATGATGAAAATGGGGGCCAGAAATAGATAATTTAAAATGATATTATGTGACTTATGCATAATAGAGGGACATAGAATAATTTTGCACCTAAGTTTCATTGTGGATGTTGTCAGGCCATTTCCTATTGTATTTCAAGTCAGGAATATCTAAATTATTTCCAATTATTGTAGCCATTACCAGAATTAGCTACTTTTAAATGAGCCCTAATGATTTACATTTCAATTTTTGTCTAATGTATTTTCCTTGGCATTTAAAAATAATACCTCCTTGAAAGATCCTTAAACACAATTAGCAATCTCTGAATACATTAGGTTAGTGCCTGAATCAATCCCTTCCTGTGTATTCTGTTTCCTAAAACAGGGCTCCTTTGATGCTCAGATGGAACGAGAAGTCTGGTTTAGATTTTCCCAGCACTCTAGAGCAGCTGCAATGAGTCAGACTTCACACCATGCTCTTTCATTCTTACAACCACAATATAAAGAGTGGCAGTCACAGACCTACTGTTTGCCAAGCCAGTTTCTTCATCTTCTTTTGCGCACTTCTATACTGCGTGAACCAGATTCTCCCCTGCCCATTTCTCCATATAAGTGAGCCGTGTGGCTGGAAATTTGACTCTGAAATATGGGCAGAAGCCATATGGGCCCCTTCCAAGACTGGCTCATAAAAACTCTCCATGTGAAATTCCTTATATTTTTTGCCTCTCTGCAGCTACCAGGAGGCCTTGTGTTAAAGCTGGAAGAAGCACAAGATAGAGTACCTATGTCCACAAATCCCCTTGTTGAGAATAGCTATGCACCAACCAGGAGAACCATTCACAACTTGCAGGAAATAGACTCCTATTTTATTAAGCCACTGAGGCTGAACAGTTCATCTTTTATAGCAATGAGCCTCACCTTAGCTACATTGAAAGTTAGCATTACTATTCCCAATTTTACACAGGAAGCAAAGAAGATCTTGTGAGATCAAAGAATTTACTTTACTCTCAGTGGGAGAGAGAACTGAATTCAAGACCAGACCTCTGGCTCCACTGCCTGTGACTTTTCTGAAACAAGGCTGACTTCTTCCAAAAGCTCTGGCTTCCAGAAGAACATTGCATATGCTTTGTAGACCTTTCACAAGCTTTTCTTTAAAAAGAAACATTTTCTAAAATCCTTCCACCATCACAGACAAGGGGTAGAGTCAGTGAATTAATATTTCAGCAAGAGCTATGAAAGAAATTGAGTTCTTCCTTCATTTTAAGTAAATCAATTTGGACATGAACATAGCCTTTAATTTTTGGACTTAACATTGTGAATTTTGTCCATAAAGTAAGTTTTAGGGTAACGTTGCTTCACTTTCTAGTGAGTTTTATTTCCATTTTTCATCATTTACCATGGAAAAGGAAGAATGCACAGACTGTAGAACCTGTTGTGTGAGTCACCAGTTTGTGGCATTTTGTAATGACAGTCACAGAACACCAATCCAGAGAGATCAGATAGCTGAGCATAGAGGAAGAGCCAGGAAAGAAAAACACTGAGCTCAGGTAGGGGCTTGTTACAATATCCTCATCTAAGGCAGTGGCTTCCCTAGTAGGAAGTGAGGGAAAAAATGCTTTCAAAAAGACAGAGGAATTGTTATTGCTACCAAGGAAGGGAGAATGACTCTTGGATTTCATTAAATATGTGAAGTTGGGGAGAAAGAGGCATAAAATCTGATAAGGGGGATTACATCCAAAGTGACTTGAAAGATGATGGTACCAATAACCAAGAATCAGAAATTATTATGATGAGAGATTTTAGCGAAAATTTTTTTTTCATTTCAGTGAAACAGTCTTCTGTGTTATTATGCAATTGATGTGTTCTTAAAAACATGCAAACTCTCAATTTTTTAAATGTTTAATAGACATAAAAAATAGGTTAGTAGTTAAGAGTTTCAGACTCAAATATAAAGTCACATTTATGAAATTTTTTCAATGATCATTCTTTTCTATAGCAAGTACATGGCTATGAAACATACACTTCACTAAACAAATCCTACCTTGGACCACATCCAATCTTTGATCAAGAGTAATCATTTTGGGCAGGTCTTTAGCCTAATAGTTAAGACATCTATACCCCATATTTAAGTACCTAGGTTTGAAAACCAGCCCCAGCTACTAATTCCAGCTTCCTACTAATGCCTTTGGGAGGCGGCAGTGATGCATCAAGTAATTGGATTTCTGCCACCCATGTAAGAGACACAGACTGAGTTCTTGGCTTCAGCCTAGCCCAGCCCTGGCCATTGCAGGCATTTGGAAAGTGAACCAAAGGATGGATGGATGGAATCTCTCTCTCTCTCTCTCTCTCTCTTTCTCGCCCCCCCCCCCGCTAAATAAATAGTAATCACCTGTCTTTTTATACAGGCACAAACACTAACAGCAATATTCTTCTAATTATCATAACTTTTATTTTAAATGCTTTTATATAATGAATGCATTTTTCATAGGTACAACTTTAGGAATATAGTGGTTCTGTCCCCCACACACCCCCCTCCCACCCCAACTTCCTTCCCACCTCCCTCTCTCTCTCCCTCTCCCATCCCCTTCTTCATTATGGTTCATTTTTAGTTTGATTTTATATACAAAGGACCAACTCTATGTTAAGTACAAATTTCAACAATTTGCACCCACACACACTCACAACATATAAACTACAGTTTGAGAACAAGATGTGCAGTTAATTCTCATAGTATTACTCATTAAGGATGGAGGTCCTATATGGGGAGTAAGTGCACAGTGACTTCTCTTGTTCCTTTAACAATTAACATTCTTATTTACAATATCAGTGACCACCTGAGGCTCTTACGGGCTGCTTTTGTGATCACAGACTCCATCAGTATTTGGACATGGCCAAAGTGGAAGTTCCCTCTTCCCCTCAGAGAAAAATACATCCTTCTTTGATGGCCCCTTCTTTCCACTGAGGTCTCACAGAGATCCTTTGTATAGGATATTTTTTGCCACAGAGTCTTGGCTTTTATAACTTTCATCATCTATCTCTATAATTAGGCATAGAACTTGTAAAAACCAATTGTGTCTGCTGATAATAGATTTTTACCTGTGCTAATGAGTGAGTACTGGTTCCAAATCATTACTGTTTTATAATATGAAATGTACAATATAAATAATATCCAATTAGTACAATATGATTATGACCAATTCAAATTTGCAAAATTTCTTTGAATGTTATCCTAGGACATGTCTCTGTAAATGCCCATCGGGTACTTGAATAATAAAGGAAATCACAGTTTATGCAAGAATTTGAAGCTAGAGATCCCAATAAACATTTCAGAATCATAAAAACAAACACAAAGTCCTTCATGAAGCATTTACAAGCTCCTAAGCACAGGTAGGAGTCTCCTAAAAATCTGTGGGAACCAAATAGGTCTTTATGAAGGCTAAGATCAAACAGCAGAGCAAAAGTCAAGGAGTTGCCCTTGCCTACTTGTGTGGGTGGGTTGGGGCTGCTTTCTGACGATGTGTCAACTTCTCATTCCTGCCATTTGACCAAATCTCATCACTGTCCTTTGTGAGTCTTACAGGCTTTATGGCTCTCAGATTTTATGTCTCTTCAAATATCCAAGAGGTATATGCTTTCAGTTTTTATCGTATTTTTACTATAAATAAGTATCATATAAGTAAATAAGAAGGGAAGTCTATCCACCATTTACTGAGGGCATCTGGTATGTAGCACCTTGGTGAGCAGTTGTGTGTGCTGTACTCAAGTACTTAAGCCATCACCAGTGCCTCCCACAGTGCACCCTAACAGGAAGCTAAAATCAGAAGCGGAGCTAGGACTTGAACCCAGACACACCAACATGGGATGTGGGCATCCAATGTGTATCTTAACAGCTGAGCCTAATGCCCACTGATCTCATTTTTTTTATTGAAACCTAGACTAGAAAGCTCAAGATTAAGAAAAAATTCCTTAAAAATAGTCCATCAACAGCGAAAAACTTGGAATTTTCTGATCATACGTGTAGTGACTGAAACAAATGATTAATTAAGATGAGTAAACAGCAGCTCTGAATGGCCATTGAATGTTTCCCTAGGGATTTGCATTCTACAGTAAACCAGAGTTCTGCTGAAAACCAGAACATCACTTTATAAAAGGGGGAGGGGGCACATGGAACTTAGAGAAGTGCTTAGTGAAGACTGCCTTGTTTTAACAAGGTATCACTCTTATTTCTTTTATCAGGGAGACCCCAAGAGTAGAGTCAGCCAAGGGAAACTGAAAATATTCCATCCATACAGAAATCATCTGTACATTTTGCCTCCTAAAGACCATGAATGAAATAAGGAAATCATGCTGCACTGACAAGACAGGACAATGATCAGATTCTCCACCAAGCATGAGGTCTCTCCTTCCATGAGCAGAGGAACTAATTGCTCTTGGCATTTGCACCTTGTATGTCTCCATTTTCTATTAAAAAATGCTTCTGTTTCTTCTTGGGCAATTCTATGGGAAATAAATAATACAGAGATGTGTTCCTGGACATAACAGGTGATAAGGGCAAACCATTGGTAACCAATTCTCACTTTCTAAAAAAAAATAACAAAAGGTTACATGGTCCCCTCCCCCACAGAATCCATCCAGATGGCTTGCTTTAACAGTACATGGGTTCTGGGAAAGAGAAAGCAGGAAATAAGGCTCTGAGTATCAAAATAGACAAATCTTGTTAAATCCTTCCTGCCCATACTAATTAAAATGGGGAAGTTTTGTTGACTTGGAGCATGTTTGGGAGTCTGCTGATTTGCACTAGTAAGTAAGAGGTCAATAAAGCTGAGGCAGCAACCTGCTATAGTTTGAGCATCCCCCAAGGCCCAGTGTGTTGAACTTCAGTCACCATTGGAAGATATGAAGAGGGTCTAAACTTATTCTGACTAAGGTGTTTAGAGGTGCTACCTTTGGGAGGTGATGGAGATTGGGTGAAGTCATCAGAGTCAAGCCCCTGATTGAATTCTTGTGGTTTCATAAGAATAGGGGAACAGACCACACTGACATAGACCAGTGAGTTACCATTCATGCCATGTGATGCTCTGTGCCTCTTGAGGACTCTGCCTGCAAGACCATCACCAGATGAGGCCCCTTGAAATTGCACCTCCAGGGAGATTAGATGGCAGAGTAGGGAGGAAGCTTGCTGCTCTAGTCTAAGAGATGATAGCTTAAAAAAGCAGAAAGAGTGTAGAAAACAGCAGAGGAAACTCGACATACTAGAGGAGAAAAAACAAAGAGGGGGGTATGATTTCACTCTCTATGATCACCCTGAAACTGTGTCCTGCAGCAAGCTGATAGAGAGCAGGTGCCATTTTGGACATACTTAACAGCTGTGCCAGCTTGTGTCCATGTCCAGCAACCAGCCAAATGGAGACTCCTGAGTCTGGTGGGGATATCAGAGAGGGATTTAGGTGCTCAGGACTGTGGGAGGCTTGTGTGCCAGGACTGTGAAAACACTGAGGCTGCGTGGGAGGACTCAGGGTGTGTCTGGGACATTGAGTAGTCACTGTGGAAGGCTCCACACAATCACGTCTCCATGGTTACCTGGCAAGGAACATTGCTGGGAAATCTTAGCTTACACTGAGGACTACACAGATCCTTTGTGTGGTCCTTGTGGCACAGCAAATGCATAATATATCCACTGGGGCTAGCGCACAGGCAGTGGTCACCTTTGAGGAAAGGAGTTCAGCTGAGTCTACACCAACAGACAAGAATAAACCTCCCCTTTGATTAAAAAAAAAAAAGAAGAAAAAGAGGAGATTTACCACTCCAAAGCTGGGTGTGTCACCTCAGACATGCACTTCACCCTGGAGCACTGACCAGAGAGCTCTTCGGCTACAACCCACCACACACCTATAGATATTCACTGAAAGCAGACACTCCACTAATCCACACAGACATAGTCCAAACAACAACAAAAAAAGAAGAAATCAATGAGTAGCTCCACAAATGCCAAAAACAAATGTACAAATTCAAGAAACAAGAATAAGTAAGGCAACAAGACACCCCAAAAGAGCACAACACTTCAATAATAGATTGTGAAGATGATGATATTGAAGTAATGCCAGAAATATAATTCAAAAAATTAATTATAGGATTACTTAGAAGTAATCAGAAGCAAATACAGTAACAATGAAATCCATACATGACATGAAAGAAAATTTCTCCCACTAAATTCAGATCTTAAAGAGAAATCAAAATGATATCTTAGAAATCAAGAATTCAGTAGAACAAATAAAAAATTTCAGTGGAAAACAACAGAATCAGTGAAGCAGAAGAAAAATATCTGACTTAGAAGATAAATCACAGGAAATTATACAGTCAGACCAAACACAAGAAGAAATTAGAAATCTAAAAAACCCTGTTGGGAATCTACAGGATACTATCAAATGACCCAACACATGGGTTCTAGGAGTTCCTGAAGGCATGGAAGTGAATTTCCCCAATTTGGAGAAAGAAAGAGACATCCGATATAGGAAGCACATAGAACTCCTAATATACATGACCAGAAAAGATCTTTACCATGACACATTGTAATCAAACACTTCACAGTAATACATAAAGAAAAGATTACAAATGTGCACTAGAGAAATGCCAGATTACTTTCAGAGGATCACCAATTAGACTCACAGTGGACTTCTCATCAGAAACCCTATAGGCTATGAGAGTGTGGATTTATATCCCAAGCATTAAGAGAAAAAACTATCAACTTAGAATACGATATCCTGCAAAGCTCTCATTTATGAATGAAGGTGAAATAAGCAAACTGTTGAAATCTTTACTTAATATATGCTAAACTGATCTGTATATAAAGAGAATCGAAAATGAATCATGATGTGAATGGAAGGGGAGAGGGAGTGGGAAAGGGGAGGGTTGCGGGTGGGAGGGACATTATGGGGGGGAAGCCATTGTAATCCATAAGCTGTACTTTGGAAATTTATATTCATTAAATAAAAGTTAAAAAAAAAAGACCTATTGAAATAATTTGTCATCACCCATCCTGCCCTGCAGAAGATGCTTAAGAATGTGCTGTACACAGAAACACAAAAACTTGGTCATCACTATGAAATAAGTTAAAGGAAGGAAATCTCCCAAAAAATACAAAGAAAAAGGGGCCAGTGCTGTGGTGTAGCAAGTAAAACTGCTGCCTGCAGTGCCAGCATCCCATATGGGTGCCAGTTCAAGTCCCGGTTGCTCCGCTTGCAATCTAGCTCTCTGCTATGGTCTGGGAAAGCAGTAGAAGATGGCCCAAGTCCTTGGGCCCCTGTACCCATGTGGGAGACCTGGAGGAAGCTCCCAGCTCCTGGCTTCAGATCGGCACAACTCTGGCTGTTGCAGCCAATTGTGTAGTGAACCATCGGATGGAAGACCTCTCTCTCCCTCTGCCTCTGCTCCTCTCTCTATGTAACTCTGACTTTAAAATAGATAAATAAATCTTTTTTTAAAGAAGTACAAAGTAAAAAGTATAAATATTTTTAGAAAAATGGAAGGGCAAAGTTTTTACTTATTAGTAGTCACATGGAATGTAAATAGTCTCATCTCTCCAGTTAAAAGACACAGACTGACTGAGTATATTAAAATACAAAACCCATCTACTTGCTGCCTGCAAGAAACATATCTCACCAACAAAGATGCACAGAGACTGAAAGTGAAATGATGGAAAATATATTCCATTCTAACATAAACCAAAAGAGAGCTGGTGTAGCCATCCTAACATCAGACAAAATAGACTTTAACACAAAAACTGTTAAAAGAAACAAATAAAGGCATTATGCAATGACTAAGGGAGCAATTCAACAGAAAGATGTAACTATTATAAATATATATGCACCTAATTACCTATATGCACCTAATTAGGTATATGCACCTGGCTATTTAAAAAAAATGATAAGAAATCTAAAGGGAGACATAGATTCAAATACAACAGAAATGGGGGATATCAAACCCCACTTTCAGCAATGGACAGATCAACCAGACAGAAAATCAGCAAGGAATCAGCAGATTTAATTGACACTATAGACCAAATGGACCTAACAGATATCTACAGAACTTTCTACCTTACAGTTGCAGAATACACATTCTTTTAAGCAGTGCACAGAACTTTCTCTAGGATTGACCACATGCTAGGCGATAAGGCAAGTCTCAGCAAATTCTAAAAAACTGAAATCAAACCATGCATCTTCTCGGACCACAATGCAATGAAGTTGGAAATCAGCAACTCAGGAATCTCTAGAGAATATGCAAATACATGGAGACAGCACAACATGCTCCTGAATGACCAGTGGATCATAGAATAAAGCAAAAGAGAAACCAAAAAATTCAGGAAACAAATGAAGGTGACAATACAGCATATCAAAACATATGGGATACAGCAAAAGCAGGGTTAAGAGGGAAGCTTATAGAAGTTGATGCCTACATCAAGAAATTAAAAAAGCACCAAATAAATGAGCTATCAATGCATCACAGGGATCTATAAAAACAACTGCAAACCAAGCCTAAAACTAGTTGGAGGAAATAAATAATTAAAATTAGAGAATAAAATCAACAAAATTGAAACAAAAAAATCAGCAAAACGATTGGCTGGGTTTTTTTTTGAAAAAAATAAACAAAATTGACTCACCATTGGCCCAACTAGCCAAAAAAGGAGAGAGAAGACCCAAGTCAATAAAATTAGAGATTAAAAAGGAAATGTAACAACAGACACAACAGAAATAAAAATAATTTTCAGAAATTACTACAAAGAGCTGTATACCAACAAACTGGAAAGCCTAAAAGAAATGTATAGATTCCTGGACACATACAACCTACCTAAATTGAGCCAAAAAGAAGTAGAAAACCTAAAAGACCCATTAACAGGACAGAAATTGAATCAATAATAAATAATCTCCCAACAGGGAAAATCCCTGGAGCAGAAGGTTTTACTGCAGAATTCTACCAGATATTTGAAAAACTAACTCCCATATTTCTTAAGTTATTTGAAATAATTGGAAGGCAGAGAAATATCCCAAATTCTTTCTATGAAGCCAGCATTACTTTAATTTCTAAACCTGGAAAAGATACAGCAGAGAAAGAGATCTACAGACCAATTTCCCTGATGAATATCGACACAAAAATCTTCAACAGAAACCTAGCTAATTGAATCCAACAACACATAAGAACAATCATTCACCCTGACCAAGTGGGATTTACCGCTGGTATGCAGGAATGGTTCAACATTCTTAAATCAATCAATTTAATACATCTTATCAACAAACTGAAGAACAAAAATCATATGATTATCTTAATAGATGCAGAGAAAGCATTTGATAAAATACAACACACCTTTATGATGAAAACTCTAAGCAAATTGGGTATAGAAGGCACATTCCTCAGCACAATAAAAACAATTTATGACAAACCCATGGCCAGTGTCCTATTGCATGGGGAAAAGTTGGAAGTATGCCCACTGATATCTGGGACCAAATAAGGATGCCACTGTTATTCTCACCATTGCTATTAAATATAGTCCTGGAAGTTTTAGCCAGAGCCAATAGGCATGAAAAAGAAATCAAAGGAATTCAAATCAGGAAAGAGGAAGTCACACTATCCCTTTTTTCAGATGACATGATGCTGTATATAGAGGATCCAAAATGCTCCACCAAGAGACTATTGGAACTCATAGAAGAGTTAGGTAAAGTACCAACATATAAAATCAAAATTAACACCTTTTGATAACCTTTATATTTGACAACGTTTGTATACACAGATAATGCCACAGCTAAGAACTTCTAAGGTCAATCCTATTCATAATAGCTGTGAGAAAAATTGAGAAAAATCAAAAACCTTGGAATAAATTTAACCAAGATTGTAAAATATCTCTAAGATGAGAATTACAAAACATTAAAGAAAGAAATAGAAGAAGATATTAAAAATGGAAAAATTTTCCATGTTTATAGATAGGAAAAAATCAATATCATCAAAATGTCCATTTTTCCAAAAGCAATTTACAGATTCAATGTGATACCAATCAAAATGCCAGACGTTCTTCTCAGATCTGGAAAATATGATGCTGAAATTCATATGGAAACACAGGAAACCTCAAATAGATAAAGTGATCTCATGCAACAAAATAAAGCTGGCGCTACAGTACCAGATTTCAAGACATACTACAAGTCAGTTATAATCAAAACAGGCTAGTACTGGTACAAAAACAGGTGGATAGATCAATGGAACAGAATAGAAATGCCAGAAATCAATCCAAGCATGTACAATCAACTTATATTTAACTAAGGAGCTAAAACCAATCCCTGGAGCCAGGACAGTCTCTTCAACAAATGCTGCTGAGAAAATTGTGTTCCCACATGCAGAAGTATGAAGCAGGAGCTCACCTTACACCTTACACAAAAATCCATTCAAAACACATTAAAGACCAAAACCTATGACCTGATACCAACCAATTATTAGAGAACATTGGGGAAACACTGCAAGATATTGGCACAGGCAAAGAGTTCTTAGAAAGTACCCCCGAGGCACAGAAAGCCAAAGCCAAAATTAACAAAGGGGATTACATCAAATTGAGAAGCTTCTTTACTGCAAAAGAAACACTCAGGAAAGTGAAGAGGCAACTGATGGGATGGGAAAAATTATTTGCAAACTATGCAACAGAGAAAGAATTAATAACCAGAATATATAAAGAGATCAAGATATGCCACAACAACAAAACAAACAACCCCATTAAAAAATGGGCAAAGGGCTTAAATAGATATTTTTAAAAGAGGAAATCCAAATGGCCAACAGACACATTAAACCATGTTTAAGATCACTTGCCATCAGGGAAGTGCAAATCAAAACCACAATGAGGTTTCACCACACCACAGTTAGAATAGCTTTCATACAGAAATCAACAAACAAAAATTGCTGGCAATGATGTGGGGGAAAAGGTACCCTAATCCACTGTTGGTGAGAATGTAAACTGGTAAAACCACTATGGAAGACATTTTGGAGATACCTCAAAAAACTGAATATAGACCCACCATATGACCCAGCCACCCATTCCTCAAAATTTACCCAAGGGAAATGAAATCAGCAAATACAAGAGTTGTCTGCTTCCCCATGTTTATTGCAGCTCAATTCACAGTAGCTAAGACATGTAATCAACTAAATGCCCATCAACTGAAGACTGAATAAAGAAATTAAGGGATATGTACTCTATGGAATACTACACAGCAGTAAAAAATGAAATCCAGCCATTTGCAACAAAATTGATGAACCAGGAAAACATCACGCTTATTGAAATAAGCCAGTCCCAGGGGCTTGCACTGTGGTATAACAGATAAAGCCACCGCCTTCTGTGCTGGTTCTAGTCCTGGCTGCTCCACTTCTGATCCCAATTTCTGCTGTGTCCTGGAAAGGCAGTAGAAGATGACCCAAGTCCTTGGGCTACTGCACCTGCATGGGAGACCTAGAAGAAGCCCCTGCCTCCTGGCTTCAGATCAGCCCAGCTCCAGCCATTGCAACCATTTGGGGACTGAACCAGTTACTGGAAGACTCTTTCTCTCTGTCTCTGTCTCTGCCTCCACTTCTCTATAACTCTTTCAAATAAATAAATAAATCTAAAAAAAGGGAAAATTACCATATGTTCTCCCTGATCTGCAATAACTAATAGAGCACCTAAAAGAAAATCTATAGAAGTCAAATTGACACTTTGAGAAGCAATGACTTGAACAGTCCTTGTCTTGACTATAGAGGAACAGTTTTTTTTCTCTTCTTCATACTATTTGTTGAACTCTTTTCTTAACATAGAATTAATCAGATGTGTATAAAGTCAGTTGAAAACAGATCTCAGTAAAAGAGTGGGAATAAGAGAGGAAAAAGGAATTTTGTAACTGTAAAGCTGTAGAGTTCTTCACACATTCCTACAGACTTACTTCTAAGGGTACAGTTTAAAAATCTGCCATGGGACCCCAAATCCTATTAAGCTGGGTGGTAAAAATATCATCTTAAGTGTTAAAGTGACCACATTAAGTGTTAAAGTGATCATACAGATGGAATTAAGTGTTAAAGAGATCATGTAAATAAGATCAAGTGTCTGGTGATAATAATAGAATTAAAAAGGAGAGAATGTTCCAACATAGGAAGCACTTCACACAGCAGATTCATAGAATGACAATCTCTTTAAACAGCATTCTGACCTCAGAATCAGCCCTTAAGGCATTCTGGTCTGGCTGAATGAGCATGACAGCATTTCAGACATGGAAAGCCAAGACACTGTGGCTACATATGTTCTACATAAAGGATCAGTGTGAGACCCCAATGGAGAGAAATGCCAATCTAAGAAGGATGTACTTTTCCCTGAAGGGAAGAGAGAACTTCCACTTTGATTATGGTCTTACCTAAATATTTAAGGAGATTGTGGATTAAAAAGGCTTCCATAGCCTAGGTAGTTCATGTCAAGAGTCTCAAGTGATCACTAACATTATACATAAGAGTGTTAATTGCTAAATTAACAACAGGAGTCACTGTGCACTTACTTCCCATGTAGGACTTCTGTCCTCAGTGAGTTGTATTAAGGGAATTAACTGTAAAACTTGTTCCCAAATATTTGTGTGTGTGCAATTTGTTTAAATCTTCACTTAGTATAGAGTTGTCCTTCTGCGCATAAAGTTAATTGAAAATGAAAAAAAAAAAAAAAGAAATTGCAGCTCCAGCACTGTGGGCTAGAACAGCCTTTTGTCTTTTATAACTTACATAATCTGTTGGATTGTGTTAGCAGCAGCAGAAAACAAACTGATACATGACCCTGTTGGTGCAGAGAATATCAGGTCCTAGAAATCACTGTTGTACCTTTCCCCTTTTCTTATTCCATCCCTTCTCATCCAGGAGTGCTCTGCTGCAACCTTTGCTGCTATGGTCCCCTGAATAATAAAACTCAGTGTCTCTCATTGATCTCACTGCCGCTTTCCCTATAAAAGTCTCTGAACTACCTGAACTCTTGGGTAACATTTCCTTTTCTCTCATGCGAGTCATTCTGTGAGCTCCTAAAACTTGGGGGAAATATACAGGACAAACCATTCCTTCCAAGCTTTTAACCCTTACTTCACATCGAAGCCGAACACTCTCTATGAACAAGTAAAATATCTTAAGACTAAACCCACACACTAAGCTCAATCAGACCCTGATCAGCATAAAATGACTCCCAGACTGAAAATAACTTGCAAACAAAGGACTCTGTGGAGACATACTTGCAATGCCAACTAATGCAGGTTTATTGAGAAATACATAGTGAGACAAGCTCCCTCTTTCACAGACACAGAAGCAGAGGTCAGGAGATTCAGCAGCAAGGTCAAAACATGACAAAATTATCAGAGCCTGGGGCATGAATGAAAAAGCTTCTGGAAACATCCAGCGACTACATAGCACCAGTGGCCAACCCTTAAAATAAGCTTGGTGCTGGCTAGAAAATTTTGAGCATGCCAAAGGCGGCTTGTGCATGGCTAGCAGCCAGCAATCAGGCAGTCAGTATAGTGTTTAGCAATGAAGAGTTTTCAGGCAGCATGCTGGACAATCCTGGAAGCACAGCTGGCAGGTCACGGAGTCTTGACTCACTGGATCCTACACACTTAGCAAGTTCTTCGGCAGCTGGACACACAGGAGGACTGCTGGTACGTCCGGGAGTACCCACAGGTTGGTTGGCAGACAGAAGAGACTCCTCCCACTGGTTGGCAGACAGTCGAGATGCTGCCCACTGGCTGGCAGACACTGGAGATGCCTCCCACGGGCTGACAGCCACTTGAGACAAAGCTGAATGGCCGGCTGCTGGCAGTTGAGCAGGGATTGGAGACACAGGTAGTTTGCCGCGAGCAAGTTACCTGCGCAGGGCTGGAGATGCAAGAAGTTCGCTGGAAACAAGTAGGCTGGCAGACAGTAGGCTCGCAGCTGGACTCCTGACAGTGGTCCAGGAGCCAAGAGCCAGTTTGGAAGGAACTGGGCAAATAGATGCTACTCAGGCAGTCGCCTTCAAGGGTTGAAGACGTGGCAGCTGGGGCCACGGGGACAGTGTACCGTCCTCCGATCGGCCTGGAAGAGCAATTTCTTGTGGAGCAGTTGAAGGACATGATGTCAGAGAGAGGGCTGAAGGTACTTCAGTGAAGCTAGCTCCTAAGTTGTGAGTGCCACTTCAGGCTCCAGAGCTTTTATATATCCTTGCAGGTGGGTGGGGCTCCCTCCTTGGTCTCCCTGGCTTCTTTGGCTCACAATAGCTTGTCTTAGAACAGCTTGTGAATCTCAAGTTAATTGTCTCTTGAGAAGCCCTCCTCCTCGTAAAGAAAGTTTAGTAGTTTGGTAACTAAGTCATAAGTCTTCTGCACTGTACTTAGTCTGGATTAAGAAGGTCGGTTGACAGCTTCAAAGCTATTGGTCATCCCAGCCCACACGGCATCTGTCATTCATCATGCCTGCAGACGATGAGTGTCACTCTGACCACAACACCAGACACGCCACATCCATCCCACACTCTCTCCCTTCTGACCAGTACTGATTACAAGCTCACACTCTGTTTGGTTTGTCATTGGCAGTTAATCTGTTTTAAGCATGACTTAATCAGTCACTCTTCCGTAGCTAACGGGTCTTCTGATAGGGAAGGTGGATGGTGCCTGCTTGAATATGTTTCAAGGTGACAATGGCAAGACCTGCCAGGAAAAAGAATACAAAGTCTTGCATCCAAAGCAGGAGCTGACTCTCAAAATCACCAGATGACCAAATTAAGATGCCTATGGAAAGGTGGAAGGGCAGTGGGACTCCCTCCATGTTCAATGAACAAAACAAATAAGAAGCTAATTAAAAACAACAGCACTTGTAGCCAAAGACCCTTTATAAATAAATTGGATGAGCTTTATTTGTAAAAATATTTAATCTAACAACAATGGATAATGATGACTCATGGGCCTCATTAGCATGCTAGTGGAACAGGCTTAACTTTTAAATGATTATAATGTTAATTTGAAGTTGCACTATCTTTCTCCCAATTTGCCCAATACATATAGAAGATATTTACCTTCACATAAATATATTTGGATAAGATGCATTTTAATCATGGATGAACACTCTTCAAGGTCATTTTCGCTATCAGAGAAAAAGAGAGGGGAGAATGTGTATATACAGAAACTTGGTCAATGCTGTGTAATTATGGATGGGTGAAGAGTATGCTATAACATTTAGTAATTCTTTCTATGCTTGGGGAAACTTGACTTCATCTCACAACAATATATTCCATTCTGAAATGATCCCCTTGTACACAGCTAAAAGAACTGCTTCAACTCTGGCAATATACATAAATTCAGCACAGGGTAAGTGTTCAGGGTATTTCTACCTCAAAACAGCTGTAAGATCTGGTTCATTTTCATAAACTGGCTTACCTGGGGCAGGGCATGGGCACACTAATGGATTTACATGTATTTGAGGGCTACAGGAAGGCTGTTGTAAATATCCACAAAGCAAACAGCTTTATGTCAGAACTCATCAGAAGTCCCCTTGCAAAAGCATCATTCATCTAATTGGGGGTGAATGACACATCCAAACAAGAGGAGGCTGTGTGGGGAGCTCTATTACAGTTCCCAGGGCTCAGCCCCCAGCATCTTACCACTCCCTCAGTGACTCGCAGTGTGTTCCCAGGAATAGCGTGAAAATAATGAGATGACTACTTTCCACAATGTTGTGACTACTTTTTTCCCACCACAGAGAATGTCCTAGTTAGTGTTAGTTAGTGTTTGAAGGTTAGAGTCCCTGGTCACTGGGCCTGGCTTGTCTGTTTTAAAATGCATGAGTAGTTTACAGGCTTCTACTGGCCACAGATCTGCAGGCTACTATCAAAGAGTTACACTCAATGGCATAAGTGCCAAAAAATGAAGTCAGTAATAGGGTTGCCAGGAAAATCTTTTTGTCTCCATTGCCCCATTCCTGGTGCGGCAGACATTTTTATCATTCTGTCCTGATTCCTCTTTTCCATTGAAAGTTTGAAATTACAGATTAAAAGATCCTACAAAATATCTCTCATCAGCTTTAGGAAAAGGCAATGAATGCTTTTTGAGCACACCCCTCTTTTGCAGGCATGGAGTTTGGGGCTTTGCAGACCCCGTCTCTTTGAGTCCTTACAGCAAGGCCACGGAGTAAGCATCATGTCACACAAAGGCCCTGAAGTTCAAAGAGGTTGAGTGGCTCGCTGAGGTCAATGCAGTTCATATTTGACTAAGTTGAGTTTCAAATAAAACAGCACCTGTGAGCAGCCAAGCCATGATGAGAATGCTTTCAACATGATGACACACCTTCACTAAGCTGTGAACAGGATCTTTTTTTAAAAAAAATTCAATTCCTGCTTCATTGATGACATCGTGATGGATATGGTCTTCATTTATCTTCCAAATTTATCAGCTGCTTAACAATGAAAACAAACTAAATAAATAAAATAGCAGGACCACTTTGTGGCACAGCACATTAAGTCACCCCATATCAGAGCACAGATTTGGACCCTTTTTGTTCAGTTTCCTTTCCAGCTCCCTGATATTGTGCCTGGGAAATCAGCAGGTGACATAAGTGCTTGGGCCCTGCCCACCCACATGGGAAACCTGGATAGAGTTCTGGGCCCCTGGCTTCAGCCTGGCCTGGACGTGGCTCTAAGAGGCATTTTAGGAGTGAAACAGTCGATTGAAAGCTCTCTCTCTCTCTCCTTCTCTCTCTCTCCCTCTCTCATCTCTATCTCTCTTGCTCTCTCTCTCTCTCTCTCTGCCTTTCAAATGAATAAATAAATTAAATGCCAGTTACAAACATTCCTTTCCTTATACTTCATATATATCTTCATTCTGCATAAGATTGGACAACTTTTGCTTCACTAGAATAAGATACAAGTTTGCTCCAAATAAAGCAATAATAGCAGGGAGCCATCAGTAGTTTGAAGCTACAACAGGAAATTACAATTACTTATAATGGTTGTACATGCAGCAAATTGTGAGAGGATAACAGAGATGTGAACGGATTTCTCAGCCTTACCCGATTTCTAGACAATCTGCCATTTGGCAGGTGTTAAATAGCAGGCAATCTGTTAATAGATCCCTTAGATTTAATTACTAAATGAAAGTACTGATTTGGCCTACATTGTGATTGGAAGAAGACCATTTCTGAAATCTCAGTCAAAAATGATTTCAGAATGTGAAACTTTTATTCAGAAAGTTTTTTGCCACCTAGACCTGAAAAATCAATTCACTTCTCTGCTATTCGCTGAAATTACACTATCCAGGGTACACTTAGGGAAGCTACTCAGTACCATCCTACCTTCTACTTTTAGGCACAAGCATTTTATTCTTTATTTGGATACACTGGGAAGTGCTAAAGAAAAAACACACATTGACAATCATGTGAAGCTTGAACCAAATACAATTTCAACAATGTCATGAAGAATAATTAATAAATCATCCTTTCATTGGAATGTAAGAAAAATAGATGGCCAGTCAACCACTACTACTACATAGTTCTGTGGGATATGAAACTTCCTCTCTGCAAATGGAATTATGAAGATTATTCCCAGGTCTGCAGAGCGTGAAGTGAGGAGAGTTGATGAGAGCAGATGACGAGGGATCTAGTAGCCATTATCTTCATCACTGTTGGATAATTGGCTCTCGTTTGTATAGGACAATCTAAGTCCTATACAATAATTATCCCAGGCTGGAAATGAGCAATTCTTTCACTCCAAACTGAATCACAGCAATCACTTACAAGGCTAAGCATTTGAGAGTAAAATGAGTGAAGCAGGTGTGGGCACTAAAGGTTTGATATGCAGAAAGAGTATTTTTCATCCCAACGTTGGTGATAACACTGAACAATCCCAGTTCAGAGCAAATCACTTAGCCTCACCAAAGGGAAGAAGAGTAAACTTGTACAAAAATTAATACATAATGTAATTCTGTCATTTTGCACTTTTTCAGAGTGTTCATGCTCTCAAATTGCAGCTATTCATCGTCTCTTAAGAAACATCAAAGGGAAACTCAGAAGTTTAGGTACAGAGTACAACGGTTATTGTAAAATGTAAATACATCTTGGCTGAATTGTTCTGCTTTTTTTCCTCCCAACTTTTCATAAGGCCTCTAGGTTGAATCTCCAGAATCTTTAGTAACCTAGACATTATAAAGTACTAAAACCCAAGTGATTTGCACCACAAAACTGAACTGAAATTCATTTTCCAACCTATTTTCAAAAAGCATCAATCCTAAGAAGAGTTGAATCTTTCGGGCTTGGGAGAACTGTAGCACAAAAAGCAGAAGGTGAAAAGAATCAAGCAAAAACCAGCAAACATTGTTGCTTATAGAACCTGAAAATAGCAATGGCTGGCTATATGACTTGTGTAAAAATAAATGATCAGACAGGGTGTCAAGGTTGAAAACTCCTAAATAGAACCATCCTCTCTCTCTTGATGCTTATTTCCAAATTCATCTAAGTTTTCAGGTAAGCCTTCATTGGATATCAAAATCAATGTGCTGTCAAGAAAGGAAAGGTGAATAGAATCCCAAGTTTGTTGTCACAACAAATTCACACGGGAAAACCCATGTGTGTTTGACAGGTGCTCCAGTCCTGGTTTTCCATGTAAAATAGGCCCATTTGTGATCAGACATGTATAATGTTTATGTATAGGGCCTAAGCGAGCAGGTACATCAGCAAAATGTCTTCTCTGACTCAGAATTATTTGGGGGCTAGTAAGTACTCAGCAGAGTAAGGATACTAGAAGCTATGTAGGAGACAGGAAGAGTATATAAACCTTCTCTTAGCATTACCTAGCTGATGTGTGTTTCTGCCCTTCCAACAAAACTCTTTTTGGCCTGAACTGCCTATCCAGAGGAATAGAAATGCAGCATCAGGTAGCACTACCTAAAATTGAGAATTAGACTACCAGAGCTGAATTTTAAATTCCTCTACTACAGTTTTCTCAGGTGGTTGATGAAAGACCAAGTCCCACAAAGGGAGCCTCTTGCCAAATGTATCAGGCTTCAACATTGTCTTAACCCATTTCCAGCTGTAGCCTTTATGCACAAGGGTAGCCCAGCATCTTGGTGGTGGCCACCAAACAAGGTTCCCATCACTTTGGAGTCTTTAACCTACTTCTTGAGAGATCCTCTCAAGAGATCCTTTCTGGTGCCAGGCTGGGGAGGGGCAGGCTGACTTGCTCTCCACTATTCATGTATGTGCTGTAGAAGTGGGGCCTCACTTGGGCAACACAAAATGTAAACCAGCAGGAAAATGTTTCCAATTTTCAGCTCCAGATAGATGGGTTCTGAAACCCACTCCAGAAAGTCCCACAGGATCATGCATAAGTTGCTTGCAATCATGGCCAACTTGCTGATATTTTGCAGGGGTGGGGGTGGGGAGGTGGAAGGGGGAACTTCCCTTATTTCTCTATTTCATTCACCCTGTGCTGCATTCCCTGGAATAAAATTCTCAAACTATCTTCAGCTCTGCTTTTAGGAAAACTTAGATTGAGATGCCATGTTCCAAGACTTTCTAATTTGAAGGAATTAGAAATAACAGCATTCTTAGTGCAAAGCCCCTAAAAAACCTACATAACCCTGTGCACGAAATCCAAGAGAAAGATTTGTATACCAACTGAGCATCAAGGCAGTAATATTTTGATAAGAAACTACATATCATTAAAACAACTATTTGTAGGCATATTTTAAAACTTCCTAATCACACACAGCTTTTTCCTTGACATAGGCTGATACTTAAATGTTGATATCCCACCCAAAAGGATTGGAAGATAATTTTATTCTTCTTGACTTCATGTCACAGCTGTTTTCCAAAATTAAAGGACAATTTTTTCCAAATGAGATATGTACCAACTGTGGAATAGGAAAGCATTTTAGATAGAAAATGTACAAACCCTAAGTAAAATAGAACTGATTTATCCAAGCCATAATTTCATGGATATTATTACATAAAATGAAGTTTAAGCAAGATTTTTATTTAGGAAGTGTGTTAATACAAAAGTAATAAAAGTTTATATAAAATAAATAACATAAATAATATGAGTAATAGTGAGATTGATCTAAAATATGGCAAAAATACAACAAAAATCATGGCAATGATTTAATAAATGCTTAAATGGCATTAATCGTGTTTAAATGGATTATAAAAATAGTAAATATTTAGAGTGCTTTAGCAAATTTTTAAAACTCCTTTTAACTCAGAGAATATACCCACTTACCACCCACTCACATTGACATACACCTGTGTACTCCAAGTACTCAATTCTCTCTTCTGCTAATCAATTAATCCTTAATAAATCACTACAAAATTTAGAAACTTAAAATAACCTCTTATTTTGCTCATGGATTTTGTGGCTCAGGAATTTGGACAGAATACAACAAACCCAGTTTGTCTCTGCTGTAGGATGTACGGGATCAATAAAGAAACAGGAGGCTGTGATTGTTTAAAGGCAAATTTAGTCACTTTATTGACAGTTCCTGCTCGCTGTCAGCCCTGTTACCTATGTGTAGCCTCTCCCTTTGACCAGGATTCTTAAACACTGTGGCTGGCTCCAAGACAGAACTGGAAGAGACACAGTCAGGCAGAAACTATTTCACTTTTCAAACCTAGGCTCAGAAGTCCTGCAACATCAGCTTCACCAACCTCTTCCCATGTTCAAGAGAAGGTGAATAGACCGCATTTCTTGGTAGGAAAATGACAAGGTTCTGGATGAAGAGGTAGGACTGCAAATATTGTTTTAGCCATGAAATCAGATTTACCATCATTTCCAAAATTGCCAGGATTCCAGACTAGGAATCCCAGAGTTGGGTTTGGTTTACTCTCAAAATCTGAATTTCACATTCTGCATTTTTTGAAATGATTTGAGTAAACAGAGAGCTCATTGTCTAAAGACTTTGTGAAGGGGATTCTTACAGGAATTGGAGATACCAACAAGATGTCCTTTACATCTCCTTTGACGTGGGATACCAGACAGTCACATAAAGGGCCATGCCCCAGATAGAATAAATCTGGCCAAAGAAGAAAGTTCTCAGCACCTTCAAGGTATTTAAGCCACTCACTGGTAATTTTTAAATGTTTATTTGTTTATTATTTTCATGTACTTGAAGGAAGAGCTAGGGGGGGAGAGAGAGAGAGAGAGAGAGAGAGAGAGAATCTTCCATCTGCTTATTCACTTCTCAAATGCCCTCAAAAACCAGGGCTGGGCCAGGCCAAAGAACTATACCCAAGTCTTTTACAAGGGTGGCAGGCACCAAAGCATGTGAGCTATCAATGGCCATCTCCCAGGATGTATTAGCAGGAAGCTGGATCAGAAGCAGAGTATCTGGGCCTCAATACAGCACTCTGATATGAGATGTGAGTTTCCCAAGCAGCGGCTTATCCTGTTGGGCCTCACTGCCACTCCTTCAGTGGTAATCTCTTCTTCTGGTTTGATTTCTTAATTAAATACCATGAAGATCCATCATCTTTGGAGAATACATGTGTTCAGGGCCTTATACATCAGATGAAGTAGTGGGACACACAGGAGTTCCCATGAGTTACTTGAAGCTATAAGAAAGTCAACAATATGAAAAGATCTGTTCTTTGGAGACTACACTATCTTATGCTTTAAATGAAATTGTTTAGCAACTTGTAGATTGAAAATTATGAAGATAGAATTAACATAAAAAATCAAAAACCAGTAGTAAAGGTGAGAATACTGAATTTTTCCCAACTCCTAGACTACCTTCCATTTTCTGTCCTAATCTTGTATTCTGTGAGTTGGTGACTCTCACTGTTACAGTTATTATTATTTAAAATATGAGTCAAACTGAGCATAAACACCTTTTTTTGTTTTATGGTAATGTTTCTTTCCCTACTTAAAACTTAGTTCCAGGTAACTAGATCACAGCTCAAGATAAAAGATCAGTTGTCTTACCCTAATCACAGAACATTGATCTGTCCTTGCTTATCTGACAATGGCTATCTTTGATATTGAACTATCAAGTGAACATGAAGTAAGCAATTGCTTTGGCTAAGCAACAAAAGAGCTAAGGGTTGATAAATTGACCATTCATGAAAAGAATCCACTGGGACTGATGCCCAATTTCATTTTCACTTAATTGCTTTTTCCCCACTGATATAAGCCAACATACCTGCCCTTGCCCAGAAACCCATTGAGAACTTAACAGTAACTTTTGGTTCTGAAGCTTTTAAATTTAGGTATTATTCTGAGAGGTACAAAAATATATAATGTGTTAAAAAAAGCTGAGCATTAGAGAGAAAAAAAGTAAAAATCACTAGGAAAACCTAAAAGAAAGTTTCAGAATGAAGAACTATATTATGTATTCTATATAAGAATTATGGTCATGCTAAATTTAACATTACCCCAGAATCTGGAGCTATAATTCAGAAGAATAAGTAAGCATTAATATAAAGTAAAAGAGATGAAATATAGTAGATATCTTCAGAAATAATCAATATTTTTAAGAAATGACTTATCAATGTTTTGTTTTCAGACTAGGTTGAGCAAGAACATATTATTAAAGATCATGTGTTTTACCCTAATGGAAACACATCAAAGATAATGTTACCTTTACAGAAAGGTAAAGGACTCAAGAGATGCAGGCTGTAAGTGCTCTACAATGGTGTGCCAGCCTCAGCAGGGATAAGTTTTGGACTTGTCCCAACACCAGATTTAGTAGTCACTAGACTGTGGCCAGGCACTGCATCTACCTTGGCAGTTTGGGCTAAGGGTACTCCTAAAACTGGAATGACTACAGTAGTAAAAGGCTTAGGGATCAGACAGATGACTTGCCCATACTCTCTTCACAGGTATGCTGTTGCGGGTGGGAGGGACGTTATGGGGGGGAAGCCATTGTAATCCATAAGCTGTACTTTGGAAATTTATATTCATTAAATAAAGGTTAAAAAAAAAAAAAGACTGTACCCAGACATATCCAGGTTGTGATTGGAATAATTACCTATGCTTCAATGTAAAGACATTGAAGCACCAACACAAGAATTGAGAACAATCAGGGAAACATGATATAACCCAGGGAAAAATAAAACCCCAATCACAAACCTTAAAGGAATGGATTTTAGGGGCAGGTATTTGGTTCATTGGTCAAGACACTACTTAAGACACGCACATCCCACATCAGATGCCTGGTTTTGAAATCCAGCTCCTCTGATTCCAATCCAGCTTTCTGCTGTGTGCACCCTCAGAGATAGCAGGTGATGACTCAAGTACTTGGGTCCTTGCCACACATGTGGGAAACTTGAATTGAGTTCTGGGCTCCTTGCTTTGTCCCAACCCTGGCTGCTATAAGAATTTCTGGATGTGGTGTGGGGGAGGGAGGTAACCAGTGAATGAAAGATTGATCTCCATCTACCTTGAAAATAAACTTAAATAAATACAAAAATAATTTTAAAGAAATGGAAAAATGACAAAGAATACAAAATAATTGTTTTAAGAAAACAGGGAAATTCAAGAAAATACAGAGAAACCATTCAAAGAAATGAAGAAATCAATAAGTGATAAGACTAAGACATTTAACAGAAATTGTAATAATTTTAATCATACAGAAATACTAAGCTGAAAAACATAATAAATGAAATGAAAATTGCAATAGATAGCATCAACAACAGCTTGACCGAACAGAAGAATCTGTGAATTTAAGTATTGGTTATTTGAAAATATGCAGCCAGGGGGTATAAAGGAATGAAAATTAATTTAAAATTACTTACAGGTTTTATGGGACTGCATCAAAAGAGCAAATGTTTGAGCTACAGCAGTTTTTGAAGAAAATGAAAAAAGAGAAGTGTGTAGAAAGCTTATTTATAGAAATAGTGACAGAAAATTCCCAAACTAATTCTTCTCAAACCCTTCTAATACATTGAAGAGAAATTCCTCCAAACTCATTTTTACAATGCTTACATTATCCTGAAACAGAAACGACACAAGGACACAACAACAATAAAAACAACATACATACATATGCAAAACTACAGGGCTCATCAACATGGATGCAAAAATCTTCAAAAAAAAAAAAATACAATTGAAACCAGGAATGCAAGGATGACTCAACAGATGCAAGACAGTAAATGTGATACATCCCATTAAAAGAATGAGGGGGGAAAAAACACCATATGATCATTACAAAGGATGAAAAATAAGCATTTGAAAACACTTTACATCTCTTTTCAATAAAAAGTCACAACATGGGCTGGTGCTGTGGCACAGAGGGTTAAAGCCCTGGCCTGAAGAGCTGGCATCCCATATGGGCACTGGTTCTAGTCCCGGTTGCTCCTCCTCTCTGCTGTGGCCTGGGAAAGTAGTAGAGGATGGCCCAAGTCCTTGGGCCCCTGCACCCACTTGGGAGACCCAGAAGAAGCTCCTGGCTCCCAGCTTTGGATTGGCGCAGCTCCGGCCATCGCTGCCATCTGGGGAGTGAACCAGTGGATGGAAGACCTCTCTCTGTAACTCTGTTTTTCAAATAAAAAAAAATCACAACAAATTAGGTATAGAAGGAATATATCTCAACACAATGAAAGTCATATGTGGCATATCCACAACTAATACTATAGTGATGGAAAAAACTTGTTTTTCCTCTAAAATCTGACACAAAGTAAGAATAGCCACTCTCACCACTCCTGTTCAACATAGTACTGGAACTGGAACTAGAGCAATTAGCAAGACAAAGAAGTAAAATCATCCAAATTGAAAAGGCAGGTGCTGTGGTACAGCAAGTAAAGCTGCTACTTGGGATGCTTGCATCCTCATGGGAACTCCAGTTGCAGTCCTGGCTAAACTGCTTCCAATCCAATTTCCTCCTAATGCACCTGTGAAGCAGTGAATGATGGAATTCCTGGCTTCTGGCAAAGCCCGGGATGCTGTAGCCATTTAGAGAGTAAATCAGCAGATGGAAGATTTCTTTCTGTCTCTGACACTCTGTCTTTCAAATAAATAAATAAATCCTTATTTCAAAAAAGAGGAGGTTAAATCATTCCTGTTTACAGATGATATGATCTTATACATAGAAAGCACTAAAGATTTCACCAAAGGAAAACTGAACTAATAAATTCAGTAAAATTGTAGAATTCAAATTCATCATGGATAAGTAGTCCATTTCTCTCTTTTTAAGTTTTTTTTTTCTATTTATGTATTTAAGAATCAAAGTGATTGAAAAAGAGACCTTCCATCAACAGGTTGGGTCCTTCAAATGCCTGCTACAATCAGAGCTAGACCAAGCCAAAGCAGGAGCCAGAAACTCCATCCAGGTCTCCCACATAGGTAGCAGGAACTCAAGTACCTTGGCCATCCTCTATTGCTTCCCAGTTGCATGAACAGGAAGCTAGATCTGAAGCAGAAGCAGAAGTTGATCTCAGGCACTCCAATATGGGATGCAGACATTCTTAGTGGGGACTTAACCCACTGCACAACAATGTCTGCCCCTCCTTGTAGCATTTCTAAGCACTAACAATAAACTATCTGAAAAAGAAATAAAGAAAAATGCAGTTTACAATATCTACAAAAATACTTAGAAATTAATGTACACAGCATGGTGAAATATCTATAGTGAAAACTATAAAATATTAATGAAGAATGAAAGAGGGCACAAATACCCATAAATTGTTTTAAATTCTAGAAAAAAAGGAGGAAATCATTATCATTTTGGTCTGGATAATGATTTTTTTAGGTATGATCTCAAAAGCACAGACAACAAAAGCCAAATTAGACAATTATGATTACTTCAAACTAAAAGTGTCTCTGTGTAGCAAAAGAGCAACAAAGTGAATAGACAATTTACAGAAGGGGGGAAAATACTTGCAAAGTATATATTTAATCAAGAGTTAATATCCAGGGCTGGCACTGTGGCATAGCAGGTAAAGTTGCTGCCTGCAGTGCCAGCATCCCATAGGAGTGGCGGTTCGTGTCCTGGCTGCTCCATTTCTGATCCAGCTCTCTACCATGGCCTGGGAAAGCAGCAGAAGATGGTCCAAGTCCTTGGGCCCCTGCACCCGCGTGGGAGACCTGGAGGAAGCTCCTGGCTCCTGGTTTCAGATGTGCGCAGCTCCAGCCATTGCGGCCAACTGGGAAGCGAACCAGTGGATAGAAAACTTCTCTCTCTCTCTCTCTCTCTCTCTCTCTGTGCCTTTCCTTCTCTCTCTGTGTAACTCTGACTTTCAAGTAAATAAATAAATCTTAAAAAGTAAGAGTTAATATCAAAACATATAAGGAAATCAAACAACTTAGTAAAAATAAAAGAAATGACATTTAAGAATAGGCAACAAATCTGAATAGATACATATTTAAAGAACATACCAATGGCCAACAGGTATATGAAAAGCTGTTCAACATCATTTTTCTATTTTTTTAAGATTTATTTGTTTTTATTATTTGAAAGGCAGAATTACAAAGAGAGAGGGTGAGAGAAAGAGAAAAGCTCTTCCATTCACTGGTTCATTCTTCAAATGGTTGCAAGAGCCAGGACAGCATCAGGCCAAAGCCAGGAGCTTCTTCCAGATCTCCCTCATGGGTGGCAAGGTCCCAGGGACTTGGGAGTAAAGGTCCCAGCCATCCTCCCCTGTTTTGCCAGGTGCATTAGCAGGGAGCTGGATCAGAAGTGAAGTAGCCAGGACTCGAACCGGCACCCACATGAGATGCCCAGCACCTTAAGCAGCAGCAGCTTTACCCACTATGCCAGAACCTCTACCCAACATCATAAAGCATCAGGGGAATGCAAATCAAAACCACAATAAGATATCACTCTTGTTGGATTGGTTGCTCATATATCAAAAAGACAAAAGATAATAAGAGCCCGCGCCACGGCTCACTAGGCTAATCCTCCGCCTTGCAGGGTTCTAGTCCCGGTCAGGGCGCCGGATTCTGTCCCGGTTGCCCCTCTTCCAGGCCAGCTCTCTGCTGTGGCCAGGGAGTGCAGTGGAGGATGGCCCAAGTGCTTGGGCCCTGCACCCCATGGGAGATCAGGATAAGTACCTGGCTCCTGCCATCGGATCAGCACAGTGCGCTGGCCACGGCAGCCATTGGAGGGTGAACCAACGGCAAAGGAAGACCTTTCTCTCTGTCTCTCTCTCTCACTGTCCACTCTGCCTGTCAAAAAAAAAAAAAAGATAATAAGCATTGAGGAGGACATGGAGAATAATTTGGTGGGAACGTAAATTAGAATAGCCATTGTGGAAAACAGTACAGAGGTTCCTAAAAAAATTTAAAATAGAACTGAGATACAACCCAGCAATCCCACTACTGGGTATATACCCAAAGAAATAATCTCAGTATTTCAAAATGATACCTGCATTCCCTTTTAATTGAAGCACTATTCATAATAACCAAGACTCAAAATCAACTGAAGTGTCCATCTGTAGGTGAAAGAATAAAGAAATGTGGTACATACACAGGGTGGAGTAGGTGAGATGATGCCAGAGGAAGGGTCTTGGGGAGATGTTGGTCAAAGGATACATATTTCCAGCTACATAGGAGTAGGAAGTGGGAGATCTGTTGCACAGCATGGTGATAGAGTTAATTACATTATATTCAATTTTTGAAGATTTCTGAAAGTGAATGTTGTATTATAAAAAATTGTAAATACATGAAATAATTCATTTGCTAGTTGGCTAGATTTAACCATTTCACAGTGTTTATCTGCTTTAAGACATCATGTTACACCTGATAAAGACACACACAGTTAAAAAAAAAAGACCTTCCTCAACTTTCCCACTGACTCATTGCCTGACATTAGGCTGCTCCCTGCAGCTCCCTGGTTGTTTCATGAACATCTGTAAAACAGGACTAATGGCAGCTGCCTCACCAGGGAGCTGGGAAAACTGAGTTATTGTTTGCAAACTGCTTTGTGATTCATACATAAAAGGCTCTACAAAAAAGCATACTGTCATTGGACGTTACAAACAGTTTTAGTCCCAATTATTTTAAAGAAGAGACTAATACCCAAACTTGCAAAAGATATTAAAGCAGCATTATGTTGTGGAGAATTTCCAAAACTAAGGTGGGCAATTGCTGATTCAGGTTTTTTTCTGAGCATTAGAAATGTCTCTCACTGATAAAGTATAGAGTTAGAAAAAAAAAAAAAAACTATGAGCGATAAAAAGTAAACTCTTGGCTCTGGAATCAGGCAATAAGAGAGTTTTTACTTTCAAATTATCCATTGGAATCCAGCCCAAGAGAATTAAAAAAGAAAAATCTTTCTGCTGTTCAGCCACCCACCCACATCTGGTGCTGCTCTTATACTTCCTAGAGATGGAGCAATGATTTTCATGCCTTAAGGGCAAGCAATTTAAGGGTTAACACTATTAGATTTGTCCTTCAACTAGAGAACATTAAAGCTGAAAAATCTAAATTGTACAGAGTGGTGGTGAAACATCTATATTGTACTTTAAATTACCTACAAACATCTTAGAAGAAGGCTCTGGGGAAAGACATTATTAAGAGCTGATAAAATTATAACACTTGACACCAACTAATAATTTCATTTAGCTATGTTGCACTTATTTTCACCTTTAAATCATAACCACACAGGGAAGGAGTAAAATTTTTCCCTATTATCATCTGGTAGATTCCCTTATTTAAAAGGCTCCTGGGCACACTTAGCACTGAAAATGTCATAATAATAATTAAAATGATTAACATTCACCCTCTTCCAATTAATAGAGTGCCATAACTGCAAGATCCAATGGTGAATGTCAATGTCTTAGCCACAAGAGTAGGACTAACAATTAGCAAAAAGTAAAAAATAAAAGGAAAACTTTAAAAATCAGAAACCCAAGACTGCCAATAGACTCAGTGACCAGGGTACTTCTCGAGAATTCCTAAAAATTCTAGTTTGGCAGTAACCTTTCCCACTTGTCATTATAAAAAATCAATTACATAGGTAATGTGTGTAATTTTGCTGATGTAAGAAAAACCATTGGCTGTCTATGTTATCTTAGCTTACTTGAAAGATTACAGATGAAAAGGAGGCTCTTCCACTTAGCTAGTTGTGACCTGGGACAAAGAACTAACAGCCCTGAGCCCTTTCCTTGTTTGTAAATGGAAATAATAATGGTACCTTCCACACAAAGTTTGTGTGAAGGTTAAATAATGCCTGGGACAGTTGATTTAAATATAAGAAGGCTTTCATAATTTTTTAAATAATGGGACATTCCTATCCATATATAACAACTTACTGCATATAATTGATGAAATATAAAAACCAAATAACGGAATATTTAGCAGTTAATGTTTTGATGTTCCCTTCCAGTCAGCTCTGACAATGTTATAGGCAAAATGACAACACTAATGAGATTTTGAGCAAGGTATTGCCAATTTTACCACAAAACCAGAAGTTCTATCTGCAGTCCACAGTGATGCTGTGTAACAACCTACTACAAAACTCAATGGCTTAAGACAACAAGTATGTAATTGACTCAGGGATCTGTGGACTATTGGGCTGAGTTTTGCTTAACAATTCTTTAGATTTGCCAACATCACTCACCAGTGAGAAGGTGGCTGTGGCTACCTCTTGGTTGATCTAAGATAGCCAATGATGGGACATCTTGGACAAGAGAATGAGTTAAAGTACAAAAGCATATTTTCATATTTAAGTTTAGGTTACATTTGCCAGCATGCCCTTATGGAAGGCAAGTGATTGCTAAGGCCAAAGTCAAAGTGATTTTGAATACCAGACCAGAGGGTACTAATAATTACAAGGCAAAGGAGGTAGATATGGAGAGAATGGGGGTCATTAATGCAATCAGGCGTCCACACACAATCAATGCCAGTGTGTCTACTATTTGAACCAAGGAGAGCTTGACCAGGCTGTTTACTTCATCACCTATGTAACCCCCAGTTTAGTGGCCCCAAATCTTGAACCATGCACTTAAATGAAGAGAAACTAGAAAGAGATCTAGGCAACTATCCCCAATATAGTTTAAATTAAATCATTGAATAATTGCAATAAGTAATTGATGAAATTTACTAATAGGTAAATAAAATTAGCTTGTATCTTCATAACGCATGAGACTGTAGTGCATTTTTCTTTGTTCCTGCCTTACACAATCCGAGATTACTGTCTAACAAATCAACAAGTCATGAAGACAGTTTGTCATAAAACCATTACCATTTCTTAAGGCAGACAGACATTAGGGCATTCTGAAAATTTCATGCAAAAATTGAATTAAAATGCTTATTTTTGGTGCAAAAAAGTCAAAAGTCATGCATTTTTCATACTATGCATTTTCCATGACCTTTTGAAGATCATTTGAATGCATGAATTTCAATTTTTGTATCAAAATAAACTTATTCTTTAACTCCATTTTTCATAATCTGTTCAAAGTACACTTGTACAAGTTAGTTGCAAGTGACAAAATGATTTTCCCCAAAATGGCAGTGTGAAAGCAATCCTTAGAAAGTGCAGTTGAAGAGTTAGTAGTGTTAAAATCAATAATATGGCAAAAATAACATAGAAATCAAGATATATGTCCTCAAATTGTCATTAGAAATGTATCACTCATTCATTTAAGATAGGAAGATTAAAAATTCACATGATTTTATCTGCCCTTGCCTTTAAAATGCTTCATGTTTGAAACAGAATGCTTTGCTCTGAATTCTTTGTTGTTTTATGGATTTGTTAGATCTCAGACTTTTCTCTGAAAAACTGAACATGTTTCACATATTTTAGGTTAAAAAATCTTTATATTAGAGTTTGGAGTGTATTTCCCACTCCATCTGCAGCAATAGGCATCTCAAATTGCTTGGGATAATTATTTCCACAGGAGGAGATGATGGACCAAATCCAATTCTTAATATCAATGCTTTTATAATAAATTCAGTAGTAATCTTGCTGATCATCAGCACAACCCATATACATTCTGAAAAGTTAATGAATCTAATCAACCAGTTTGGATATTTCAGCAGGTAAAATTCTGCTTGTTAGGGACACCAACTCCCAGAGACAGTTAAATGAAAAGTGATGGAATTTTGCATATCTTATCATTATTCCTGACTCTACAATCAAAGTCATGGTAATGACAATTGCTCCCAACCCAAAGGACTTTGAATAAAACAATGTTTTTATCAAGGCAGCAGAATTATACCTCATTTCTGACTCAATTCTTTTCTGAATGCTTTATCTGTGAAGTTTCTCCTCTCTTTCATGTTCCATTTTGTTTCTATCTCTAGGGCAAGAGAGAACTCTCTCTAAGAAACTGCCTCACCACCAATTTAACTCTCATTTTACTTTTTTAAAAACTGGATACAGACACAAATCACAATGTACAATGTGATAAGTTTAGCAACAATAGATGCCTTTCATCCAGTTTCCCTTGTGATCATCCCAGGTGTTGTTTTAGATAGCCAGAGAAGCAGAGGCTCTTTCAGGGCTGCAGTAAAAGTCTCCTCATCCACAGAGAGTTTTAGGCATGCTGGGAGCAGAAAGTCTTTTCAGTTATCCTAAAAGGAAAAATGGAAAAAATTCCACAAGTTATTTTCTTTTGTCCAGCCAATATAGCTGTATCTTCCTTCAATTTTCAGTCCCAGGTGTCATATGGATTGAACAAAATTGTGAAGGTAGCTCTTTAGAAGAGAAGGTCTATTTCTTCCTCAATCTAGTATTTGTGTAATATGCATAGGTATCAAAATAAAAGATAAGAAATTTTCATCAGGAGAATTTTATGAAAATGTTTGAAGAAATAAAAAGGGAAATTTACGGCATCTTATCCTTGAATAAAGAATGTGTTGCTAATAGCTAAAAATGTACTACAATGAGAGGGGGCATTTGGCAAGACACCTCTAAGGGCACCCCCATTCCATATAGAAGAGCCTACATTCATGTATCAACTCTACTTTCCATCCAGCTTCCTATTAATGCACACCCTGGGAGGCAGAAAGCAATGGCCTAAGTGCTTTTGTCCCTGCCACCCATGTTGGAGAACCAGAAAGAGTTCCAACTTCCTGGCTTCAGCCTGACTCAGCCCTAGTCCTGGCTGTTGTAGGCATTTGAGGAGTGAACCAGTGGATGGCAGATTCTCTCTCTCTCTCTCCACCTTTCTAATAAATAAATATAATGTTAATGTAGCACAATAATTATGATAGTATTTTTTTCTCCCCATTTCTTCTACTGCTAACACCATGAATGTGACCCTTCCCAGCCTGTTGCTACCTTTACCATCTCAGGAATATTGCTGACATTGTTCTCTTGAAGGACACCAATGACTATTTCACCTTTTTTACCCTATTTTATTGCGAAGCTTAGCACATAAACAAAATTATATAAAACCAACATAAACATTGATAAACTGTCAGCACTTCAAAAGCATTCCCTCATACCCTCTCTCTGTCACTGAGACCTCTCTCCTCCACAAAAACGATCTATTGTCTTACGCCTAAAACTAGAGTTATTTTTCACAATATTTTGTGATTGGACTCATGCATCTGTCATAATACAGAATTGTGCCTAGTTTATTTCTTTAGAGTTCTGCTGGTGAGATTCAGTCACACCATTGCCTATAGTGATACTTCATTCATTTTCATTGCTGTATATATTTGTATTGTATAACTGTTGCACAGTTTATCTATATTACTATTGATGGACATTTAGGTTGTTTAGCTATAATAAGTAATGCTGCTATGAATAGTATATATATATATATATATATATCCTCCTAATTTACATTTGTACTCACGTCTGTTGGATAACTAAGAGTAAGAGTTCAAGACCATAGAGTGTACATATATCATAACTAATATATAATTAGCAATTATACTGATTAATGCTTCTAACCTAGTATAAGAAAGTATCTGTGGCGGCGCAGCTCAACAGGATAATCCTCCACCTAGCAGCGCCGGCACACAGGGTTCTAGTCCCGGTCGGGGTGCCGGATTCTGTCCCGGTTGCCCCTCTTCCAGGCCAGCTCTCTGCTGTGGCCAGGGAGTGCAGTGGAGGATGGCCCAAGTGCTTGGGCCCTGCACCCCATGGGAGACCAGGATAAGTACCTGGCTCCTGCCATTGGATCAGCGCGCTGCGCTGGCTGCAGCGTGCCGGCCACGGCAGCCATCGGAGAGTGAACCAATGGCAAAGGAAAACCTTTCTCTCTGTCTCTCTCACTGTCCACTCTGCCTGTCAAAAAAAAAAAAGTATCTGTAATAGCTGGCATTATAGTATAGCGGGTAAAGCTGCCACCTGTGATGGCAGCATCCCATGTGGGTTCCAGTTCGAGTCCCAAATGTTCAACTTTGAATCCATCTCCTTACTGTTGTGCCTGGAAAGGCAACAGAGGATGGCCCAAAATGTGGGCCCCTGCACCCACATGGGAGACCTGAAAGATGCTCCTGGCTCCTGGCTTTTGGCTCCAGACAGCCCCAGCCCCGGCAGTTGCAGCCATCTGGAGAATGAGCAAGTAGATGGAGGATCTCCATCTTCTCCATTTCTCACTCTCTCCCTGTAATGCTGCCTTTCAAGCATTCTTAAAAAAAAGAAAGTGTCTGTAGCTTTATGATGAGTCACTGTTATTTTAGCCATTTGAGGGTTCATATTGTTACTCTTAGGAACCATAATGTGTTATTTGCCAATTAGTAGAGCACTGTTCCATATATTTATGGGTATTTGGATATATTCTATTATGAAATGTTTGTTCAACTCCCTTACCTATTTTTTACTGATCTGCGGTGGTTCTTTGTACAGTCTTCACATTTTCTTTTTGTTATTTACTTATGATACAAATGGGTACTGCCACTCAGTGACCTGTTTTTTATTTTATTCATAAAATATCTTTTTTTAATTTTTTAACTTTCATTTAATGAATATAAATTTTCAAAGTACGGCTTATGGATTACAATGGCTCCCCCCCATAACGTCCCTGCCACCTGCAACCCTCCCTTTTCCTACTCCCTCTCCCCTTCCATTCATAAAATATCTTAATTTTGTTGTTTTATTATCTACTGGCAGTCTTTTCTTATTTATTACATTTGAGAATCATTTTCATGAAATCTTTGCCTGGAGATTTTAAAGATATTCCCTTATCTTAGCTTTTATAATTTTATGTTTCTATCTTTCACATTTTGATAAAAAATCTAACTGAAATTTATTTTTGTGTATTATATGAAATAGAGTTAAAGTGTAATTTCCTTCCAAGGACAGGCATTTATTAATAGATTGTTCTTTGCCCAACATCCTTTAGTGTTGTCTTTGATGGAAGTGAATTGTTCTATTACTAGAAAATCTATTCTATTCCTTGATTTGGTTTTCTTTATGAAAATGTCATGTTGTCTTAGTACAGATTTAGAATAGATCTTGAAACCTGCTAACACAAGTTCTTTCAAAAAAAGATTAATTTTTTATTTATCTGAAAGGCATATTTAGAGAAAAATAGGGAGAGACAGGGAGAGAAAGAAATCTTTCATCTATTGGTTCACTCCCTTAGATGATCACAATGGTCAAGGCTGGGCCAGGTTGAAGCCAGGAGCCTGGAATTTCATCCAGGTCCACCACGTGGGTGGCAAGGACCAAAGCATATGCACCATCACCCTCTGCTGCTTTCCCAGGCACATTCACAGGGAGCTGGATCAGAAGTGGGACAGCTGGGATTCCAAGATGGCAGATTAGAGAGCAACATTCTATACAGGGCTAAAGATAAACAGTGAAGAGAAAATTGTAAGAAATGTACTCTCAGGAGAGAATTGGAGAGAAAATTACACTGGAAGTCCTACAGGAGTGGGAAAGATGGCATGGACTATGCGGAGGGCACAGACTCACAGCAGAACTAACTCCAATTCTTCTCTAGCTATGCAAAATAAATGAAAGGGAGGGAATCCTCCTAAACTTCTATGAAGACACAACACCTTAATATATAAATCTGAAAATTATGCAACAGAGAAAGAGAACTATAGACCAATATTCCTGATGAACATAGATGTAAAAAATCCTCAGAAAATATTAGCTAATAGAATCCAACAACACATCAGAAAGATCATTCATCTGGAACAAGTGGGATTTATCCATAGTATGCAACATTTGCAAATCAATCAATGTGACATATCACATTAACAAACTGAAGAAAAAAAACATTTGGTTATCTCAATAGATACAGAGAAAGCATTTGATAAAATACAACACCCTTTCATGTTGAAACCCTTAAGCAAATTGGGTATAGAAGTAACATTCCTCAACAAAATCAAGGCATTGCATAGCAAACCCAAAGCCAGCATAATATGAAAGAGTGAAAAGATGGAAACATTTCCCCTGAAATCTGGAACCAGACAAGGATGCCTGCTCTTACTACTGCTATTTAATATAGTATATATAGAAGTTTTACCCAAAGTCATTAGGGAAGAAAAATAAATAAAAGAGATACAAATTGGAAAGGAGGATTCAAACTTTCCCTATTTGCAAATGACATGATTCTATATATAGGAGATCCAAAAGACTGTACTGAGAGACTACTAGAACTCATAAAAGACTTCAGTAAAGTGACAGGATATAAAATCAACATAGAAAAACCAATAGCCTTTATATACATGGGCAATGCCATGACTAAGAAAGAAGTTTTAAGATCAGTCCAATTCCTAATAACTACAGAAAGAATTAAATACCTTGGAATAAATTTAACCAAGGATGTCTAAGGCCTCTTTGATGAAAATTACAAAACACTAAACAAAGAAATAGAAGACATTAAAAATTTACATATCTTACATTTCCATGGATTGGAAGTTTCAACATTATCAAAATATCCATACTACTAAAAGCAATTTATAGATTCAATGCAATCCCAATCAAAATACCAATGACATTCTTTACAGATCTAGAAAAATGATGCTAAAATAGATATAGAAACACAAAAGATCCCAAAAAGCTGAAACAATCATTTTTGTTAAAGATTTATTTATTCATTTGAAAGTCAGAGTTACACAGAGAGAGAAGGAGAAGCAGAGAGAGGTCTTCCATCTGCTAGTTCACTCCCCAACTAGCTGCAATGGCTGGAGCTGCGCAGATCCAAAGCCAGGATCCAGTAACTTCCTCCACGTCTCCCATGCGGGTGCAGGGGCCCAAGAACTTAGGCCATCCTCTGCTGCCTTTCCAGGCCACAGCACAGAGCTGGATAGGAAGTAGAGCAGCTGGGACTTGAACCAGTGCCCATATGGCATCCTGGCACTGCAGGTGGAGGCTTTACCCATTATACCACAGTGCCAGCCCCACTAAAGCAATCTTATACAACAACAACAACAACAAAAAAAGCTGGAGGAAACACAATACATCATTTCAAGACTTACTACAGGGCAGTCAGAACCAAAACAGCCTGGTACTGGCACAAAAACAGACACATAGACCAATGAAACAGAATAGGAACTCCATAAATCAATCCATGCATCTAAAACCAATTTATCTTTGATAAAAGAGCTAAAACAAATCCCTAGAGCAAGGACAGTCTCTTTTTTTTTTTTTTCATTTTTTATGTATTTTTTTTGACAGGCAGAGTGGATAGTGAGAGAGGAAGGTCTTCCTTTGCTGTTGGTTGACCCTCCAATGGCCGCCGCAGCCAGCGCGCTGCGGCCAGCACACCGCGCTGATCCAATGGCAGGAGCCAGGTACTTATCCTGGTCTCCCATGGGGTGCAGGGCCCAAGCACTTGGGCCATCCTCCACTGCACTCCTGAGCCACAGCAGAGAGCTGGCCTGGAAGGGGGGCAAACCGGGACAGAATCAGGCGCCCAGACTGGGACTAGAACCCGGTGTGCCGGCACCGCTAGGTGGAGGATTAGCCTGTTGAGCTGTGGCGCCAGCCAGAAACCTATATCTTGTTACTTGTGATTAAATGAAAACTCTTCAAAAAATTTACAGAAGCTGCATATTAAGAAAAAAGCTGCATTTTTATAAATTTTGAACTAAGATAGACATTCTTTAATTTTATTTTCAACAAAGAGAATCCGGCACCCCAACCGGGACTAGAACCCTGTGTGCCAGCGCCACAAGGCAGAGGATTAGCCTAGTGAGCCACAGTGCAGGCCGGACAGTCTCTTTAACAAAAGATGCTTGAGAAACTGGATTTCCATATGCAAATGTATGAACCTAGAACCCCACGTTAGACCTTACAAAAAAAAAAAAAAATACCACTCAAAATGGATCAAAGACCTAAATCTATGACCTGATACCACCAAATTACTAGAGAACACTGCGGAGACCCTGCAAGGACTGACATAGGCAAGGATTTCTTGGAAAAGACCCCAGAAGCACAGGCCATTAAAATGAAAATTAACAATTAGTATTACATCAAGCTGAGAAGATTCTACATTGTAAAAGAAACACTCAGCAAAGTGAAGAGGCAACCAACAGAATGGGAGAAAATATTTGCAAACTATGCAACTGTTAAGAGTTAACATCCCAGGGCCAGTGCTGTGGTGCAGTGGGTTAAAGCCCTAGCCTGAAGCGCCGGAATCCCATATGGGCACTGGTTCTATTCCTGGCTGCTCCACTTCCAATCCAGCTCTCTGCTATGGCCTGGGAAAGCAGTAGAAGATGGCCCAAGTCCTTGGGCTCCTGCACCCATGCGGGAGAGGCTTCTGGCTCCAGGCTTTGGATCGGCACAGTTCTGGCAATTGCGGCCGTCTGGGGAGTGAACCAACAGATGGAAGACCTCTCTCTCCTCCTTTCCTGTCTCTATGTAACTCTGACTTTCAAGTAAGTAAAATAAATCTTTTAAAAAAAAGAGTTAACATCCAGAATCTGTAAAGAGCTCAAGAAATTCAACAACAACAAAGCAAACAAAAAAAAAATCCAGTTAAGAAATGGACAAAGAACTTGAATAGGCATTTTTGAAACAAGGAAATTCAAGTGGCTAACAGACACTTGAGAAAATGCCCAGGATCACTAGCCATCAGAGAAATGAAAATCAAAACCACAATGAGTTTTCACCTCACTCCAGTTAGAATAGCTCTCATACAGAAATCAATAAATGATAAATGCTGGCAAGGATGTGGGGAACAAGGTAGTCTGGTCCACTGTTGGTGGGAATATAAACTGGTTCAACCACTGTGGAAGACAGTATGGAGATATTCGAAATATGAATGTAGACCTACCATATGACCCAGCCATTCAACTCCTGGGAATTTACAAAACTAAAAAAAAATCAGTATGTGAAAGAGTTATCTGTACCTCCATGTTCACTGCAACACAATTTGCAATAACTAAGACATAGAATCAACCCAGATCTCCATCCACTGATGACTGGATAAAAAAATATGATGTATATACACGATGGAGTACTACTCAACTGTAAAAAAAAAAAAAAAATGAAACCCTGTCTTTTTCAACAAGTTAGTCACAAATGGAAACAATTAAACTTAGTGAAATAAGCCAGTCCCAAAAAGACAGAAATCGTATGTTTTCCCAGATCCAAGGTAACAAGAGAGTGCCTGAAATGTAATGTATTGGAGTGAAATAGACATTTTGAGAATCAATGATTGTTTATAACCCTTTTCTCTTCCACTGAAGAACAGTGTTTTGGTTTGTTTACTTTTATTTTCTTCCTCTTCATATTAGTTGTTGAACTCTTTTACTTAGAGTTAGGTTAACTATATGAGCATTAAGTATACTGAAAATAGATCACTATAAAAATTAAGAATGGGAATCTGAGAGGGAGGGGGAGTAAGGTTTGGAGCATGAATGGGAGGGAGTATAGGGAGAAAAGTGCCACCAAGTTCCTACATCTTTACATATGAAATATATGAAGCTTATATAATTTAAATTTAAAAAAGAATTAAAAATGGAACAGCTGGGCCTTAAACAGTCTCTGATAAGGGATGCTGACATTGCAAGCAATGACTTAACCTGCTGCACCACAACACCAGTCCCTCTCACAGCTTCTTTGCTTTGAATGTGCGTTGGCTATTATTGACCCCTTATATTTATATATATATACATTCAATTGCAGGGAAATTAGGGTATTTAGAATACTGAGTCATCGAGCCGGCGCCGTGGCTCAATAGGCTAATCCTCCACCTTGTGGCGCCGGCACACCGGGTTCTAGTCCCAGTCTGGGCGCCTGATTCTGTCCCGGTTGCCCCTCTTCCAGGCCAGCTCTCTGCTGTGGCCAGGGAGTGCAGTGGAGGATGGCCCAGGTGCTTGGGCCCTGCACCCCATGGGAGACCAGGAAAAGCACCTGGATCCTGGCTCCTGCCATCAGATCAGCGCGGTGCGCCGGCTGCAGCGGCGGCCATTGGAGGGTGAACCAACGGAAAAGGAAGACCTTTCTCTCTTTCTCTCACTGTCCACTCTGCCTGTCAAAAATTAAAAAAAAAAAAAAAAAGAATACTGAGTCATCCAATCCATGAAAATGGTGTAGCTACTTATTTATTTCCTTTTACTTCTCTTAATATCTTTTCTGTAGAGATTTTACACAACTTTTATTAAATTTCATGTGAGTATGCATGCATAAAATTTTTTTATTTTCTATTTATTGGCATACATAAATTCTTTTGATTTTATATGTAGACATTGTATTCTGCAAATATGTTACTTTTACTTGTTACTTCTAATAATTCATTGGTAGATTCATATTTAGTTTTCTCCACATACAACTTTATTATCTATGATATGATAGTATTATTCCTTTCCTCCTATTTGTGAAGTACTTTTTTTCTCATTCTTACTTTTTGGCAGAAATTCTGGTAAAATGAGGACTAGATAAAACAATAGCGGGCATTTTTGTTTAAAATTCTAATTCTCAAAATTTTACTCTTGGATATAATGTTTTGTGCTTATTTAGTGTAAAAATTATTGACTTGATTATCAAAGTTTCCTTTTATTCCTCTTATGCTAAGTGTTTGAAGTATTATTATAAGTTAGTAAGTTTTATAAACTTTCAGTGAATCTTTTTAGAAGGAACAAAGACTATTCTCTATGTTTCTTTATGCTAGATTGATTTTCAAATGCTTAACCAACCTTGCATTTCTACAGTTATTGTACTTTGTTTTGGATTATAATTTATGTAAACTAAAATTCATCACTCTAAGTATACAATTTGATATAGTGTGGCAATAGCACACGGTCTTGGGACCATGGCCACACTCAACATTCAAATCAGCTCCACCAGCCTTGAAGGTTTCCTTATGATCTATGATCTGACAGCATCAAATTATTAGAGAACACTGGAGAAACCCTGCAAGATATAGGCACGGGAAAAGACTTCTTGGAAAAGACCCCAGGGGCACAGGCAGCCAAAGCCAAAATTAACAACTGTAATTACATCAAGTTGAGAAGTTTCTGTGTGGCAAAACAGTCAGGAAAGTGAAGAGGCAACCAACAGAATGGGAGAAGTTATTTACAAACAATGCAACTAATAAAGGATTAATAACCAGAACCTACAAACAGATCAAGAAACTCCAAAACAACAAAACAACCCATTTAAGAGATGGGCCAAGGACTTAAATAGGCATATCTCAAAAGAGGAAATCCAAATGCCCAACAGACACATGAAAATATGTTCAGGATCACTTGCCATCAGGGAAATGCAAAGCAAAACACGATGATGTTTGCCTCATCCCAGTTCAAATGGCTTTCATACAGAAATAAACAAACAACAAATGCTGGTAAGTATGTGGGGGAAAAGATACTCTAATCCACTGTTGGTGGGAATGCAAACTAATAAAGCCACTACGGAAGACAGTTTGGAGATACCTTAGAAATCTGAATACAGTCCTACCATACAACCCAGCCATCCCACTCTTCCAGTCTAGCTCTCTGCTTTGGCCCAGGAAGGTAATGGAGGATGGCCTGCACCCGCATGGGTGACCAGGAGGAAGCGCCTGGCTCCTGGCTTCAGATCAGCACAGCGCACCGGCCACAGTGCACTGGCCATAGCGGCCATTTGCTAGGCAAACCAATGGAAGGAAGACCTTTCTCTCTGTCTCTCTCTCTCACTGTCTAACTCTGCCTCTCAAAAAAAAAAAAAAAAGAACATTTTAAGTGCCTAACTGATCACAAAGATAGTAATAAGTGTCAAAAGGATCACATAAATAAGATCAAGTGTCTGCTAATAACATTAGATAGAATTTAAAAGGAGTTTATGCTTCAACACGGGAAACAGGACACACAGCAGAGTCATGGAATGACAAATGCCCTAAACAGCACTCTGGTCTCAGAATCAGCCCTTAAGACATTTGCATCTGGCTAAAAAGCCAGAGAGGCAAATGCTCCCTGAGCCAGCTGTCCATGGGTGTTCTACCTAAGCAGCTTCAGCCCTATAACCTATGATATGTTGTGAGGATGGGGGCACCTCACAGTTGTATGTGGATGCCCAGCCCCCGTCCATCCTCCCTCCCAGGTTCAAAGTCAGTGGGGATCATGAATATTTCCCTCCACTAGAGTCTGTGGATCACATGCATACAAAAGAGCCACTGGCCAAATATTACCCTCTCCCCACCACTGCCACCAGTACTGCTGAGAAGACGGCATCCTGTTTCAGCCAGTTGCTGTGCACATGCACAAGGGCTTCTGCCGCTGCCACCCAAACCCAAAGTGGCACCTGTCCAGCTGTGTGTTGGGCACCATCGTAGGGAGCACGGGTTGAGAGAAATGTGCTCCTTTTACTTCCACTGGATCCACGGGTACCCACTAGCCCTTAGGGCTCCAGGCAAGACTCATGCCACACTCCTCCTCTGCCTATATCACCATGGGCTGCTGCATTCTGGTCTCACCTCCTTCTCCAAGCTGCTGCCTGCTCCAGCTCTTGGCTGCTGGATTCAGGTTTCGTGTCCATGTTCAGGCTGTGCATCTGCACCTTCAACACAGGTCCACAGTATTCCTATTCCTTCTGTGGAGTTTCCACCGCAGTTTTCTTTCTAATTCTCCCCTGGGAGCGGATTCCCCACACTTTTTTTTTACTATGTTTCCCAATTCTAGCATAGTACCTCTTCCCTATTCTGCCATCTTAGAATCTTTCATATATACTACATTTTATTAATCCACTGATGGACAGTTAAGTTTATTCCATTCTGATTAGTGTTTCATTACTGATTTGTAGCTTAATTTCTCTGCACTCTGAAATTTTCCAAAAGATTTCAGTCCTTGGAGACTTTTTGAGCCTTGCTTTATGGCCCTGCGTGTGGTCAATTTATGTAAATACTGTTGTGTACTTCAAAAGAAAGTACATGTTACAACTTTTGTTATACTTTTAGATTTATTTGTATTTGTTTTATTTGAAAGGCAGCATGGTAGGCAAACAGGGAGAAAGAGAGAGAGAGAAAGAGAGAGAGAGATGAGAGGGAGAGAGAGATCTTTATCACTTATTCTCCTCCCAAATGCCAGCAATAGCCAAGCCTGGAAGAGAGAAGAAGTATTTAGTAATATCAGACTTTGATAGCTCATAAAGTCTACTATTATTTTTTGGTGACTGTTCATTTAACTTTGTTCATTTGTTCCTCACTTTCTTTAGACTTTATTTCTTCCTATAGCTCAAATTTTGAGCCTGAAAAATGTTCCTTCTGTTTGGTGTAGATTACTGATGATGAATTCTTCTAGGTTTGCTTATCACAAAATATAGCTTATCTATTTTTGAAAGGTATTTTCACCAGGTATGGAATTTTTGGCAGCAGTTATTTACAATGAGCACTATAAGTACTCTGTGGATAATGTTTTCCTCACCTTTTAGCTTTTGTTGGTTCTATTCTGAAGTCAGCTTGTCACTCTAATTATTGTCTCTTTAAAAGGTGTTTGGCTTTTCTTCCCTGAATGTTTTTTCCATTGTTTTCATTTTCATATTTTCTTATGACAGACTTGAGATTGTTCATTCGCTATTCTCCTGCTCAGGATATGTAGAAATGATGGAATACATGACTTAATGTTTTTAGAAACTAGAAAATTTTCCTATTCTGGGCCTTTATCTCTTGTCCCTGCTCCAGGGGTTCCATCTCATTTTTGTACAATGTAGTCTATATCTCTTCTCTGTTCCCTAATTGTAATTCCACATATTTCAATCTATATTTTATAGCAGCAGACTTTTCAAGTGGTTCATTTTCATAGTTTCCACTTCTTTTGGCAAAACATTCAATGTTTTATTTTTATTTCCTGGAAGATATTAAACATGGCTATTTTAAAGTTCAAGTCTGAGAACATCAAGTTTTGGAACCCCTGTGGGCTTTTTCTTTTGTCATTTCTTTTGACTTTGATCTATTTTGTCTTGTCACCTTGTTATTTTCCATTGAATGCCAGCTGTTGTTTATTTGAAAACTGGAAAAATAATTGCAGAAATTGTAGAAATAACATAAATACTATGTTATCTTCCTCTAGAGAAAAAATGTAATTCTCCACAAACAACCTGGAATTTACTTGAATTCAATGTCAGGAATTAAGACCATTCAAAAAGTAGCTTTAATCCTGGTAAGCGTTGATCCACCTCAGTATACTCTGAACCCAGGATGTAACATTTTGGGTTCTTAACCCCAAGTGAGAAGTTGTACCAACTTTGGGCAATGGTTGTTGACCTCATTTTTTTTCTCCCTAGACAAAAAAGACTTTCAAAATCTCTGTCCAGTTTAAATTCTCAATTCTCTTCCAGATTTAACAAATACCTCGATGTAAAAAACAGCCCTCAGTGTTAGAGTTTTCTCTCTGAATGGTCAATCCAGCTGCTTCTCAAATAACTCCCTGATTTTCTCTAGCTCTTTCTTTTTTCCTTTTAATAAATAAAAAAATTAAAATTTGAAAAATATATATTATGAGTAATTCTTCCATATAATTCTCCCTAAAACATATTTCTCATATGACTCCAAATATTAAGAATCCAGTGTGCCCCCTTCCCATCTCTAAATGTCTTTGCCTAATTTCCAAAGTTATTTGTAATCTGTGATCATTTTACCTAACCAGGTTTCCAATACTGTATTCAATTGATACACTAATTAATAATTTTATTCAAAATACTTTATTCTGGGCTAGCATTGGATTCAGCAGGTTAAAATGCTGCTTGCAATACCTGCATTCAATATGAGTGCTGGTTCAAGTCCTGGCTGCTCCATTTCCAATCCAGCTCCCTGTTAATGTATCTGGGATGGCTTGGGCACCTGCACCCACATGGGATACCCATATGGAGTTGCAGATCCCTAGTTTCAGCCTGGCCCATGCTTGGCCATTGAGGCCATTTGGAGAGTGAATCAGTGGGTGGAAAATCAATCTCTCTTGCACATGTTCTCTCTCTCTCCCAATATCTCTCTCTCCATCTACCTCTCTCTGTAATTCTGCCTTTCAAACATGTTTTTTAAAAAAATGCTTCATCCTGTAATTAATACACAGTTATTCTTAAGTGTTGAAATTTAACTGAAATGTGATCCCTGTTAAACATAAGAGTGGGGATAAGAGAGGGAAGAGATGTACAATTTGGGACATGCTCAAGCTGACTTGCCCCAAATGGTAGAGTTAGAAACATACCAGGGGACTCCAATTTAATCCCATCAAGGTGGCATGTACCAATGCCATCTCACTAGTCCAAGTGATCAATTTCAGTTCACAATTGATCATAATGAAAGGACTAAGAGTCAAAGGGAGCACATAAACAAGTCTAGTACCCACTAATACTAACCGATAGAATAAATAAAGGGGAGAGTGATCCAACATGGGAAGCGAGATACTCAGCAGACTCATAGAATGGCGGATGTCCTAAACAGCACTCTGGCCTCAGAATCAGCCCTTAAGGCATGCGGATCTGGCTGAAAAGCCCATGAGAGTATTTCAGGCATGGAAAGCCAAGACACTCTGGCAAAAAAAAAAAAAAAAACCCTAAATGAAAGATCTCTGTGAGTGAAATCCCAGTGGAAAGAACAGGTCTTCAAAGAAGGAGGTACCTTTCTCTGAAGGGAGGAGAGAACCTCCACTTTGACTATGACCTTGTCTAAAGAAGATAAGAGTCGGAGAACTCAAGGGGCTTCCATAGCCTTGGAAACTCATGACTGGTGCATAGGGAGATTACTGATGCCATAAACAGGAGTGTCAATTGGTAAAGTCAACAACAGGAGTCACTGTGCACTTACTCCTCATGTAGGATCTCTGTCCTTAATGTGCATTGAGGCTTAATGCTATAACGAGTGCTCAAACAGTATATTTCACTTTGTGTTTCTATGGGGGTGCAAACTGTTGAAATCTTTACTTAATGTATACTAAACTGATCTTCTATTAAAAAAAAAAAGAAGAAATTAGCAATTCCCAACTTGACTCTCACTGGGATTAAACATGACAATAGGTCTGATCTGATTTCATCATCATTTAAAAAATCATCTATTATTTTTCACTTTATGTTTCTGTGTGGGAGCAAACTGTTGAAATCTTTACTTAATGTATGCTAAACTGATCTTCTGTATATAAAGAGAATTGAAAATGAATCCTCATGTGAATGGAAGGGGAGAGGGAATGGGAAAGGGGAGGGTTGCAGGTGGGAGGGACGTTATGGGGGGGAAGCCATTGTAATCCATAAGCCATACTTTGAAAATTTATATTCATTAAATAAAAGTTAAAAAAAATGCTTCATCCTTCCCACTGACAAACTATTTTCATTAATGACAAGTTCTCTCTTCCCACATACTTGGATTGTTTTTTTTCTTTTTTTTAATTTTTTTTTAAAAAACAGTATTTTTTTTCAGACACTAAAAATTACTTTACACCAATAAGGCATCCATTCCTTAATAAAATCGTGTGTCCACTTATAATTGTGATTATATTTTTAGCATCATCAAACATGTAGCTTTCATTAAGTGTTTATATCTGTGATGCATGGCAATTTTCAGAGATTACTGATGCTTTCATATGGTTTTATCTTGTTTCTTTTTCTTAACTTTTATTTAATAAATATAAATTTCCAAAGTACAGCTTTTGGATTACAGTGGCTTCCCCCCCCCCATAACTTCCCTCCCACCCGCAACCCTCCCACTCCCGCTCCCTCTCCCATCCCATTCATATCAATATTCATTTTCAATTATCTATATATACAGAAGATCAATTTATTATATATTAAGTAAAGATTTCAAGAGTTTGCACCCACACAGAAACACACAGTGTAAAGTACTGCTTGATTACTAGTTATACCATTGATTCACATAGTACAACACGTTAAGGACAGAGATCCTACATGAGGAGAAAGTGCACAGTGACTCCTGTTGTTGACTTAACAAATTGACACTCCTGTTTATGGCATCAGTAATCACCCTAGGCTCTTGTCATGAGCTGCCAAGGCTATGGAAGCCTTTGAGTCCACAAACTCTGCCATTATTTAGATAGGGCCTTAAGCAAAGTGGAAGTTCTCTCCTCCCTTCAGAGAAAGGTACCTCCTTCTTTGATGGCCTGTTCTTTTCGATGGGATCTCAGAGAGATCTCCCATTAAAGTGTTTTTTGTTTTTGTTTGTTTGTTTGTTTGTTTGTTGTTGCTTCCATGTCTTAGCTTTCAATGCCTGAAATGCTCTATTGGGCTTTTTAGCCAGATCCAAATGCTTTAAGGGCTGATTCTGAGGCCAGAGTGCTGTTTAGGGCATTTGTCATTCCATGACTCTGGTGTGTGTCCTGCTTCCCATGTTGAAGCATAAACTCCTTTTTAATTCTATCAGTTAGTATTAGCAGACACCAGTCTTATTTATGTGTTCCCTTTGACTCTTAATCTTATCATTATGATCAATTATGAACTGAAACTGATCACTTTGACTAGTAAGATGGCATTGGTACATGCCACCTTGATGGTATTGAATTGGAGTCCCCAGGCACAAATCTAACTCTACCATTGGGGCAAGTCCAAATGAGCATGTGCTGAACTGTACATCTCTAGTGCAAGGAAGTTCTCTGTGACTACATAGTAAATTTTCAGCAAATGTAATGTTGATTGAAGAAACAAGGAAAAGAACTTGTAAGAAGTTTCCATATAAGTATTTCTATTATTCTTCAAAATTTTCAACCATTTTGAGCATTGTTTTATTACAAACCAGGTGTACAGTTGCAAAGCAAATGGATTTCACACTACAGAGCCTAAGGATGACATCAGAGCTTGTATGGGCTAGGGTAACTTGTCATCATTTATGATGAGGATTGGTAATATTTAGGATATTGTTTGCATTGCATAGCATGTGTTACAGTAAATATTTAACATGAGTTTCTCTCTCTCTCTCAATAAAAAATAAAAGTCAACTTAGTAGATCACAATCTAGCAGTGTGCGTCACAGAAGTCCTGACTCCTGGGCAGAGTCACGGTACTCTCCCGTTCACCTTCTGGGTGGTTTTATATTAGCACTATACTTCACAAGTCTAGAAAAAAAAGGGATTGTCCCTCATAAATCCAGTTTTAGGTTCTAAAACATTGTTATAACAGGAATTTCTCTCTTTGTACATCTTGGATACCCTTTTTCTGCTCCATTAGAAGTAGAGAGAACAGGGTGGAAGGGAAATTTACTCTACACCCTCTTTTCTACATGTCAGTCTGTAAAGACTGACTTAAGTTTGCATTTATTTATCAAATTTTGTGAAGGATATCATATCACTTAGTCACATAATTATTTAAATGTGTAACTGAGACCTGCAAAGGAAGGAAAGAATTTTTTTGTTGGAGAGAGGCCCTTTATGAAGGGAAAGAGGGCCATTTTGGAGCAGAGCAGAGACCACTTTCAGAAAAGGCTGTTCTGGAGAGCGGGTTGTGTAGCAATTGTGTGACAAACTCTCTAGGAGGACTCTGGACCCCGGAGATCCAGGGCTTAAAACAGAAAAGTTCCTGGGAAACAGGAGATGGCAGAAGGAAAAGAGCTGAAAAGATTGCTTTACCTATTCAAGGTCTCTTATGTTTCTGAATGAATCGTAGGGTCATCTTTCTAGGTCTGAGAAGAATGTCCTTGGCATTTTGGGATAGCATTAAATCTGTAAACTGATTTTTAGTAAAAATGTAGATTTTGATGACATTAATTCTTCCAATCCATGAACATGGAAGCCTTTTTCATCTTTGTGATGTCTCCTATTTATTTACTTAATGTTTATGATTTTCATTGTAGAGATATTACGCTTCCTTCATTAAATTTGTCCCAAGGTATTTAATTGTTTTTGAAGCTATTGTGAATATGACTAATCTTAAAAGTTCTTTCTCAGTCATAGCATTGTTTGTGAATATATATGCTATTAACCTTTGGGTATTGCTTTTACATCCTGTAACTTTGCAAATTCTCTTCTGAGTTCCAATAATCTCTCAGTGGAGTATTTTGGTTCCCCTAGATATAGGACGATGACATTGGTAAACAAGAAATAATTGACTCCTCCTTTCCCATTTGTATCCATTTGATTTCTTTTTCTTATCTAATGGCTCTGGCTAAAACTTCCAGAGCTATATTGAATAGCAACAGTGAAAGTGGGCATCCTTGTCTGATTCCAAATCTTTCTTAGTGGCAGTGCTTCTATGTTTTCCCCTTTCAATATGAGGCTGGTGTGTGTTTGTCATATATTGCCTTGATTGTGTTGAAATATGTTCTTCTTATATCAATTTAACTTTTTATCGTGCTTGGATGTTGTATTTTATCAAATGTTTCACTACATCTATCGAAATATTCATGATTTTTATCTTTCAATTTTTTTAAGATTTATTTATTTGAAAATTAAGTTACAGACAGAGCAAGAGACAAAGAGAGAGGTCTTCCTTCCGTTGGTTCATTCCCTAATGGTTGCAATGGCCAGAGCTGTGTCGATCCAAAGCCAGGAGCCAGGAGCCAGGAGCTTCTTCCGGGTCTCCCATGTGGGTGCAGGGATCCAAGGGCTTGGACCATCTTCTACTGCTTTCCCAGGCCACAGCAGACAGCTGGATTGGAAGAGGAGCAGCCAGGACTAGAACCGGTGCCCATATGGGATGCTGGCACCACAGGTGGAAGATTAACCCACTGCGCCACAGCACTGGCTTCTTTCAATTTTTTATGTGATGTATCATTGATTTGTGTATATTGAACCATCCCTGCATCTCAGGAGTAAGTCACACTTGGTCCAGCTGGATTATCTTTTGGATGTGTTGTTGGATTCAATTACATAGAATTTTGCTGAGAATTTTTGCATATATTTTTATCAGTGATATCAGTCAATAGTTCTCTTTCTTTGTTGTATCTTTTTCTGGTTTTAGAATTAATGTGATTCTGGCCTCGTAGAAGGATTTTGGGAGGATTCACTCCCTTTCAATTGCTTAGAACAGTTTGAGAAGAATTTGGATTATTTCTTTAAAAGTCATTGAATTCAGCAGTGAAACTGAGCAGTGGAGCCAGTTCTGTAGCTTTTCTTTGTTTGGAGAGTCTCTATTACTGATTCATCTCCATCATGGTTATTGATCTATTTAAGTAGGTTTCCTATATCTTCATACTCCAATTCTGTTAAGTTGTATGTATCCATAAATCTATCCATTTCTTCTAGAGTTTCCAATCTGTTCGCATATAGCTGTTTGCAATAATTCCCGATGATTCTTTTTGTTTCTGTGTCCTCTGTTGTAGCATCTCCTTTTTCATCTTTGATTTTGTTAGTTTGGGTTTTTTCCCTTCTTTATTCAGTTGTTCCAATGGTTTATCAATTTTTTTTTTCAAAAAACAGCTATTCATTCCACTGATCTTATGTATGAGTTTTTATTTCAATTTTGTTTATTTCTCCTCTAATTTTTATTATTTCTTTTCTTCTATTAATTTGGGGTTTGGTTTGTTATTATTTTCCTATGTCCTTGAGATGCATTGATAGCTCATTTATTTTATGCCTTTCCAATTTATTTTTTAAGATTTATTTTATTTATATGAAAGAGTTAATAGAGAGAAGTAGAGACAGAGAGAGAAGTCTTTCATGTGCTGGTTCACTCCCCATTTAGCTGTAACTGCAGGAGCTGAGCCTATCCTAAGCCAGGAGCTTCTTCCGGGTCTCCCATGTGGGTGCAGGGGCCCAAAAATTTAGTCCATCTTCTACTGCTTTCCCAGGCCATAGTAGAGAGCTGGATCAGAAGAGGAGCAGCTGAGACTAGAAACGGTGTACATATGGGATGCCAGTGCTTCAGGCCAGGGCATTAACCAACTGTGCCACAGTGCCAGCCCCTCCAATTTCTTGATGTAAGCACTAATTGCTATAAACTTTCCTCTTAAGAGTGTTTTGCTCTATCACATAAGTTTTGATAGGTACAGTACCCAATTTCAAGATATATTACAAGGCAGTTATAATCAAAACAGCCTGGTACTGGCACAAAAATAGACATGTGGACCAGTGGAACAAATTAAAATCCCTGGAAATGAATCCTTGCATCTACAACCAATTAATCTTTGACAAATGAGCCAAAATCACTCCTTGGAGAACATACAGTCTCTTCAACAAATCTTATTGAGAAAGTTGAATACCTGCATACATAAGAATGAAACAACTGGTGGGAATGTAAACCAGTACAACCAGTACAGAGATTTCTCAGAAATCTGACAATAGATCTACCATATGATCCAGCCATCCCACTCCTCAGAATTTACCAAAAAGAAATGCAATCAACATTTGAAAAAGACGTCTGTACCCCCATGTTTATAGCAGCTCAATTCACAATAGCTAAGATATGAAATCAACCCAGATGTTTATCAAATGATGACTGGATAAAAAAATGTGGTACCTATACGTGATGGAATACTAATACACCAAAAAAAAGAGTAAAATCTGTCTATCACAGCAAAATGGATGTAACTAGAAATCACTCTGCTTAGTGAAATAAACAAGTAACAAAAAGACAAATATCATTTTTTCTCTGATTTCTTGTAACTAACACAGAGAGTACAAAAATGCAATGTATATAAGTGAAATTGACATATCGAGATTTAATCATTGCTTATAGTCCTTGTATATATTCATGAGGAACAGTGGTCTTTCTATTCTCTACTGTTGATTTCTTTATTAGGTGGAGGATTAAGCTTGTGATTATAAGGCAGATAAAAGCATGTCGTCACAAAAATTAAAAAAAAAAAAGAACAGGAAAGGGAGAAGGAACAAGAGTGGAAGTAAGGGAAGTAAGGAGGAGGAGTATCGTTACATTCTTAAAACTGCATATATGGGCCGGCACCACGGCTCACTAGGCTAATCCTCTGCCTTGCGGCGCCGGCACACCAGGTTCTAGTCCCGGTTGGGGCACCAGGTTCTGTCCCGGTTGCCCCTCTTCCAGGCCAGCTCTCTGCTGTGGCCAGGGAGTGCAGTGGAGGATGGCCCAAATACTTGGGCCCTGCACCCCATGGGAGACCAGGATAAGTACCTGGCTCCTGCCATCGGATCAGCGTGGTGCGCTGGCCGCAGCGTGGCGGCCATTTGAGGGTGAACCAACGGAAAAGGAAGACCTTTCTCTCTGTCTCTCTCTCTCACTGTCCACTCTGCCTGTCAAAAAAAAAAAAAAACTGCATATATGAAGCACATGAAATCTGTTCTGTGTATATAAATAAATAAATAAATAAAATCAGTGATGCTATTCATAATCAGATGAATAGAAAAGGAAAATGGAAAGGAAATATGTATATGTATATACACACAATGCAATGTTATTCAGCTATTAAAAAAGAATAAAATTCTATCATTTGCAACAAAAATAATTAGAACTGGAGGGCACCATGTTGAGTGAAATAAGCCAGACACAAAAACACAAATATTGCATGTTCTTCCTTATATGTGGAGATAAAATTTTAAAAAGAACAGAAGAAGAAATGCCTGTGTGTATCAGTTTTGCTGCAAATACAATGTTTTTCAAGCTTTGTTTAAATCTTTGTCAAATTGAAAGTAATTATATACTACTGTGGCTTTACTAATCTATCACTACTTTAAAGCTTACTTTTTAAGAAAATAGACTATAACTCTGGCTTCAGAATCAGCCCTTAAGGCATTCGGATCCAGCTAAAAAACCAGAGTTTCTCAGGCACGGTAAGCCAAGACACTGCAGCAAAAAATGACTTAAATGAGAGATCTCTGTGAGTGAGATCCCAGAGGAAAGAACGGGCCATCAAAGAAGGAGGTACCTTTCTCTGAAGGGAGGAGAGAACTTCCACTTTGATTATGGCCTTGTCTAAATAAGGTCGGAGTTTTTGAACTCAAGAGGCTCCCATAGCCTTGGTAGCTCATGACAAGAGCCTTGGGTGATTACTGACATCATAAATAAGAGTATTAATTGTTAAATCAACAACAGGAGTCACTGTGCACTTACTCCCCATGTAGGATCTCTGTCCTTAATGTGTTTTACTATGAGAATTAATGGTATAACTAGTACTCAAACAGTACTTTTTACTTTGTGTGTGTGTGTGAGTGCAAACTGCTGAAATCTGTACTTAGTATATACTAAGTTGATCTTCTGCATATAAAGACAATTAAAAAGGAATGTTAATGAAGAATGGGATGGGAGAAGGAGTAGATGATGGGATGGTTTGTGTGTGGGAAGGTGGTTATGGGAGGAAGAACTGCTATAATCCAAAAGTTGTACTTTGGAAATTTATATTTATTAAATAAAGTTTTCAAAAAAAAAAAGAAAGAGAAGAAAATAGACTATATAAACAGCTCAAGAAACTCAACAACAAAAAAACAAACATTCCAGTCAAGAAATGGGCAAAGGACTTGAATAAGCATTTTTAAAGAAGAAATTCAAATGATCAACAAACATAGGAAAAAAATGCTGAGAATCACTAGCCATCAGGAAAATGTAAATCAAAACCACAATGAGGTGTCACTTCACCCCAGTTAGAATGGCTGTCATACAGAAATCAACAAAAAATACATGCTGGCCAGGATGTGTGGAAAAATGTTCCCTAATCCACTGTTGGTAGGGATGCCAGCTATTGTGTGGAAGACAATATAGAGAGTCCTCAGAAAGCTGAAAATAGATGTACCATATGACCTAGCCATCCCACTCATGGGAATTTACCCAAAGGAAATGAAATCAGCATATGAAAAAGTTATCTGTATCCCCTTGTTCATTGCAACTCAATTCACAGTAGCTAGATATGGAAGCAACTCAGATATCCATAAGCTGATGGCTGGATAAAGAAAATGTGGTATACATATGCTATGGAATACTATTCAGCTGTAAACAAGAATTAAATTCTGTCTTTTTCAACTAAATGGACAAGATTGGAAACCATAATACTTAGTGAAATAAGCCAGTCCCAAAAAGACAAATATCATGTTTTCCTTGATCTGTAGTAACTAGTAAAGTAGGTAAAAATGTAATACGTATGAGTGAAATTCATGTTTTGAGAATCAGTGATTGTTTAAAACATTTGTCTGTACTGTTGTGGAAAGTGTTTTTCTTAGTATTTGTTGAATTCTTTACTTAGTATAGGGTTAATATTGTGAGTATAAAGTAAGCTGGAAGTAGATCATTGTAAAAATTAAAAGAAAGAATAAAAAGGGAAGGAATAGGGAGGATGGAAGCATGGGCCAGGGGGAAGGTAGGGTAGGAACAGTGACTTGATCAGCTCTTGTCCTGACGGTTGATGTACAATGTAATACTTTATCAATTTTAGTATTTTTTTTGTTCTAGTACCATTGGTTGAACTCTGTAATTAACACACAATTATTCTTAGGTGTTTAAATTTTAACTGAAAAGTGATCCCTGTTAGGAATTTGGAAAACATCATGTTGAGTGAAATAAGCCAATCCCAAAGGGGCAAATACCACTTGTTCTCCCTGATAGGTGACAATTAACTGAGCACCAAAAAGGAAACCTGTTAAAGTGAAATGAACACTATGAGAAACGGTGACTTGATCAGCCCTCACCCTGACTGTTGATGAGCAACTTGATATGTTATCCCTCTTAGTATTTTTTTTGTTTGTTCTACTTAATACTTTTGGTTGAATACTGTAATCAATACACAATTCTTCTTAAGTGCTGAAACTTAACTGAAAAGTGATCACTGTTAAATATAAGAGTGGGAATAAGAGAGGGAAGAGATGTGCAATTCGGGACATGCTCAAGCTGACTTACCTCAAACGGTAGAGTTAGAAACATACCAGGGGATTCCAATTCAATCCCATCAAGGTGGCATGTACCAATGCCATCTCACTAGTCCCAGTGATCAATTTCTGTTCACAATTGATCATAATGATAGGACTAAGAACCAAAGGGATCATATAAACAAGAATAGTGTCTGCAAATACTAGCTGATAGAATCAAAAAGGGAGAGAATGATCCAACATAGGAAGTGAGATACACAGCAGACTCATAGAATGGCAGATGTCCTAAACAGCACTCTGGCCTCAGAATCAGCCCTTAAGGCATGCGGATCTGGCTGAAAAGCCCATGAGAGTATTTCAGGCATGGAAAGCCAAGACACTCTGGGGGGAAAAAAACCTAAATGAAAGATCTCCGCGAGTGAGATCCCAGTGGAAAAGAATGGGTTATCAAAGAAGGAGGTACCTTTCTCTGAAGGGAGGAATGAGCTTCCACTTTGACTATGACCTTGTCTAAATAAGATTAGAGTCGGTGAACTCAAAAGGCTTCCATAGCCTTGGCAGCTCATGACAAGAACCTAGGGTGATTACTGATGCCATAAACAGGAGTGTCAATTGGTAAAGTCAACAACAGGAGTCACTGTGCACTTACTCCTCATGTAGGATCTTTGTCCTTAGTGTGCTGTACATTGAGATTTAATGTTATAACTAGTACTCAAACAGTATTTTTCACTTTATGTTTCTGTGTGGGAGCAAACTGTTGAAATCTTTACTTAATGTATGCTAAACTGATCTTCTGTATATAAAGAGAAACGAAAATGAATCTTGTTGTGAATGGAAGGGGAGAGGGAGTGGGAAAGGGGAGGGATGTGGGTGGGAGGGACGTTATGTGGGGGAAGCCATTATAATCCATAAGCTGTACTTTGGAAATTTATATTCATTAAATAAAAGTTTAAAAAAAAACTAAAAAAAGAAATTCCTAGGGAATAAAAAAGCATTTAGATTAAATAGTTGGAACAACTGATTTAAAAAAAATAAATTCAAAAAATTAGATTTTAAAAAAAAAGGAAGTATCACTATGTTCCTAAATCTGTGTGGATGTGATACATGAAATTTGTTCTCCTTTAAAAATAAATAAAAATAAAAATAAAGCAGGATATATGCTAGTATATTACTGATATGTAATCTAATAAATATATGGCAATATGTAACTGTAAGATATTCTTTTGCCAGGGAATTTTCAAGCAAAGTAGCTAATTAGTTCAATCATCAATTTTGATTGGAATGGTTTGTAAACCACTGTGATATGTCTATAAATTTGTGATTTTCTGGTTAAAAAAAAAAAAGGTTGTAGAACAGGATCACCCATTTCAAGTCTTCCCATTTTGTAACTTGTTTGAGAAAATGAAATCAGCTTCAGAGGTAGAGTCTTAGTATTTTAAATAAATTGTGGTCCTGGACCAACAGTGTTAGCATCCCAACCATCCCATTCCTGATAATTTACTCAGAGGAAATGAAATCAGCATATGAAAGAGATATCTGTACCACCATGTTTTTTGCTGCTCGATTCACAACAGCTAAGACAGGAAATCAACCTAGATGTCTATCAACTGATGACTGGATTGAAAAAAAAGTGATATGTATGCATAACAGAATACTACTACAACATAAAAAAGAATAAAATCTTGTCATTCACAACAAAATGGGTGCAACTGCAGATCATTATTCTTAGTGAAATAAGCAAATTTTAAAAAAAGATAGCATATGTTTTCTCTGATTTGTGAAAGCCAATACAGAGACTACAAAAGTTGAAATATATATGAGTGAAATTGACATCTTGAGATTTGATTATTGTGTATAGCCTTTGTCTATACACAATATATATGAAATATGTTCTCCATATATAAATAAAAAAAGAGAAATACAAATTATGCTCCATCCCACCCAGACTTGCTGAACCCAGAATCTGGGGTGGGGTCCATCCTACTGTATTTCAACAAGCCCCCTGGGAGAGTCTAATGTCCTCTCAAAGGTCTAAACCACTTCCTTTAGGTAGTGAAAAAAAAAAAAAAAAAAGAACAACATACACAATTTTCCCAGCACCATTTTTCAGGTCAGCACTGAGAGCCTGCCCTAAGTTCCCCTCCTCCAGCTGAAGAGATATCGCTCTCTATGTGCCTCCCAGTTCCAAATAACTCATCCTTTAGCAGCAACTGCCTCAGCTAGAGCTTGGAAGGACACCAATTCCTCAACTGGCAGAGGGCAGATGAGTGGGCACTGAGATCGGTGACGTTGTTGAATGGCAAAGTCAAACAGCAACTGCCCTGCCCATGGACTCTTCATAGCTGAGTAAGGTGACTTCCTTATTGCTTAAATCTGTATAACTAGAACTTTCTGGAATATTTCCCTACTGACAAAGTTTACAAACTTCAATATGTTGAAAGTGTCCCTACTTCTGCCCAGGACTCTGGTGTCAACCTAAAGTCAGATGCCCTGACATGCCAATGAAAATTTAATAGCATTGTGAGCAAAAATGGCTTTGTAAACATGACAGATGTGAAAATTAAAATGGCAGTCCCAACTATCCAATAACCAGTACGATTGGGTTCAATCCATAGGCAGACTTCTACATTTTAGGTTAGAGTTTGAAAGAGATTTTGTAAAATTATAAACTAGTACATTTTCATCACAAACTAGAAAACTCATGATATGTCCATGGGTGAAATGCTTAATGCAACTTTTGGTTTCACCAGTCCCCTCTGATACCTTTTATAAAATGAAAGAAAACAGGCTGAATGGTCTCTGATAGGAAGATCATCTGTCTTGCATAATTCAGGACTGAGGCATTTTCCTTTCAGGACTAAAGTGTTTGTAGGCAGCTGGGGTAATTGGTCAATTTACTCTGTTCACGTTGACCAAATAGATTTGAAAATTTACTCTTCACTCTGTTTACAGAGAGCCAAGTGACTTATTTCCTTTAAGATGCATGAGGTGGAGCCACTATTGTAGCACAGTGAGTTAAGCCACCACCTACAACAACAGCATCCTGTATGAATTTGACTGCCGTCTGCTCTGCTAATGAGCATTGGAAAGCAGAAGACAAAGTACGTGGGCGCATGACACCCAAGTGAGCAGCCAGGAGCAACCTGGCCATTGCAGTCATTCAATGTATCAACCAACAGGTGGAAGATTCTCTCTCTCTCTCTCTCTCTCTCTCCCCCTCTCTGTGTGTGTGTGTGTGTGTGTGTGTGTGTGTTATTGCATGAGTGCATGCACACAATGTGTGTGACTCTGCCTTTTAAACAAATATTTTTTTAAAAGAATCAAATCATTACTGTTGGAATCTGCGGTCACAAAAGTCTTCTATAGCCTTGGCAGCTCATGGCAAGAGCCTTGGATGATCACTGATGTCATAAATAAGAATGTTAATTGTTGAATTAACAACAGAAGTCACTTTGCACTTACTCCCCATGTAGGACCTCTGTCCTTAATGAGTTCTACTATGAGAATTAACTGCAAAACTTGTTCTCAAACAGTACTTTATACATTGTGTATATGTGGGGGGGTTGTAAGTTGTTGAGATCTTTACTTAGTATAGAGTTGGTCTTCTGTCTATAAAGTTAATTAAAAATGAATCTTGGCTGGCGCCGTGGCTCACTAGGCTAATCCTCCGCCTTGCGGCGCCGGCACACCGGGTTCCAGTCCCAGTCGGGGCGCCGGATTCTGTCCCGGTTGCCCCTCTTCCAGGCCAGCTCTCTGCTGTGGCCAGGGAGTGCAGTGGAGGATGGCCCAAATACTTGGGCCCTGCACCCCATGGGAGACCAGGAAAAGCACCTGGCTCCTGCCTTCAGATCAGTGCGGTGTGCTGGCCGTGGCGGCCATTGGAGGGTGAACCAACGGCAAAGGAAGACCTTTCTCTCTGTCTCCCTCTCTCACTGTCCACTCTGCCTGTCAAAAAATAAAAAGAAAGAAAGAAAGAAAGAAAGAAAGAAAGAAAGAAAGAAAGAAAGAAAGAAAGAAAGAAGGAAGGAAGGAAGGAAGGAAGGAAGGAAGGAAGGAAGGAAGGAAGGAAGGAAGGAAGGAAGGAGGAAAGGAAGGAAAGGAAGAAGGAAAGGAAGGAAGAAAAGGAAGGAAGGAAGGAAGGAGGAAAGGAAGGAAGGAAGGAAGGAAGGAAGGAAGGAAGGAAGGAAGGAAGGAAGGAAGGAAGGAAGGAAGGAAGAAAGAAAGAAAGAAAGAAAGAAAGAAAGAAAGAAAGAAAGAAAGAAAGAAAGAAAGAAAGAAAGAAAGAAAGAAAGAAAGAAAGAAGAGTCTTAACAAAGAATGGGATGGAAGAGGGAGTAGGAGATGGCATGGGAATGGGGGTGAGAGTATGGGTATGGAGGGAAGAACCACTATATTCCTAAAGTTGTACCTATGAAACTTGCATTCATTAAATAAAAGCTTTTATGAGAAGAATCAAGTAGTATTGATTACAGTTAGATCATTCTCCATATGTAGTGTTGGCATCACTTGCATGTCTCTTTCTAAATTAGTTTTCTTAAGAGACTTTTCAGGTGTAGCCTCAGAGATGTCTCAGTTGTAAAAATGAGGGTACTAACCATTTCCTTCAAGTCACCTTTTTGTAACCACTTGAAATTTTCATTTTCCCTTGGATAGTAGATTCAATTCCACTCTGTTGAATGCTCTCAGAAAAGGCTCTGAAATCCCACCCATCCTAAGCTTGCCCCACCAAAGTCTGTGCGGTTGAAAATGGAAGTTCACTTATGAAAAGAAACCAAAACTGTTCGTGCAAATGGATGGTAAACTGGACGTAAGTCCTTTTTCTGTCCTCATGTGTTGTCTCCTCTCCAGCTCATATGATGGAAAAAAATCAAGAAATAATGCATTCTTCTTCAGTTAAATAATGATGCATGAAATGTTATAAGCATTTATTCATTGCAAATGGCATCCAGTTTCCCCAAATTCCAGAGCAATCATGACATGATGGCTAAACCAAAGGGAGAAATTAATAGGAACGTTGCATAAAAGCAAAATGCAAAACACTAGACTTGTTTTAAGTCTTAAAAGTAAACAGGAGCCAGTGCTGTAGCTTAGGGGATAAGGTCACCACCTGCACTGCTGGCATCCCATATGGGCACCGGTTTGGGTCCCGGCTGCTCTACTCCCGATCCAGCTCTCTGCTGTGGCCTGGGAAAGCAGTAGAAGATGGCCCAAGTTCTTGGGCCCCTGCACCCACGTGGGAGACCCAGAAGAAGCTCCTGGCTCCTGGCTTCGGATCAGCCCAGCCCCAGCTGTTGTGCCCATCTTGGGGATGAACCAGTGGATGGAAGACCTCTCTCTCTCTCTCTCTATCTCTTTGCCTCTGCCTTTCTGCCTCTCAAACAAATGAAGAGAGAGAGAGAGAGAGAGAGAGAGAGAGAGAACAGCAAAAGAAACATTGTTTTTTTATTTTTAACAACCTGAATGAAACAAGTTAGTTTAAAAACACTAATATGAAGAAAAGAGGATTGTTGCATTACTTGTATATAAACAGTCAAATATTTGCTTTCATGGTTCTTTGTTCTTTAACCTTCTCACCTGCTGGTGAACACAGAACAGTCGGTATTTTGCTTTTGGTGTTGGTGATACAGAATTGCAAACACTGCTGCTGGTTTTGACATTGAAGGAGCAGATGATCCGATTTGAAACACTCTAGCATTCTGTAACCTGGCAGTTTGGTCCTGTACCTGAACAAAGGGGAATACTAGTCAGTTAAATTACGTGACCTCTGGGGTTCTCTGAAGAGCAGACTGAATGCATTCCCGGTGGGTGATTGGATTGGGGAGAAGAGGAATGTTCAGATTCTGTGGAGAATCACAGAGGGCACCACACCAGCCCAGAGCAAGGTGAAGGGCAAGCCGGCCCCGGGAATTAGGGGGTTGCAGCAACATTCCCAAAGCTTGACTGAGAACATATCAATAGTCTTAGAAATAACTACTAATGCTTCCCAATGGACCTCCTTTCAGGAGAATCCAGATTATAAAAACAGAGCAATACAGGTCATTGTAATATGATGGGTCTCTGTTTTAATGCATTTAGCTACACCAATTTTTATATACACCAAGCTAAGCTTACTTACTAAAGCACAAAATTATATCATTTAACTTATAAATTCAAAGTACAAACCCTAAGGGCATCATTGCACTGGACAAGACTGTATATTATTGCAAAGCCAATAGCCATTCTTCCCAGAACCAGGACGTGTATGGCATTGTCTCTTGCAATTTAATAGATAATTTTGTTAACGTACTGTGTAGCAGGCCATATTTTGACTAATTTAGACCTCAGAAAAATCCAATGAAGTATGGGTACTCTAATTGTTATCATTTAACAAATAAATCAAAGGTGCACAGGTTTAAAAAAGTTACCCAAAGTTCTCTCTCTAGTGAGTATTCAAATCCAAGCATTCTGGTCTGGGTGGCTACACTCCTAAGCCACTATAACATCTGTTTTCCAGCAGGAGACAACTCAGTCTTGCTCAAAGCTAGTCTCAAATGCACTCACTTTTCAAAAATTTGTCAAGGCCGAGACCACCTTGGATATACATCAAGTATCTCTTTGCCACTGATAAAGCGTTCTTCTTTCTCTGCTACTCCACTGCTCCTCCAGTGCTATCCGCTCACTGTCTGTAGCAGCTCAGGCTCAGAAGACTGCTTAGAGCTCATCCCATATCCAAAGCATGAGCTCGAGTCCACACATCACTCATTCAGAGGAAACCATCTACAATACAAATCAGCCTCTTTTCTTCCATCATTGCCCCTTGTACGTGACATGTTACTACATGAAGATCCTCTTCCCACCAAATACCACTGAGTGGAAAGGAAATGGAGATGAACCTATAAAAGACACAAAACTGTACATACAAGCTGAACTATTTCATAGCCTCCTCGAACTCCTGTGCTAGGGGGAACTGTGCCAAAGACAGCATTTTTTTAAACTTTTATTTAGTAAATATAAATTTCCAAAGTACAGCTTGTGGATTACAATGGCTTCCCCCCCTATAACTTCCCTCCCACCCACAACCCTCCCATCTCCCGCTCCCTCTCCCATTCCATTCACATCAAGATTCATTTTTAATTCTCTTTATATACAGAAGCTCAATTTAGTATATATTAAGTAAAGATTTCAAAGTTTGCACCCACACAGAAACACAAAGTGTAAAATACTGTTTCAGCATTACTAGTTATAGCATTAATTCACATTGAACAACACATTAAGGACAGAGATCCTACATGAAGAGTAAGTGCACAGTGACTCCTGTTGTTGACTTAACAAATTGACACTCTTGTTTATGGTGTCAGTAATCACCCCAGGCTCTTGTCATGAGTTGCCAAGGCTATGGAAGCCTTTTGAGTTTGCCAACTTCAATCTTATTTAGACAAGGTCAAAGTCAAAGTGGAAGCTCATTCCTCCCTTCATAGAAAGGTACCTCCTTCTTTGATGACCTGTTCTTTCTACTGGGATCTCACTCACAGAGATCTCTCATTTAAGTCCTTTTTTGCCAGAGTGTCTTGGCTTTCCATGCCTAAAATACTCTCATGGCCTCTTCTGCCAGATCCGAATGCCTTAAGGGCTGATTCTGAGGCCAGAGTGCTGTTTAGGACATCTGCCATTCTATGAGTCTGCTGTGTATCTCGCTTCCCATGTTGGATCATTCTCTCCCTTTTTTATTCTATCAGTTAGTATTAGCAGACACAAAGGCAACATTTTAATGAAAGCATGATTAATTTTTTTAAACTTTTCATTTATTTAAAATGTAGAGTATCAGAGATGAGATCTTCCATTTGTTGATTCGTTCCCCAAATGCCAACGAGAACCAGGGTTGGACCACACCAAATTTAGGAGCCCAAAACTCAGTCCAGGTCTCCCTCATCTATGGCAGGAATCCAAGTAATTGAGCCATCATCTATACTTCCCACTCTGTACATGAGCAAGAAGTGGATGGGAAGTAGCTCTAGGAGTGAAACTCAGCCACTCTGATACAGGATATAGGCAGTCCAAGCAATGTCTTAACTGGTTTGGCAAACATTCATCCCATTTATTTATTCTTTCTTTTTTATTTTTTTTATTTGACAGGTAGAGTTACAGACAGTGAGAGAGAGAGACAGAGAGAAAGGTCTTCCTTCCATTGGTTCACTCCCCAAATGGCCCCCACGGTCGGTGCTGTGCCAATCGGAAGCCAGGAGCCAGGTGCTTCCTCCTGGTCTCCCACTTGGGTGCAGGGGCCCAGGCACTTGGGCCATCCTCCACTGCCCTCCTGGGCCACAGCAGAGAGCTGGACTGGAAGAGGAGCAACCAGGACTGGAACCCAGTGCTCATATGGGATGCCAGTGCTGCAGGAGGAGGATTAACCAAGTGAGCCACAGCGCAGGCCCCCCATTTGTTTATTCTTATGAAGAAAACACCTGCTGTGTGACACACTGGGGACGGAGGGAGGAGTAGTATATTAATTTGTTGACCCGTATTTTGGAACACAAGAAGAGGTACATGGACTTTTGGCCAATGGAAGAGGCATTGAAAATGCTCTTCTGCATAGACTTGAGCATGTATACAAGTCAGTAGACCCCCTAAGAAACCACCTCACTGCCTACATAGTCTGAGTATTCTGGAGTAGGAGAGAGAACACTGGACTCTGCATCCAACTCCCGTTTTCTTGTATATTTCTCCTTTGTCTCAATTCTATTCCTCTCAGTTTTCTCATCTATAAAATCATCTGTAAAATAAAGATTTCAGCTTAATGATTCCACCTCTTAAGGGTCTATGAACATTTATTATTGGATCTGATGCTAAGAAAATAGATAAGATAGACTTCAAAGATTCCTTGGTGTTGGTTCTTGGACCAGAGCATCTTTACACTAGAGCTCAACCAGCAGAAGAAAAATCCCCAGCCAACAGCAGGCTCAACAAAAATAGTCACTAGTTTTTGATTGTATTCCTTTGACTTTAACATGGAAGACACAAAGAGTACTGTTACAACAAAAAGGCATAGAAAGAGTGAGGGACTACTACCATATGTGCCTAAATCCTTACTTAGCTGCGCTGCCGTCAACAAGCAAGCAAAATTTTGTTCAACCTTTAGTACAAATAAGAACCAGGAATTCAGCAGATGCCAAGCCCTGGCACTCACTAGGGTACACAGTTTCCAGGGACTAAGCACTCCTGCCACCCTTCTCAACTCAACCAGATGCTTTCAAGGTTACCTCCTTGCATGCAAAAATAAACAAGCAGCAGTGTTCTTCAGGGAATGTACTGGTTCACATCACAAAGCACCAGGGGCTCAGGATGAGACAAACAGGTGCCTATGCCACAAAATTTAAGGAGGCAAAATAATGTGAGTGCTGGCTGTGCCCTTGCAGAACCCTAAAAGTGAGCATGAGCTTCCTTAAATTCTGTGCCCCAGGCTCCTAACTCTTGAGATCAAGCAATTGCAGATTCCAAACTTGCGCAACCTTCCGCCTCCTTAATTTCGGCGCCCTAAGCACTTCAGTTGTCTCATCCAGGGCCAGACACTGGTGCTATGTGAAGTGAACCAGTACATTTCACTCACAGGGAACCACTGCTTGTTTATTTTCACAGACAAGAAGGTAACCTTGAATGCACCTGGTGAGTCTAGGAGCATGTCAGGCACTCTCCAACCCTGGAAGCAGATCACCTTCAGTGTGTGCCAGGGTCTGGAGTCTACTGAATTACTCACTCTTATTTGTTCAGAAGGCCAAATGAAACTCACCTAGTCCTGACCCTGCAGCATGCACTGAGATGTGCACAGTCAAAACAGGCTCGTGGGTTTGAATGCTCTCACTCCTCTTCACCATGTTATTCTTGATGATCATTTTAACCAGATCCACAAGGAAATTTAATAAACAAATGGGGCTCAAGGCAAATTCATTTGTCTAAACCTTAAAATGGTGATTTTTTTTAAAAATTAATGTGCATATATAACATCTGTGGGACATCTTAAAAGTGTATATTCCACCTCCATTGCTGTGCTAGGGCTGCCGTAACAAAGTACCATATACTAGGCCTCATAAGCAATGGAAATGTATTGTCTCACAGTGCTGAGGGCTCCAGGTCCAAGATCAAGTGTTGGTTCCTTCTGAGGTCACTCTCCTTAGCTTGTATGTAGTATCTTCTCCCTAGTCTTCACAAAATCTTCCCATGTGTCTGTGTCCTCATCTCCTCTTCATCTAAGGACATCAGTCAGAATGGATGATGGAACCATCCTCACGGCCTCAATTTAACATGAACACCTCTTTAAAGAATCTGTTTCCACGGGCCAGAGTTGTGGTTTATCAGGTAAGGCTGCCACCTGTGACCCTGGCATGCCATATGGGCACAGGTTAAAGTCCTAGATGCTCCACCTTCCATCCACCTCCCTACTAATGGCCTAGGAAAAACAGCAGACAATGGTCCACATATTTGGGGTGCTGCCACCCTCTTTGGAGAACTCGATAAAGCTCCTGGCTCCTAGCAGCAGTCTGGACTAACCCCAACTGATGCAACCATCTGGAAATTGAACCAGAAGATGAAAGGTACACCTCTCTCTCTCTCTCTCTCTCTCTCTTTCTCTCTCTCTCTCTCTCTCTCTCGTAACTCCTCTCCCTCTGTAACTCTTGCAAATAAATAAATATTGTTTTTAAAAAAAAGAGCCTATTTTCAAATGCAGCTACATTCTGAGGCACTAAGGTTAGGACTTCAACATACGAATTTAAGGACATAATTCATCCATAACACCATCCAACTCTATTCCCAATGTTTTGACCCAGGGGAAAATATCCAAGATGGGGCCAAAGATTTTTCACACATTCCTTTCACAAACACTCCCAGGATTCTGGTTCCACAAAATATAGCTTGGAAGGAATATTACTTTGGGATCCGTGCTCAATTCCCTTGTAGAAGCTCTCCCCACTTACCTTCCTGCTTCTTGTTTTTATGAAATTATTCACGTTTCATTTCTCCATGAGTCTGTAACTTTGGGGCTTTTCATCCTCTTCCCCACAGTTTCAATCTATATCCAATGTCTTTTACCATTTTTCCAAATACGCAGGAGTAATTAAACCCAATTTTAAGGTAAAATAAAACATAATTTCTCCTTGAGTCTGCAACCCATTGACAAACTAGCATAATCACTAAGCAAAATGTCCACAAAACATGATAAACCAAGTTCCCAATTCATCTTCATGACCAGCCTCCCTTCTTCCATTATAGACTGTGCTATAGATTCTTTAGAAAGAAATTACCAGCAAGGCTCCTGTTCTAAGAGAAATCTCCATGGCATTAAGCACAACCCCTCTCTGGGAGGCATCCAGGTTTCCCATATGAACACCTCATGAACACAAAGTACTTGGCACCTGACTAGCAGCCAACCTAACCAACCAGTGGGTACCGGTAGCAATAAAATATTAGCGGCTCCAGCCAGAGGCACCTGCCCTCTCTCAGCTCCAATGCACACTAGATATGGGACTCTCAAGAAAATGCTTCCCAAGAGATTCCTCAGATCTTGTGCTTCAAATTTGACTGCACACAGCTAGAACCACACTTTCTGCAGCTGGCAACAGCCCAAACTTGGACGTAAAATATTCAAACCAAAGCATATTTCTCCTTCATATTTTTGAGCAGAAGCTTGTGAATCACTCAGGATCTTAAAGGTGAATTCAGTTTTCCCTTTAATAACATGTAAGAGGTTAGAGACATTATATTTCCTTCTCTTTCAATCAGACTTATCTCTTCAGTGCATAGCATTCTGCCTACAACACATTTACTCAAATGAAAGCATTTTATATGAAATACCAAAAATATAGAAACAAGAATCATTTATGATTTCAGACTTGGTCTGTTTTGATCAGATTAAACTAAAAAAATGTTTACAGTGTTTTGATAAGGAAAATCAGAAGCAAAACTATAAACAAGCCAAAAACTATTTCTGATTAAAAAATATGAGATATTAAGATGTGACATATGATAAAATTTAGAATATATCAAGAGATTTTCTCAAAGAGGCTTTATTTTCCCAATTCAATCAATGTCTGTGCAAGATAAGGCCAAAAACAGCATTCCAAGGGTGTTCTCAAGGCTACAGTGGTAAAGACCCCAAAGACTCCAACTCTTAGGAAATTATTGATGTAACCTCAATTGGGGAAGTAATGCACTTCAAGAATATCAATATTCTATAAATCCAAGAAAAGAGAAAGAGAAATAAATGTGGCTTCAGTAGAAGTAATGTGATTATAAAGCAACTAATAACAAAGGCCATCCTTTCTGCTAGGGAAAATGTATTCAAGGTGGTGAATTTGCCAATGCCAAGAGGATCTCATTGGTTATTTCCAGTTACACAGGTAGCCAGAGAAAGAGTCCGCAATGTATTTGAGATTTTTCTCCTTTCTCTTTCCCCTCTTCCCACCCAGGAAGGCTGTATGGAGATGTGTTGTCTAGCACAACAGCAGCTGGGCTGTAACCAACGAGAGAGATTCATGAAATGGAAAGCTACCACCTTAAGCTTAGTGGAATCAAAAACTGGAAACAATCTGGACCCCTGAAGTATTCCTGATCTATAAATCAGCTGTGAACACCACTGATCTAAAGGCTTCTTATTCATTAAACAATGGATGCCCTGTGGTATAAATCACTAGTTCTGAAAGCAAGGTACCTTGAGGCTTAAAGCCTGGTCCTTCTTGCTTCGACTATTACCTTCTGTTGCCTTCTTTTTGTCCAACTCTTTGAGATCTTCATTTGCTGTCATCCTTGCAAGTAACATACACTCCACAAAGTGATCTTGGTTGTAGTATTACCTCCTATCCCAGCAGGCCAACTGACTCTAAGTCACCTCTGAGAGCATACAGGAGATCTGAGTGCTGTTCATGCCATGAATGATTCAGGAATGCAAAATTTCATCTTCATTTTGTTCTGAGCCATAGGATTCACTTTGCTAGACTCTCCCCAGGTTCAGGAAGGAGATACTTTTGGGATTATCTCATTTTTAGAGTATTTAGAGTTCCTTATTTATCTAACAAACCAGAGATCCTACATTAGTGGTTCCCAACCTTGAGCAATTTCATCTCCCAGTGTTACATCTGACAATGTCTGGAGGCACTTCTTCATTATCACAACTCGGGGCGGGGGGGGGGGTTGGAGGTCTCCCCTGGCATCTAGTGCAGAGACCTGCCAAACACCCCCTACTGCAGTGGTAGGCAGCCCCTTTGAGATCTGCACAATCCCCTGCCCTTGATCATAGGCAGGATGCTTATATTTATATAGCATAAGGAATTTGTAAATATAATTAATATCCCTAATCAGCTGCCTTTGAGTTAAGAGAAAGGGAGAACATCTTCATTAACTGAGCTTTAAAAGAGAACAGAAGCAGCAACAGACCTTGTTCCTGCTGGTCCTGACAAAGCAACCAGTAATGGTGTGGACTGTCTGTGCAGGGGGCCTCTGGGAGCTGAGAGGCAGCTTTAACCAGCAAGAAAATAGAGACTTCACCTTCCAACCAAAAGAAAATGAATTCTGTCAACAATTTTATTTGGCTTGGAAGAGGACCCCAAGCCTCAGATGAGAATTGTCTCAATCAGCACCTTGACTTCAGGCTTCTGAGACCCTGAGCAAAGCACCCAGCAGGCAGCTTGTAGACTTCTGACCCACAGACACTGGGAGATAAAGAGCATTTTTGTGGTTTAAAGTTTTCAAATTTGTGGCAATTTTCTGTGTACCAATAGAAAATGAATCCCTATATCACAAGAAACCACCAGTCCAAAATGGCACCAGCGCCACTATTCAGAAACCACACAGTAGAGGGAGGGAAGTGCGATCATGTTTCTCTTTTCTCCATAGGAAGGGAAACTTCCAAGTAACTCACTTTCTTAGCCTGCACCCTACATTTGGTACCATTCTAGATCTTCTAACCATATAGCAAGGCATACACAGTGTGGAGAAAGGAGCAGGACACAGATATCCAGTAGCTTTGGAAAAGACTGGAATCTCCAGAGGAGGTAAGGCAATTGTGAGCCAGATTTGGAGGTCAGAGGGGTCTAATGGGATTTAGGATTAAGTTTATCATATTAACAGAGAAAGCTATGAAGGCTTGTCTTCTTAGCCCTGTGATGTTATCAGAAAGAATCTATCTTCCTTTCTATGACTTTAGATTTGTGTGCAAGTATTGAAAATAACAGTCTTATTTTGTGATAAGAATAAGGGTGAAAACTGATACTTCCTGGCTACATCCCATGCAATGCTGTTGGAGTGGGCATTATTATGACAATTATTATTTTATGGATGAGGAAATTGAGGCTAACAGATGTTTGGTATTTCCAAGAGCTGCTCAGCTAATTATCAATCAGAAATTTAGACTTCAGTATGCCTCCTCCTGTAGTTTAGGAATCTTAGGATCCTCCATACCCTATCTACAGGTTTTTGTCATTTCCATAAATATTCCCTTATATCAAAATGCTGCACCCCAGTTACAATAGACCAGGAAGCTTAAAGAAAACATTGATCCCCGTCCTCTCCCTATTTATCCACCCACTATCCCAGAACCCCAAAGAATCTAATTTCAGTGCAGTATGTAACTCCAGGACTGAAAAGAGTTCTCTGATGAGTCTAATGCAGCCTAGGGTCTAGGGTTCAGGGCCATCACACTACAAATATAATTATTTATATTTAACCCTGACCACAACACACCCAAGTCCATTTGTTCTTTTGGCATTTGTTCAAGTCATTGCTCTTCCTATCAATAACTACATATTCACATTTGTCATCCTTAGGGGATTTTTTATTTTGTTTTTTTTTTTTGTCCTTTGCTTTTTCCCCCACTGGAAATATGACTGCAGCAAAGCAGCTAGCAAATTCCAGACAGAGCAGCCCTGAGAACTTCATTGGCAGACCAAACCCAATATCCCCTGTGGTACTTCTCACTCAAGCTGTTTAATCTCAATTACAAGGTAATGAACAAGGAGCAAACAATGAAAAGCAAGATTTCAACTTAACAGATGTGACTGGATCATGTTGAAATTCTGTCTGATAGCAGAACTCTTTATGTTCCTAAAGCATATTTATTCTCTGTTTCCTGCTGAGAACTTTTGAAGGACCTAGAGATAGGATTCAAGAAGATAAGAAAGCTCAGGGAGGGTCCAGTGCTGTGAGGTAGTAGGTAAAGCCTCCACCTGCAGTTGCCAGCATCCCATAAGGGTGCTGGTTCAAGCCCCAGTGACTCCTAGCTTTGGATTGGCCCAGCTCTGGCTATTAATGGCCATTTGGGAAGTGAACCAGCAGATGTAGACTTCTCTCTCTCTGCTTCTGCCTCTCTGAAACTCTTCCGTTTAAATAAATAAATCTTAAAAAAAAAAAAGAATGCTCAGAGAAAATTAAAATGAACTGATCTCCCATAGTGTATCTAGGAAATATGAGGTATCTGGGTTTTTTTTCCATTCATTATAATTATTTAATTTAGCCATATAAATGAATCATAGCACCCTTTGTTATTTCACAGATCAAAAGCAAAGCAAAATACATTTGTCCCAAATAACCAGTCACAAACATTATGTGTCATGGAATCATACTTCCTAAGCTGAGCCCATTGAGTGCTGAAATGAGAATGCCCACAGCAGCAGCCCACACTGTAATGAACCTGGAGTCCTGATGTGATCACAGCTCCAGCAAAGAGCCTGAGCACCACAGACCCACAAGGAGTCCATGCAGCCAGAACCTGGCCCGCTGGTGTCTAAGCCCTGTGCCCTGCTCTGGCTGCCCCTCTGGCCTGGGTGGTAAGTGTCGAGGGCCTTGAACATATGACCTTCCCTGGTGTCTGCAGCATCGTTTCCTATTTCTCTCAAGGTTTTGGGTGAAGACTAGTATCTACCAAGCACCCTGCAGGGAATAGGAAGATTTCAGAGGAGAAAAGGCAATGAAACAACTTTGTTCAAATATGTTTTACAAATTTAAAATGCAATTTCAGTTATGATTTCCATGGATATCCCATTAATCTCTTAATGTCTTTACTTTCGTGTTGGTTGCATAGATACTGTGAGTGCTAGGATTTAGGTAACAAGGTACAGTTTATCTCAGCTCTGCTGTTTTGAGCCTTGAGTTTTAGTTAGAGTCAATTGTTATTTTTACTATTACCATCAAGTCTCATTTTCCTCCAATTAGTCAGCATCAATCACTGGCTCAATGGAGACTTCCTGAATTGTAAAAGTAGACACTTTGAAAGTAATATGCATGGTAGAATTCAGAGTAAGGGAAACTAGTGGTAAGAGGAACTTATTGCAAACATGGATTCTATGTATGTACTAAGACACATGAATCTGTGAATATAATAATGTTGTACAAGCATGAAAAAGAAAAAGGTAAATGTAATGTCTGATCATTACATTTTTTCATAATGGGGATCTGTGACCCTCCTGGGTCATCTGCTGTGAAATCTTGCCAAATAATATCCCCCCAAAAACAAAGTTTTTTCATAATTTTTAATATTTTGACTTATATAAGGAGAACAAATTTCATATATACAGATATAAGAGCATAATGTTACTTTCCATTCTACCCTCCCTCTTTCTCCCACCCTCCCTCCTCTTTTTTTTTTTTTTTTTTTTTTTGACAGGCAGAGTGGACAGTGAGAGAGAGAGACAGAGAGAAAGGTCTTCCTTTGCCGTTGGTTCACCCTCCAATGGCTGCTGCGGCTGGCGCGCTGCGGCCGGCGCACCGCGCTGATCCGATGGCAGGAGCCAGGAGCCAGGTGCTTTTCCTGGTCTCCCATGGGGTGCAGGGCCCAAGCACCTGGGCCATCCTCCACTGCACTCCCGGGCCACAGCAGAGAGCTGGCCTGGAAGAGGGGCAACCGGGACAGAATCCAGCGCCCCAACCGGGACTAGAACCCGGTGTGCCGGCGCCGCTAGGCGGAGGATTAGCCTAGTGAGCCGCGGCGCCGGCCTCCTCCTTCTTTTCTTATTTTTCTGTTAATCTTTATAATGAAATACTTTCAATTTACTTTAAAATCACAAGCTTAACCCTCCACTAAGTAAAGAATTCAACAAGTAGCAGGTAGAAAAACCACTGTTCCTCAAGGACATAGACAACATAGCTGGTGTTGTAGTGTAATTGATAAAGCTACCACCTGTGATGCAGGCATCCCATATGTGTACCAGTTTGCGTCCTGGCTGTTCCATTTCTGATCCAGCTCTTTTTCCAGCCTGGAAAAAGCAGCAAAAGATGGTCCAAGTGTTTGGACCCTTGCACCCATATGGGAAACCCAGAAGATGCTCCTGACTCCTGACTTCAGCCTGTCCCAGCCCAGCCATTGTGGCCATTTGGAGAATGAACCAGTAGATGGAAGACCTCTCTTGCTGTCTCTTCTTCTCTCTCTCTGTAACTTCGCCCTTCAAATAAATGTTTAAAATGTATATACAAGGGTTATAAACAATAATAAAATCTCAAAATTTCAACTTAACTCTCACACATTACATTTTTCTCATAATTTTTAAAACAAGTCCAGTAGCATCTCTTTGAAAGCAACCTCACCTACACTCTAGTCCATGCACAGCTTCTAATCTATTTTGAACTAAACTGTTAAAGATTATCCACCTGAACTCACCTCATAGATGATGTATAGAAATTTTAAATGACTTATATCAAAGAGCTAATGATTGCTATGGTTAAGATTGAAAACTCAAATCTCAAGGCCAGTGTTGCTGCACTTTGGCTGAAGTCATTACCTGTGACGCCAGTGTCCCATATCAGCACCAGTTGGAGTCCCAACTGCCCTGCTTCTAATCCAGCTCCCTATCTAATGTGCCTGAGAAAGTAGCAGAAAATAGTCCAAACACTTGGGCCCCTGCTACCCACGTGGAAGACCTGGATGGATGGAGTTTCAGGCTCCTGGCTTCACACTGGTGTAACCCTCTCTTGCTGCCATTTGGGGGATGAGCCATCAGCTGGACAATTCTCTCTCTCTCTCTCTCTCTCTCTCTCTCTTTGTCTTTCCTGCTCTCTATATCTTTTTGTCTTACAAATAAATAAATAAATCTTTAAAAATCCACAAATCTCCTGGAGGTGAGGAGGGGTGCATGTGAATACAGTAGAGGAGGAGAGAGAGAGAGAAAGAGAGAGAGAGAGAGATGGTCTGGCCAGCAGTAAAATACTCCCAAAATTATTTTCTTATATTACAAAGAATTTCTCTTATCATTTCCACCTGACGATCTTGGGGAGATCTTCTAATTAGAGTGGTTGGCAAACACAGGACCTACTGAGGATAAGAGCCAGCCTCTGTATGAATTCTCATCCATCCAACTCTGCCTTTACCCTCTTCTCAAAGGTGGGTCTTTCCTTCTCAGAAAGCTCAGTCATTTGAGATTCCACTGGTATCCTCTCTTCAAATTTACATTTGGCAATTCCATACTCTGCATCCAGCCAAATCTAGTTCAAGAAAGCCACCCTGGAGTTTTTGTAAGCAAGTTCAAAATCACGCGTAATGGTTTGTGCATTTGTTTTTTTTCCCTTAGAAACCACTAGAATAACCAACTACGAAGTAGACGCCAGCTGCTAAGTGTTGACATTCAGCAGTTAGCATGAGCAGTCATGGTTGATAATTCATCACATTACAAATACGTCTGACAGAAGCCCCAGGTGTCAAGAAGCACATGTCCTAGAGCCCTGAATGAAATGCTACTCAACAACACGGGAACATCTAGGGAGTGAGCTGTGCCAGAGAGTTAACCAGCAGTTCATTCCATCTCCTCAAATCCAGACATTCTAATGCTTCCCCTCTCACGAAACTCTCCTCAACTCACACCACTTCAGCCAGTCATGAAAATAAGATGTTTTCTCTTATTCACAAATCTATATTAATTTCTCCCTTTCTTATTATTTTTATATTTTTTAAATTTAGTAGAGTAACAACAACTTCAGCCAAGAAACTTGAAGTTTAGTTTAAAAATATATAGCTGAGCTAGGAAAATCATTCTATTTAATAAAATGTAGATACTTTTTTCCCTACTAGAGACTTATCACGTACCTACTGTTTCTTCCCAAAAAAGTTAGCTGGTTTCCCACTTTGCAGCTATCTAGAAACATTAAAATAATGATTGAAGAGGTGAAATCTGATGAAGCAAGCACACTCAGAACAACTGGAAATATGACACCAAGGGAGAAGAGAACAAAGTTTAAAAAGAGAATATGAGAATCAAAAGCATAATTCATTGAACCTTTTAGTGTCATGCCAAGTAACCCAATACTTTTCAGTAGCCCTAAAGGCACCAGATTTTATATAACACCAAATAATTTATGTATTTAATAATAGCCTAAATGAAGATGCTTGTCATGGCAGAATTCATTTAAAAATGTGAAATAAACTTATAATCCAACAAAGGAAGAACCATAAGTAAATTATAATGCAGAATCAAATATTTTGTAAGGATTAAGTGGTATAGAAAAGCAGTTTGTAAAACAAGTCATAAAAACATCCTGAAAAATGATAGAGCCATGTCCTGTATATTCGGTTCAGTAAGGCTTCTTAGTTTTATATAAGCAAATGATCTATTTCTGCTTTTGTCATCTGTGCTTTTTGGGTGACTATGGCTCACGATGATGTATTTATTCTGTATAAAGAATTGAAATAGAAGAGCCAGTAGGTCCCAAGCACAAAAAAAAGATATGGAAATGGAAAGGCTGGTTTCCTGGCATAGTTGACTTAATCTATGCACAGATAGAGGTGCAACTAAGTGATTTTATTAGAGGGATAAATTCACATCCCCACTGACTTCGAGTCTGGCCTGGAGAGCTTGCAGTGGTGGGACAATCCCTTGGGATTCTGAGGTACTCCCATCCCTGTGTTCTATAACAGGCTCCAGGACTCAAACTGAAAAGGTGAAGTACCAACAAGCAGTCAGCTCTGGGAATGCCTCTGCTTTCTGCATGAATGGGCTAAGCTAATGGGGCTGAGAGTGGATCCCTTGGACTGAATGGATCTTCTGGACTGAGGGAGCCTTGCATCCTATGACTGAGAATTCTGGGATTGCGTGAAAGGCATGAGGTGTAGCTGGGTATCTGGGCAATCACAATGTCTGACTTCAGATGCTCACAGTTCCCTGATTGCCTGGAAGGAGTCATTGCAGAGGGTTTTATGCTCACAATGAGGACCACACAGCTCCCTTGGTTCATGCACCTGCATGGGTCTGGTTGTAGCCACTGTGGGCTAACTCTGGGCAATAATCATCTTGGAAAAAAGGAAGTAAGGTAGTGATGACACCAGCAGACATGATCATACTTCCCCTTTGCTGACAGTAGAGGAAATCTACCACATCCAACATGGGCATCAACCTGGACATCTGCCCCACAATTTAGCACTGACCAGTGTTCCCTGGCTCTATACAGCACACACCTCTGGATATCCAATGAAGCACACACTTCACTAAGCCATAGAGGCATGCTTCAAAGATAAAACACATCAAAGTAGAAAACCAACAGGTGTTTCCACAAATGCCTAAAAACAAATGCAGAAGTATAAAAAACAAGAACAAGGAAGACAACACAACTCCCCAAAAGAAACACAACAGCACTTCAATATTAGACTATGAAGATGAAAAGATTGATGAAATTCCTGAGACAGAATTCAAAAGATTAATAATAGGGTAATTCAGAAGCAGAGAGAACAAAATGCATGAATTAAAGAAATCTATACATGACTTCAAAAATTTTCCCATGGAATTGAAATTTTGAAGAGAAATCAAAATGAAGTATTAGAAATGAAGAATCCAATCTGGCAAATAAAAATTACAGTGAAAATTCTTAATGACAGACTTGGTGAAGCAGAAGAAAGAATATATTAGCTAGAAGAGAAATCATTGGAAATATTTCAGACAAAAAAGAAAATTAGAAAACCTGAAAACCGTGTTAAAGACTTATGGAATACTATCAAATGACCAAATAAATGTGTCTTAGGAGTTCCTGAGGCATGGAAAAAGAGAATGGATTAGAAGGCTTATACAGGGGCCAGCACTGTGACATAGCAGGTAAACCCGCTGCCTGCAGTGCCAGCATCCCATATGGGCACCTGTACAAGTCTTGGCTGCTCCGCCAAGCAGTATAGGAAAGCAGTATAAGGTGGCCCAAGTCCTGGGGCCCTGCACCTGCATGGGAGACCTGGAAGAAGCTCCTGGCTCCTTGCATTGGGTCAGTGGAGCTCCAGCTGTTGCGGCCAACTGGGGAGTGAACCAGCGGATGGAAGACTTCTCTCTCTCTCTCTCTCTCTTCTCCTTCTCTCTGTGTAACTCTGACTTTGAAATAAATAAATAAATAAATCTTTATTTAAAAAAAGGCCTATACAGTAAAATATCAGCAAAATTCCCTAATTTGGAGAAAAAAGGGACGTTCAAGTACACAAGGCACATAGACCTCCTAATAGACATGATCAGAAGAGGTCTTCAACATGATGTTATGGTCAAACTTCCAACAGTAAAGCAAAAAGAAAAGATTCTAAAACATGCACAAGAAAAAGACCAGATTAACTTCAGAAGATCCCCAATTTGAATAGCAGCTGATTTCTCATCAGAAACCTCAAAGGTTAGGAGAAAATGACGAAACATAGTCCAATTCCTAAAAAAAACCTGTCAACCCAGAATACTATACCTACAAAGCTCTCATTTATAAATGAAGGTGAAATAAAGAATCAACAAAACAAATAGAAATTGAAACAATTTGTCACCACTGGCAAGCCTTACAAATGATTCTTCAGAATGTTCCACACACAGTAACTCATAATGGTAGTCATAACTATGAAAGAACGCGAAGGCAGAAAATCTCCTGGTAAAAGTACAAAGGAAACAATAGGAACATTTATGGAAAAATGATAGGCCAAGTCATTACTTATCAACGATAACCTTGAAGGCAAATGGCCTGAATTCCTCAATTAAAGGATACAGATTGTCTGAATGAATTAAAAAGCAAGACTCATTTATTTGCTGTCTACAAGAAACACACCCACCAACAAAAAGACACACAGAATGAAAGTGAAAAAACAGAAAAAGATATTCCATACTAATGGAAAGCAAAAAGGAGCATGTATAGCCATCCTAATATCAGAGAAAATAGACTTTAACACAAAAACTGTTAAAAGAGTCAAAGAAGTGCACTATGTAATGATTAAGAGATTAAATCAACAGGAAGTGACTATTGTAAATATATATTCACCCAACGCCAGGGTGCCTATCTATTTAAAATGAACATTAATGGATCTAAAGAGAGACATATACTCCAATGCAAAATAATGGAGGACTTCAACAACCTGCTTTTGGTGCTAACACTGTGGTATAGTGGGTAAAGTCACTACCTGAAGTGCCGGCATCCCAAATGGGTGCTGGTTCATGTCCTAACTATTCCACTTCTGATCCAGCTCCCTGTTAATGTGCCTGGGAAAGCAGCTCAAGATCAAATATTGCTCAAGTTCTTGGGCCCCTGCACCCATGTGGGGGACCTGGAAGAACCTCCAGCCTCCTGGCTTCAGATTGGCCCAGCTCCAGCCACTGCAGCCATTTGGGAAGTGAACCAGCAGATAGAAGACACTCTCTCTCTCTCACTCTCTCTCTCTCTCTCTCTCTCTCTGCCTCCCTGTAACTCTTCCTTTCAAATAAATAAAAAAACCTTAATTTTAAAAAACTCGTTTTCATCAATGGACAGAACAAATAGACAGAAAATCAACAAAGCAGCAACAGAGCTAACCTATATTATGCACCAAATAGGCCTAACTGATATGTACAGAATATTTCAATCTACATTTGAAGAATACGCATTCTTCTCATCAGTGCATGGAATTTTCTCTAGGACAGACCATATGCTAGGCCATAAAACAAGTCTTAGAAAATTCAAAAAATTGAAGTCATACCACAAATCTTTTTTTTTTTTGATTTTCAGTATGCTTTTTAATTTAATATGAAGGCATTTATATTTAAATTTCCATATACAGATATAAAATTTACTTCAATGATCATTTAAAAAATCCATGTTCACATGCTTTCACACAGTTTTATTAGTTTGCTCTGTGTGAATATTCAATTTTATAATATTGAAGTTTCTGCTATGAATGGTTCTTTTGTTGTGGAGACTCCCATTAGTACAGGATAAACATCCTTAATCCAAAAGTCTGAAATCAAAATGCTCCAAAATTTTATATGTTTGATCATGACACTATAAATGTTGCAGATTTCAGAGCATTTCAAATTTCAGATTTTCATTTTAGGAATGCTCAAAAAGTCTACACAAATATTCCCAAAGCCCCCAAAATTCCCAGATCTCAAACACTTCTGGTCCCAAACATTTTGGATAAGAGACATTCAACTTGGTGATTTTATGACCACACTGGAAAGAAGCTGGAAATTAACAACTTAAGGAATTATAGAAAATAAACCAACACATGGAGACTGAACAACACACTCCTGAATGAAAAGTGGGCCGTAGAAGAAATAAAAAATTTGTGGAAATTAATGAAGATGACAACACAACATGTCAGAACTTATGGGATACTGTAAAAGCAATGTTGGACGGGAAGTTTATAGGGATTAGTGCCTACATAAACAAATTGGAAAGGCATCATAAATGATATATCAAGGAATCTGAAAGTTCTAGAAAAACAACAAACCAAACCCAAAGTTAGTGGGAGGAAAGAAATAATTAAAATTGGAGATTACAGAAACTTTAAAAAACGAAAGAAGGGGAGAATAAAGGAGGTTGGCAGGAAAAGAGGGGAAGTGAGGGTGTAGGAATAGGACATCATGATATTCTCAGAATTGTGTCTACAAAGTTAATTGAGTTTGTTAAAAATTAATTTAAAAATAAAGATTTAGAGAATGGACAATTTGAAACCAAAAAAGAATACAATAAGTCAGTGAAATGAAGAGCTGCTTTTTTTTGAAAAAATAAACAAAATTGATACACTATTGGCCCAACTAACCAAAATAAAGAGGGAAAAGGCCCAAATTAATAAAACAAGAGATGAAAAAGGAGAGGAAACAAGGGATACCTAGAAATAAGAAGAATCATCAGGATTTACAGCAAACAGTTATATGCCAACAAATTGGAAAATGTAGAAGAAACAGAGACTTCTGGGCACATAGATTCTACCAAAATTGAGTCATAAAGACATAGAAAACCTAAACAGATCAATAACCAAGATGTAATTTGAATCCATAATAAAGACTCCCCCATCCCCAACCAACAAAGAAAAGCTCAGGACCAAATGGCCTAACTACTGAATTCTACCAAACGTTTAAATAACTAATTCCACTTCTTCTCAAAGTATTCAGCACCATTACAAGAGAGGGAACCCTCCCAAACTCTTTCATTAACACAAGCATCACCATAACTCCAAAACCAGAAAAAGTTACAACAAAGAAAGAGAACTGTAGACCAATATCCCTGATGAACATAGATGCAAAAATCCTCAACAAAATACTAGCTAATCGAATCAAAAAAAAAAAAAAAACATTAGAAATATTATTCAACCTGACCAAGTGGAATTTATCCCTGGTATGCAGGGATGGTCAACATAGGAAAATCAATAAATGTAATACATCACATTAAGAAAATAAAAAATAAAAACTAAATGATTTTCTCAGTAGATACAGAAAATTCATCTGATAAAATGCAACATCTTTTTTATTATAAAAACCTTAAGCAAATTGCGTATAGAAGGAACATTCCTCAACTCAGCCAAGGTCATATATGACAAACCCACTGCCAGCATCATGTTGAATGGGGAAAAGTTATAAGCATGTCCACTAATATCCAGAAGCAGACAAGAATGTCCATTGTCAATTAAATATAGCTTTTTATTTTTATTATTTTTAAATATTTATTTATTTGAAAGGCACAGTTACAGAGAGGCAGAGGCAGAGAGAGAGAGAGAGAGAGAAAGAGAGAGGTCTTCCATCTGCTGGTTCACTCCCCAGAGGGCCACAACAGCCAGAGCTGGGTCAGTCCAAAGCCAGGAGCCAGGACTTTTTTCTGGGTCTCCCACACGGGTGCAGGGGCCCAAGGACTTAAGCCATCTTCTACTGCCTTCCCAGGCCTAAGCAGAGAATTGGATCAGAACTGGAGCAGTTGGGACTCAAACTGGCACCCATATGGGATGCTGGCACTAAAAGCAGCGGCTTTACCCGCTAAGTCTCGGCGCCAGCCCCTCAATATAGTGTTGGAAGTTTTAGCCAGAGCCAACAGGCAAGAAAAAGGAATCAAATGCATATAAACTGGAAAGGAGAGAGTCAAATTATCTTTGTTTACAGATGGCATAATTCTATATATAAGAGAGTCAAAAGACTCCACTAAGAGTCTCCTGGAACTCATTAGAGAGTTCGGTAAAGTTGCAGGATACAAAATCAGCACAAAAAACTAATAACCTTTGTATAGACAGACATTGCCATGGCTGAGAAAGAACTTGCAAGATTAGTGCTATTCAAAGTAGCAACAAAAAAATTTAAATACCTTGGAATACAATTAACCAAGGATGTGAAAGATCTCTACAATGAAAACTACAAAACATTAAAGAAGACATAAAAAATGAAAAATCTTCTATGTTCTTGGATTGGTAGAATAAATATCATCAAAATGTCCATACTGTCCAGTACAGTTTACAGATCTTTACAGATCCAATGCAATCTCAATCAAAATACCAATGATATTCTCAAATCTAGAAAAAATGATGCTAAAGTTCATATGGAAACACAAGAGATCCCTGAACAGCTAAAGCAACCTTAAACAACAAAAGCAAAGCTGGAGACATCACAATACAAGACTTCAAGACATACTACAGGGCAGTTTTAATCAAAACAGCCTGGTACTGGCAGGAAATTGACATGTATAACAATGAAACAGAATAGACACCCCAGAAATGAATCCATGAATCTACAACCAACTAATCTTTGACAAACTAAGATCAATACCTGGAGAAAGAACAATCCCTTCAATAAATGGTACAGGGAAAATTGGATCTCTGCATTGCAGAAGTTTGAAACAAGACCACTATACTTACATGTTACACAAAAATCAACTCAAAATGAATCAAGGATCTAAATCTACAAATTGATACCATCAAATTAATAGAGGAAAACATTGGATAAACTCTGTAAGACATTGGCATAGGTAAAGACTTCTTGGGAAAGACCCCAGCAACACAAGCAATAAAGGCAAAAATAGACAAATAGGATTACATCAAGCTGAGAAGATTCTGCACTGCAAACGAAAAACTCAGAAAAGTGATGAGACAACTGACAGAATCAGAGAAGATATTTGCAAAATATTCAGCTAATAAAGGATTAATATTTAGTATCCATAAAGAGCTCCGGAAACGCAACAACAAAACAAATAATCCAGTTAAGAAATGGGCAAAGGACTTGAACAGGCTGACCCCTGTTTACTGCAGATCAATAATAATAGCTACGTATAGAATCAACCAAAATGTCCATCAACTGATGACTCCACAAAGAAAATGTGGTATATATACATTACAGAATGCTATTCAGCCATAAAAAAGAATGAAATCATGTGTTTTGCAGTGAAATGGATGCAACTGGAAACCATTATGCTTAGTGAAATAAGCCAGTCTCAAAAAGACAGATATTGTATGTTTTCTCTGGTATGTGGCAGTTAATAGAGAATACAAAAAATGTATAGGAATGAAATAGACAATTTGGAATGTCTTTGTCATTTTTACCCCTTGTTTATACCACTGTGAAACTGTGGTCTTCCTTCTTTTACTTGTAGAATACTGTGATTAGTGGTGAATTAAGCCTGTGAATATGGAGTGGATTAAAGAAGGGGTGTGAGTGGGAGGGAAATTATGGGGTCGGGGGGAGCCATTGTATTCCATAAACTGTACTTTGGAAATTTATATTTACTAAATAAAAAAGGAGAGAAAAATGAAGTTATACCTTTGCAAAAACTGATGACGACAGAGGGAGCGAGGAGGTTTGGGGGAAATAGGGGAGTGAGGGAAGTGTGGTTGTTTCCTTGGAACTGTACCTATGAAATGCATGAAATATGTTCTCTTTATATTAATAAAGATTTTAAGACCAACAAAAAAGTGAGTACATGCAAAAATAAAAAAATTTAAAAATCTACGTACATAGGTTGAAACATACCCCCTAAAATGTTCAAGTATTACGTGCTAATTCAAAAAAATAAGATTAAGAAACAACCCACATGCCACCAGTCAGCTCTTAATGCAATTTTAAGATTTCCCATCACTTAATTTTTCTTCTCTGAACTCTAAATTACAGAATCCATAGAGATAATTAAAATTATAAATTTACATTAATTTCTTATAAATGTTTCATTCTGTTGTTCCCTTCTTTCTATTGCCTGAACAAAGATTCCATAAATATGCCTTTGCAGAGTATTTTCAGTCATTGTGGGATGGCTCCAACCCTCTTCCCATCACAGCCTCTGGCCACATCCCATTCATTTTCAACTTGAACCTCAGACACTGCTTCTCTGCAAAATGCTTCCTGCAGCCCCACAGCAGCCTCAACTGCTTCCTCCACTACAATTTATGTAAACCTCATGTCAGCCTCATTACTATCTGCCTGTGGATAGTCCCCTTGGGAGTAGAGAGCTTATCTTTTTATGTCTAACTCATGGATTTCAAGCATCCAGTAAGGTCTCAATATTTTTCAATGAATTAATGAATAAATGAAGGAATGTAATTTACATGAGACACAGTGTCCCTAAGACTAAAGTCGCAATTTCACCGTTCAGCTTTATTTCCTTAACAGCAGTCCTCACCCTTGAGCAGTCTCACACTCTCATGTTTTTATGAGACAAGACAGATTTCCTACGGAATGGTTCTGTCTCTCCTTCATCACTACTGGAAGAACGCACTGCTCCTGGGAACTGCTAGAGGCACACTCTGAGTTTAAATGACAACACGTTTTCTTGGAGTTGAAACATCTATTATCCTAGGCTTTCTATGGCTGTCTAAACATTTACACTCAATTGCTGGTGTCTGCTTATCCATTTCCTATTGCATTCCTTTGTACAGAAGGAAAAATCATCACTTTTTTTAAAATCTTTCTCCTTCCTGGAGGTGAGAAGCTTGTCTATCTCACAGATGTAAGGTGGTGTGAAATCAAAATGAGACTCTAGATTTCTGTTTGATAGATTAAAAGAACTTTCCACAGTATTTTACTTAGAGAAGGCAATCTCCAACTTTCTATGCAAAGTGCATTTTTTCCAAAGCAGTCATTGATTCTAAGGTTAATGCCTTAACCCAAAAGCCGGCTGATAAACAGAAGTCAAGTTATCAGCTCATAGTCCCTGCTACCTGGGGCTATGATATATGGACCAGCAATAGTGGCATTTCCTATTACCACAAAAAATGCAGAATTTGAGACCCCAGCCTGCAACTCTTCAATCAGATCTAAGCTTTCCCAAGATGCCCAAGTGGGGGATGGTGCTGTAGTACAGCTGCTAAAGCTGCCACCTGCAATGCCAGCATCCCATATGGGCCCCAGTTCGAATCTCAGCTGCTCCACTTCAGATCTAGATCGCTGACGACGTGCCTGGGAAAACAATTTAAGACGGCCCAAGTGCTTGGGACCATGCACCTGTGTGAAGCTCCTCACCCCTGGCCCTACCCTTGCTGTTGCAGCCTTTTGGGGAGTGAATCTGCTGAAATATCTCTCTCTCTCTCTCTCTCTCTCCCCCCCCTCCCTCTCTCTCTCTCTCTCTCCTTCTCTCTCTGTAACTCTGCCACAGCTTCCCTCAAACCTCTGATCAGTGTACATTATTTTTAAATACAGGGTACTTCCAATAGGTCATGGAAAATGAGATTAAGAGGCAAGTATAGTTTGGTGCAAAAATCTGGAAATCCAAATTTTTTATCATATGCACTTCCCCTGAAAGCTTTGAAGATCCTTCATATTGCATGAATTTCAAAATATTTTGCATAAAAATGAACTTAGTTTTCAATTCCATTTCCCACAAACTTATTGAACTACCATTATATAAGCATCTGCTATTTTCGTCCCCTTTCAGACCATGATGTCAGAACTGATTTTCTCTTTTATGGTGTGCATCTACTAGGAAATTTTTATGTGAAGTAAACACAGACAAGCACACACATACATGCACACACATGTGCACCTACACACGCATGCTCAGTGACTCCAGGGGACTTATTATCCCGAGTAACAAGAGACCTTGAGGAGAAGAGGTTGTAGGACTAAGTATGCAACCCAGTGAGCTCAGCAACACACAGGTTCCTTCTCTCTTTCCTCTCAACCACCCTTGATATGGGCTTCTCAGGTTAATTCCCTCAGGTTATCATGATGGCTGCCACTGTGCTAAATGCTATGCAGCAATAAAAACACCTTCAACAAAAAAAAGTAAGTTTCTTCAAGACTAATTTTAAGATTTAGAAAGAGTTAAATATAGGATATTTGAGCAAATTAAATGTTTTTTGGGGTCACAGCAATGGGGTGAAGTGCACTTAATGTAATTAAAACACAAAGTTATGATTTGGGATTTTAAAGAATTTGGGACATGGTGCAAAGCTGTTCGCAGATTCAGTTACTCGGAATTTAGAGCTCCATTTTGATTATCCACAGAGTCTGTTTTTTAAGACAACTTGGTTTTGGACATCAGCTCAAAATTTCACTTTGAAGAGGGCTAGGATAACAGTCCACATTGTCCTCGTTAAAGGAACTGATCCTTCAGTTTGTCTAAATTATCAAGGAATGTGGTGGTTAAGTGAATTCCTTTTGCTCTTCACACTGGTAAGATAAATGCACACTTTTTCATTGTTTGTCTTCATAAATATTATAATGCAACAATTGAGCATTTAAAACCTGAAGGATGTTAATGTGCTGGTAAATTATTTTTAGCAAATTAAAACAGGTGAGGAAGACATAGAAAGGGGTCGGTGTGTGGTTAAAATGCTGCTGGGACACACAAATCCCCTATCACAGTTCGGGGTCCGAGTCCTGGCTGTGCTTCCAATGCCAGCGTCCTGCTAATGTGCACCCCTGGGAAGGAACAGGGTAACAGCTCAAGCTGATGGGCCCCTGCCACCCATGGGGAGGTCTGGATGGGGTTCCTGGCCCCTGGCTTCTGCCTGGCCCATCCCTGGCTGTTGCAGTTATTTGGAGAATGAACCAGCAGATGGAAGATCTCTGCCTTTCTCTGTCTCTCTGCCTTTCAAATAAATAAAAAAATTTAAAAAGGACATGTAGATATAATTCACTGAAAAGGAAAGAAGCATTTAAAATGGTTTTTATTTCAGTTAGGAATTAAACGAAAATTGGATGAGTTTTTAACATATCAAAACAGTTAGGAGTTTTTAAAAATGATAATACTCGCCGGCGCCGCAGCTCACTAGGCTAATCCTCCGCCTTGCGGCGCCGGCACACCAGGTTCTAGTCCCGGTCGGGGCGCCAGATTCTGTCCCGGTTGCCCCTCTTCCAGGCCAGCTCTCTGCTGTGGCCAGGGAGTACAGTGGAGGATGGCCCAAGTGCTTGGGCCCTGCATCCCATGGGAGACCAGGAGAAGCACCTGGCTCCTGCCATCGGATCAGCGTGGTGCGCCGGCTGCAGCGCGCCGGCCGTGGCGGCCATTGGAGGGTGAACCAACGGCAAAGGAAGACCTTTCTCTCTGTCTCTCTCTCTCTCACCATCCACTCTGCCTGTCAAAAAAAGAAATAATAATAATAATAATACTCACCTCCCTCTGCTTCACAGAAGTACAACTCAGCAAAACTTTTCTGGAAACTTGTCAGGTGACAAGTACGGGGCCCACTGAGAGCCCCAATGTTGATCTAAAGACCGTTTAGGCCGTTAACTTTAACCCCACCATGAGCCAGCTCCTTCTTTTGTTGACTCTCGTATGCACATAAACAAGTCTCTTTTTCTTTCCTGTTGATATGTATTTATCAGTTTAATTCACAGACCTCAGGAACTGAGCCTAACAGGATAGGAAAAGAAAAAAGTGTTTTCTTCCTCCCCTACATATCAAGTAAGAGGCTTAAAAGAATTCACATACTTCAATCCCAGACAACTCGAATTACAAAATCTAGGGAAATAATCAGAAGTCAGAAAAAATATTTATGTATGGGATTTCATGGGGAAATAGTAGGGAAAATAGAAGGAAAATAAAGGAAACAGTCATTGCTGTGGCATAAGGTTAAGTTTCTGCCTGCAGTGCCAGCATCCCATATAAGCACTGGTAAAAAAAAAAAAAAATTAGAAAGGCAAAGTAAGAGAAAGAGATCTTCCATCTGCTGTTTCACTCCCCAAATGACCACTACAGCCAGGGATAGGCAGACAAAAGCCAGGAGCCTGGAATCGCATCAGGGTCTCCCATATGGATGACAGGGGCCCAAGTACTTGAGCCGTCCTCTTCCTCCGCTGCTTTCCCAGGCATATCAGCAGGGAGCTGTTTCTGAAGCAGAGCAGCCAGCACTCATTGGGATGTCACTGTAACAAGAAGTAGCTTATGAGCCGGCGCCGTGGCTCAATAGGCTAATCCTCCACCTTGCGGCGCCGGCACACCGGGTTCTAGTCCCGGTCGGGGCGCCGGATTCTGTCCCGGTTGCCCCTCTTCCAGGCCACCTCTCTGCTATGGCCAGGGAGTGCAGTGGAGGATGGCCCAGGTGCTTGGGCCCTGCACCCCATGGGAGACCAGGAAAAGCACCTGGATCCTGGCTCCTGCCATCGGATCAGCGCGGTGCGCCGGCTGCAGCGGCGGCCATTGGAGGGTGAACCAACGGCAAAGGAAGACCTTTCTCTCTCTGTCTCTCTCTCTCACTGTCCACTCTGCCTGTCAAAAATAAAAAAAAAAAAAAAAAAAAAAAAAAAAAAAAAAAAGAAGTAGCTTAACCCACAACACCACAACAAGGGCCCAGGGACTATCTATTAAGGATGGTACCGTGGTGTAGTAGCTTAAGCCTCTGCCTACACCACAGGCATCTCATATGGGCACCAGTTCATGTCCTGGTTTCTCCTCTTCCAATCTAGCTCTCTACTAGTAGCCTGGGAAGGCAGTGGAAGATGGCCCCAGTGCTTGGGCCCCTGAACCCATATGGGAGACCTGGAGGAAACTCCTGGTTCCTAGCCTCGGATCAGCCCAACTCCAGCCATTGTGGTCATTTGGGGAGTTCTGTGGCCATTGGGTCATTTGGAAACCCAACTGATGGAAGACCTCTCTGTCTGTCTCTCCCTCTCTTTAACTGTAACTCTGCCTCTCTAATAAATAAATAAATCTTTTAAAAACTGAAGAAAACATTTTGCAGAATCTCTTCCACAATCTGATCCCTTATTTCTTTTGGCCAGAAATGTCACATGATACTACCTAAAGCAATCAAGGGTTACAGAGTCTCCTTGACTTGCAGCCCAACCATTGCTCATTGTCTGTGGCTGATTCTAATGTCTGCTCCCCTGAGGCACATAAAGAGTGGGAAGTTGTATAAAACTTTATGATTCACAAGAAATAATGTGGACAGGAGATGGGGATGGAAGAAGTGTAGGTAGTGTCAGGATTCCTAAAAATAATAATTCCAAACATAGGCCAATAAACAAATAGAAACTTGTCTTCCCTTCTTTTTAACTTAAAAGAGCCACATGAGAAGAATCAACACCAGATTTTAGTTCTCAGTAACTTTCCAAGTCTCCCTGTCACTCCTTCTTATCTGTTCCTGCAGCCCAGTGAGCAGGACCTGACCTCCACCCTGCAGATGGAGCCGGGACAACAAAGGCAGTTGGAAGCTGATGTTCTGTGCATATTGCCATGTGGATCCCCACGTCTGAGATCAGAAAACTCCAGCAAGTTTTAGAGCAGACTCTTGCCATTCAGTATACTTGCTCCCACATCCTTTGTAAGCAAGAATGAAGTAAGGATATTATGAGGTGGACTCCTGCAGCCAGATAAGTCTCCAATGTACAGCAAGAGCAGCAACATTGTGTGGTGTTCCCGGAGGACATAGCAAATTATACAAGAATAAAATGAAATAGAAGAACTATTACTGTCCTTGTCTATCTCACTAATTGGTTTACAGAGAGAGAGAGAGAGTGAGCAACCTCAGATATATGTAGCTATATAGATATATCTCAAAACAACAGATTAAAGAGAGAATTAGATAGACCAAAGAACAAGATAGCTGAAGAGTAGAACATGGGTGAAACTCTGCAAGACACTGGCGTAGGCAGACTTATTGGAAAAGACCTCAGAAGCACAAGCAATCAAAACCAAAATAGACAAACGGGATTACATCAAGCTTAGAAGTTTCTTCACTGCAAAAGAAACAGTCAACAAAGTAAAGAGGCAACCAACAGACTGAAACAAACTAGTTGCAAACTATGCAACTGATAAATGATTAATATACAGCTTCTATGAAAAGCTCACAAAACTCAACAACAACAAAATAAGCAAACCAGTTAAGAAATTGGCAAAGGACTTGGAACAGGTATTTTTCAAGGGAGGAAATTCAAATGGCCAACAGACACTTGAGAAAATGCTCAGGATCACTAGCCATCAGGGAAATGCAAATCAAAACCACAATGAGTTCACCTCACTCCAGTTAGAATGGCTCTCATAAAGAAATCAATAAATGACAAATGTTGGCAAGGATATGGGGGAAAAGGTACCTTAGTCTACTGTTGGTGGGAATATAAACTAGTACAGCCATTGTGGAAGACAGTAAAAAGACCTCAGAAAGCTGAAAATAGATATACCATATGACCCAGCAAACTCACCCCTGGGAATTTACCCAAAGGAAATGAAATTAGCATTTGAAAGAGTTATCTGCACCCCCATGTTTATAGCAGCACAATTCACAATAACAAAGATATGAAATCACTCCAGATGTCCATCAACTGATAACTGGATAAAAACTTATGGCATATTTACACTACAGAATATTCAGCCATAAAAAGAATGAAATCCTGTGATTTACAACAAAATGGATGCAACTGGAAATCATTATACTTAGTGAAATAAGCTAGTCACAAAAAGACACATACCACATGTTTTCCCTGACCTGTGGTAACTAACAGAGCAGCAAAAATGTAATGTGCAGGAGTAAAATTGAAATTTTGAGATTCAATGATTGTTTACAGCCCTTGTCTAGACTGTTGAGGAACAGTGGGTTTTTTTTTCTTCTATTTGTTGAACTCTTTACTTAGTTTAGGGTTAATCTTAAAAGAATAAAGTAAACTGAAAGTGGATCATTGTAAAAATTAAGAGAAAAGATAGGAGAAGAAAGAGGAGGAAAGGTGGGAGTATGGGGGTAAGGGAGGGTAGGGTGGGAAGTCTAAATCTGTATATATGGAATACATGAAAAGTTTATAAATTTGTAGACCTTAAATAAAATAAAAAGACAGCAACACTGAAAGGTTAGTGTGCTTAAACATCACCTGCCTTAGTGGTCTGGGATGAGAAAGGAAAATTTCTCAGCTAGACAAGCTGTCCTTTGCAATCCAGGCATGCACACATTAGGGGGTATGTTTGTGTATATGTGTGTGTGCATGTGTGTTGTCTGTTAGGTGCACAGAAGCACTCAGTCCTTGAAATAGGCTTTTTCAACTACCACAGGTGCACAGTCTGTTGTAAAAAGCACTGAGTTCTGGTACCATCTCTGCCATTTATGACCCACTTGACATTCGTCATGTCACAACTTCTCTAGGTCTCAGCTTTCTTACCCATAAAACTGCAATAATAATGTCTGCCTTGCCCCCACAGAACCACTTAAAGACACAAATGAGAAGAAAACATGTGAAGGAAACTTGTAAACCAGTGAAGAGCCATTCCTCTCTGTCCCAGATGAAGTAACCTTTGTCCTACTTAGTGAGTTAGTTCTTAGAAGTAACCTTTGCCCCACTTAGAGTGCTAGTTCCTAGAAAGAGCCCTAGGCACCAGCTGTCACTTGAGATGTGGTTAGCAGCAGGAACCCCGCCTCGAGGCTTTGTGATAACTCCTAGTTGCAGAGCACCTTCTGGCAAGCAGCAGATATCCCACCCTAAAGTCTTAAAGTGACTCCTGCGATAGCCAGAAAAATTTTCCCTCCACTAACCCCCTCATTTAAATCCTCCAATCAGTGTGTGAATCGTGTGTGTATCATTTAAACCCTCCAATTAGCGTGTAAATTGTGTGTATTTAGTAAATTATGTGGTTTTTCCCTTTAAAAATGCTCGTTAACAACTGTTCGGGGCTTCTTCTTTGGATGGCTTTGTGCTGTCGAGAGGCCCGTCTGCGCAGAGGTTGAATAAATCCTCTTGTGTGTTGCATCTACTGGTTTGGAATCTGAGTCTTTGGGGTGCGCAACTCGACGTCTCGGGGTCCTAGTTCAGGAACCCAACACCAGGTAGCACAATAAAATGTATTTTTCAATTTTGACATAACATTAATTTTTCCATGATACTGAAGCACTTTGAACTTTATGTCTTTACTGTGTGCAACATCCTCTTGACCCTCCTGGTCATTTCACAAGGCTGTCCATTCTGCTTCACAGCCTGTTACCAACATGACATCAAATGGGGCCTTATTCTCACTCATTCATTCATTCATGGGCAACATGAGAGCAAAGCTGTTGGCATTAACATAGCACACCTAAGCTGGAGGCTTTGATTTACCCTTTGAAAGACCCTGGACATTCAAAAGGAATGTACCTTTGACAAGTGTGTAAGCCAGGAAACACTGAAAACAAGATTTGTTTCTATTTCTGTCTCACTAACCAACCCAGGAAAAAAAGAAACAAATCTGCCAGAATTATTATTCAATGGTCTAAAAAATAAGACCTTAAAGACAAAAAAAAAAAAAAAGATCACTTCCATAAGGAATGAAAATAGATACATAAGAACAAACAATAGACATGGCAGCTACTTTTGCCTGAAGCAAAAATTCATCATAAGGAGAAACATGTCACTTGCTTCTACATAGAAATAATTGTTCCTACTCTCTTTGACAACACTGAGATTTCTTTTCGTTAAGATACTTAGAGGGGCCAGTGCTGCCGCATAGTGAGTGGGGCTGCCACCTGCAGTGCCAGCATCCCACATGGGCACCAGTTCAAGTCCCGGCTGCTCCTCTTCTGATCCAGCTCTCTGCTGTGGCCTGGAAAGGCAGTGGAGGAGGGCCCAGGTGTGTGGGTTCCTGTATGGGAGATCTGGAAGAAGCTCCTGGTTCCTGGCTCAGTTCCAGCTGTTACAGCCATTTGGGGGTAAACCAGCAGATGAAAGAAGTCTCTCTTTTCTCTGCCTCTGTCTCTGCCTCTCTGGTTCTGCCTTTCAAATAAAAATAGATAAATCAAAAAATAAGTAAATTTGCAAAAAAAGATACTTGGAAAACTGTTTTCTGTTTGCATTTGTGTTTCACACTACTGCTTCCAGCTGGGCCAGAAATGAATGCAGTATTGTGCCAGTATCTCCCAGGCAGTCCCTCACCTGCTCCGAGAGGTGTGTTACCAAGTGCAAGCACAACTCTGAGTGAACTTGTTTAATGCTTCCCTTGGAGGACACAGAACTCAGAAAAGATTTTTTATGCACACACCAGCTGGTTCCCAAATGTGTCAAATACAATGGCCCCCTCAACCTATTTTTAAAATAATGGTACCAGCAGCTATTCATAGGAACTCTTTCTCAGACATGGAGTGACCTAAGGGATGACAATTTCCAAGGGCCACACAGTTGTTGGTCCCTGAAGACACACAGTAGGCACAGTAAACCAACAAGCAATTCAATAGGATTTACTTACCAGATAGCAAGGTCAAGTCCTTATAATGTGGATGAGGGGATTTTAATTTATTTACTCCAGGCTCTTGTCATGCACAAAGATAGGCATTGTAATTGCTGACACAAATAAGGTGTACAAAGTGATAAAGTGTATTTTAAAAAATGAGACAGAGAATGCACGCATACACACACACAGAGAGAGAGAGAGAGAGAGAGAGAGAGAGAGAGAGAGAACTGTGGTCTCAGTTGTTACTCTCCTTTTCAAGATCGGGCCATGCCTCCTCAGGCGTGAAGTTGCCTTGGGAATATATGGCACCTCCACTAGTTCTACATGGAGCTTAATTTCCATATTTTCATAGCATCTTCTTCCTAGGTCCCAAATGAAGCAGATGCATCCTGGGAAATGGAGCATTTTGGTTGCAAGTGAAAGGATAGAATTATACCCAGGGGCTTGTGACTTCCAGCTCAGCAATCCTAAATTAACTACCTATTTATCCAACATCACTTACACTCTGCATATCCTCAATTTCTAGGCACAGAAGCCTCATGCATTAACCTTTATGACCCACATTCTATTAAGTTTCTAGTTCCAGATTCTATAAAGGCCACCCAGAAGATCATGCTGAATTCCTGGAACCCAAAAATGTTATCTTATAAGGGGAAGCAATCCTTTTCAGATGTGATGGAATTAAAAGGAGGGTAGGGTGGGAAGTCTAAATCTGTATATATGGAATACATGAAAATTTTATAAATTTGTAGACCTTAAATAAAATAAAAAGACAGCAACACTGAAAGGTTAGTGTGCTTAAACATCATCTGCCTTAGTGGTCTGGGATGAGAAAGGAAAATTTCTCAGCTAAACAAGCTGTCCTTTGCAATCCAGGCATGCAAACATTAGGGGGGCACTTATCCAGTTGGGTTCTAAAAGTAATCACAAGGGAACATGAAGTTGGCTCAAAGGTTAAGTCTCTGTGGGAGGCCTACATCCCATATGACAGAGCCTGGTTTGAGTCCTGGTTCTTCCACTTCCAATCCAACTTCTTGTTAATGTGCATCCTGGGAGGCAGCAGGTGATGGCTCAAGTACTTGGGACCCTGCCCACCACATGGGACACCAAACTGAGTCTGGGTTCCCTGGTTTCAATCTCTACCAGCCCTGACTGATACAGGCATTTCCTGTTACCTCTCTTGCTTCTCTACCCCTCTTTCTTGCCCCCCCCCATTCTCTTCCTCTTTCCCCCTCCTTCCATCATGTTCAAATAAAAGAGAAGAAATAGAGAATATTAACAGATCTCAGAAGCTCTCCTGAATCCCTCCCACATGTAATTCCACTTCCAGCCCAAGGCACCCTACAGTTTATGTCAATTGTCTCTTGGGTTATCATTAGATTTGCTCCAGATTATTCTGGTAGGTTCCTTCTAGCCACCTGGTACAACTGCAATAGTGCACACATATGGGAAAAAAAAGTTAAATTTGGACATGTAACTTCTTGGCAAGTGAAAGATGATCAGAAGTAACTGGGTACAAGCTTTAAAAGTCAGGATGGGGGCTGGCATTGTGGCACAGTGAGTTAAGCCACCACCTGCAATGCCAACATCCCATGTGGGTGCTAGTTCATGCCCTGGCTTCTCCACTTCCTATCCAGCTGCCTACTAATGGTCTGGAGAAGCCAGTGTAAAATGGCTCAAGTGTTTGTGCCCCTGCCACCCACACAGGAGATTCAGAAGAAACTACTAGCTCCTGGCTTCTGCCTTGCACCCAGCACTGGACATTGCAGCCTTCTGATGACAAACCAGCAGATGGAAGATTCTCTCCATCTCTCTCTCTCTCTCTCTCTCTCAACTCTTGACTTTAAAAATAAATATATAAATCTGCAAAGGACATTCTGATCATATTTAGAAAAAACTATGGTAAAATTCATACAGAAAAACAAGGGACTCTGAACAGCTAAAGCAATATTATTCAAGAAAAACAAAGACAGAGGCACAACAATACAAGATTTCAAGACATACTACAGGGCAGTTATAATCAAAACAGCCTTGTACTAACACAAAAAAGACATGTAGAGCAATAGACCAATGGAAGAGAATAGAAACTCCAGAAATAAATCCACGCATCTATAACCAATTAATCTTTGACAAAGGTGCTAAAAGACAATACCTAGAAAAAGGGCAGTCTCTTCAACAAACATGGCTGGGAAAATTGGATTGCCCCATGAAGAAGTATGAAATTAGAACCCTATCTCATACAAAAATCAACTCAAAATGGATAAAGGATCTAAATCTAAGACCTGATGTAATCAAATTACTAGGGAAGAACATTGGGGAAACTCTGCAAAACATTGGCATAGGCAAAGATTTCTTGGAAAAGACCCCAGAAGCACAGGCAATAAAGACAAAAATTGACAAATGGGATTACATCAAGCTGAGAAGCGTCTGTATGGTAAATGAAACACTTGCAAATTGAATAAGCAACCTACAGAATGGAAGAAAATATTTGCAAACTCTGCAACTGATAAAGGATTAATATACAGAATCTATAAAGAACTCCAGAAACGTAACAACAAAACAAACAACCCAGTTAAGAAATGGGCAAAGGACTTGAACAGGCATTTTTCAAAACAGGAAGTTCAAATGACCAACAGACACATGAAAAAATTCTTAGTATCACTAGCCATTAGGGAAATGCAAATAAAACCTACAATGAGGTTTCATCTCACCCCAGTTAGAATGGCTCTCATACAAAAATCAACAAATGGCAAATGCTGGCAAGAATGTGGGGAAAGGCAACTTGGTCCACTGTTGGTGGGAATGTAAACTAGTGCAACCATTATTGAAGACAGTAGGGAGATATCTCAGAAGGCTGAAAATAGATATACATGTGATCCAACAATCCCACTCCTAGGAATTTACCCAAAGAACGTGCAATCAGCTTATGAGAGAGTTATCTGTACCCCCATGTTTATTGCAATTTAATTCATGATAGCTAAGATATGTAATCAACCCAGATGCCCATCAGCTGATGAATGGATAAAGAAATTATAGCATATATACACTGTGGAATACTACTCAGCCATAAAAAATGAAATCTTTTGAGTTCACCGAAAAGGCTTCCATAGCCATGGAAACTCATGACTAGAGCCTAGGGAGATTTCTGATGCCATAAACAAGAGTGTCAAATTGTTAAGTCAACAACAGGAGTCACTGTGTACTTACTCCTCATGTGGGATCTCTGTCCTTAATGTGTTGTTCAATGTGAATTAATGCTATAACTAGTACTCAAACAGTATTTTACACTTTATGTTCTGTGTGGGTGCAAACTGATGAAATCTTTACTTAATACATACTAAATCAATCTTCTGTATATAAAGATAATTGAAAATGAATCTTGATGTGAATGGAATGGGAGAGGGAGTGGGAAATGGGAGGGGTGCGGGTGGGAGGGAAGTTATGGGGGAGGAAGCCATTGTAAACCATAAACTGTACTTTGGAAATTATATTTACTAAATAAAAGATAAAAAAATGAAATCTTGTGTTTTGCAACAAATAGTTGTAACTGGAAACCATTATATTTAGTAAAATAATGCAGTCCCAAAAAGACAAATATAATTTGTTTTCCCGAGATCTGTAGTAACCAATAGAGTACCAAAAATGTAATGTATAGAAGTGATTGGCGACAACTAACTGAGCACCAAAGGGGAAACTTGTTGAAGTGAAATGGACACTGTGAGAAACAGTGACTTGATCAGCTCTTGTCCTGATGGTTGATGTACAATGTAATACTTTATCCATTTTAGTATTTTTTTTGTTCTAGTACCATTGGTTGAACTCTGTAATTAACACACAATTGTTCTTAGGTGTTTAAATTTTAACTGAAAAGTGATCCCTGATAGGAATTTGGAAAACATCATGTTGAGTGAAATAAGCCAATCCCAAAGGGACAAATACCACTTGTTCTCCTTGATAGGTGACAACTAACTGAGCACCAAAAAGGAAACCTGTTAAAGTGAAATGAACACTATGAGAAACGGTGACTTGATCAGCCCTCACCCTGACTGTTGATGAGCAGCTTAATATGTTATCCCTCTTAGTATTTTTTTGTTTGTTCTACTTAATACTTTTGGTTGAATACTGTAATCAATACACAATTCTTCTTAAGTGCTGAAACTTAACTGAAAAGTGATCACTTAAATATAAGAGTGGGAATAAGAGAGGGAAGAGATGTGCAATTCGGGACATGCTCAAGCTGACTTGCCTCAAACGGTGGAGTTAGAAACATACCAGGGGATTCTAATTCAATCCCATTGAGGTGGCATGTACCAATGCCATCTCAGTAGTCCCAGTGATCAATTTCTGTTCACAATTGATTGTAATGATAGGACTAAGAACCAAAGGGATCACAGAAACAAGAATAGTGTCTGCAAATACTAGCTGATAGAATCAAAAAGGGAGAGAATGGTCCAACGTGGGAAGTGAGATACACAGCAGACCCACAGAATGGCAAATGTCCTAACAGCACTCTGGCCTCAGAATCAGCCCTTAAGGCATGCGGATCTGGCTGAAAAGCCCATGAGAGTATTTCAGGCATGGAAAGCCAAGACACTCTGGGGGAAAAAAAAAAAAAAAAAAACCCTAAATGAAAGATCTCCGCTAGTGAGATCCCAGTGGAAAGAACGGGTCATCAAAGAAGGAGGTATCTTTCTCTGAAGGGAGGAGAGAACTTCCACTTTGACCATGGCCTTGTCTAAATATGATCAGAGTCAGGGAACTCAGGGGGCTTCCATAGCCTTGGCAGCTCATGCCAAGAGCCTAGGGTGATTACTGAGGCCATAAACAAGAGTGTCAATTTGTTAAGTCAACAACAGGAGTCACTGTGCACTTACTCCTCATGTAGGATCTTTGTCCTTAGTGTGCTGTACATTGAGATTTAATGCTATAACTAGTACTCAAACAGTATTTTTCACTTTATGTTTCTGTGTGGGAGCAAACTGTTGAAATCTTTACTTAATGTATGCTAAACTGATCTTCTGTATATAAAGAGAATCGAAAATGAATCTTGATGTGAATGAAGGGGAGAGGGAATGGATAAGGGGAGGGTTGCGGGTGGGAGGGACATTATAGGGGAAGCCATTGTAATCCATATTCTGTACTTTGGAAATTTATATTCATTAAATAAAAGTTTAAAAAAAAAAGAAGTGAAATTGACGTTTTGAGATTCCATGATTGTTTACAGCCCTTGCCTCTACTGTTGCGGAACAGTGTTTTCTTCCTCCTCCTCCTCCTCCTCCTCCTCCTCCTCCTCTTCCTCCTCCTCCTCCTCTTCTTCTTCTTCTTCTTCTTCTTCTTCTTCTTCTTCTCCTCCTCCTCCTCCTCCTCCTCCTCCTCCTTCTCCTCCTTCTCCTCCTTCTCCTTCTCCTTCTCCTTCTTCTTCTTCCTATCTGTTGAACTCTTTACTTAATGTAGGGTTAATCTTAAGAGTATGAAGTAAACTGAAAGGAGATCATTGTAAAAATTATGAGAGGGAATAGTAAAGAATGGAGGAGGAATGGTGACAGTGTGGGCAGGAGGGCAGATAGGGAGGGCAGTATCACTAAGTTCCTAAACCTGTATACATGAAGGACATGAAATCTGTATACTCAACCACATTCTTTTTCTGACTCTGCTTCTGCTTCTGTTGCCTCTGGTTGCTGCTCCATCAACTCAGATCCCAAAATGAAAACAAAAGCAGTCTGAAAGCTGAGAAATTAAACTGTTATTTCAAGACACTGAAGTATCAAGATTTTTCATGACCAGAGCAGAACATAGGTGATCCTGGCCAATACAAGCCCCATGATTCTCAATATTTTATAGCTTTCCTCACCCATGAGTATAACTTCAATAAAGTTTCACTTGGCTCACTGCTATATGTACATAACGGCAAGGATATTGGCACATACTGTCCTATGGCATTTGATATCTTGAAAGTTAATCATGTTATGTCTGTGAAACATGTCTTTTATTTTCACAACTCATACATGTCATTATATGATTGTGCAATGACTTATCTATTCCAACATCAATGGACATTTATTGAAGTGGCCTCCATTTGTGAAACTTGTTCGGGAGTGTATTTTTCTTAGGACTAATGTTTTCTCAGGATGTGAAATTAGGGGACCAGCACTGTGGCGTAGTGGGTAAAGCTGCTGCCTACAGTACCGGCATCCCATATGGGTGCCGGTTCAAGTCCCAGCTGCTCCACTTCCAATTCAGCTCTCTGCTATGGCCTGGAAAAGTAGTAGAAGATGGCCCAAGTCCTTGGGCCCCTGCACCCACATGGGAGACCTGGAAGAAGCTCCTGGCTCCTGGGTTTAGATTGGTGCATCTCTGGCCATTGCAGCCAATTGGGGAGTGAACCAGCGGATGAAAGACTCTCTCTCTCTCTCACTCGCTCTCTCTCTCTCTCTTCCCCTCAATGCCTCTCCTTCTCTCTCTAACTCTGACTTTCAAATAAATAAATAAATCTTTAAAAAAAAAAAAGAGTGAACTTAGTCATAGAATTTCACCAGAATGCCAAGCTTCAATAGCCATTTCATTTTTATCCATCCTAACCCATATACATAGCCAATAATTTATGTCCAGGATATTTTACCTATATGCTTCCATAATTTAAATTTTCTTGTGCCTGGGGCAATTCCACACTGATAAACACAATTAAGGTGGGCAACTCTACAACCTTAAAGTATTTTTCTGAGAGTTTCTCTTAGGACATTTTTTTTTAATTTTCCAAAGAGAGGTAATCTCCCTTCAAAGACTTATGTTTTATTTTGCATGTAACCCTTTGTGAAGATTACTTGAGGGCATTTACTTTTTTCTAGACAAAATATTATATTATGTATAATTTATATTAGTTATAATGCAGTTACTTATTTATTTAGCTACTATTAGGAATTTGGAATATGTGAGACATTGTGAAAGAGATCCAGTCATGCAAAACAGTGCCCTGGCTCTCACACAGCAGCAATGGTACCAACTGAAATATGATTTAAGCCCTTCCATACATTCAAAGCCATGGAATCATCCAAAATTCAGTCAGACTTCTGACAATTTTGCCCATTTAGGATGTAGCAAAGAAGCAAACTCATGGTAATATGGATGCCTGAAAGTTTGCACTGCATAGAAGGAATTCCTTTGACTCTTACTCTCAGTATATTAATGATATTTTGTGTTCATAACTTTATTAAATTAATCCCCTTGTTTACAAACCTACCATAAGTTAGGGCCAGCAAGAATAAGAGGCAAGCAGAGTAGCAAGTATAAGTGACAGCAAGAAAGAAGACAAAAGACTATAAAACACAGGTAAGCATCCTGGCATCTTAAGTGCTGTACACAGGACAAATTTCCCTTCATGAATCAATAACTCCCAAGGCATTTCTGCATTTCATCAGAGCTCAGGAAACAGCTGGGCCTATTAACGGCCTTGGTGCATCAAGAAAAGATAAATCAGGCTGCATGCATTCTATGCAAGAAAGTGAATGGCCAATAAAATTTTAAGGACTTCTATCAAAAGGGTTATGCTTTTTAAAAGCTTTGATGCTTAAATCAACAACATTTTTTCTGAGTCCAAATCTCAGATATCTCATAACTATCATTCTGATGCTTTATAATATGCCACGAGATGTACCAAAAACTTCAAAAATTTCTTGGGGAAGTGGAATTAAAAGATAAATATTTTGGTGTAAAAAAAATCTGAAATCCACGCACAGTGCACACATCTGCCAAGAATTCCCATAAGCCTGTTCATCTACCTAAAAGAGAAAGACCATTATCCTTATTAAATTAAAACTCAGAAAGATTGAAAAACTTTCTCAAGGTCATACATCTGGTACTTGGTTCATCCAAGATACAAAAATTTGTCTTTCTGACTGCAAAATTCATGCTGTGTCGTTTGACCACATGGTTTTATTTATCTAAGAGTCACCTTTCTGAAGGTTATGAAAATGATTAATTTTTTCTCTCTGTGTATTCCAGAAAATTAATAGTAAAGGGTTTAGGTTTATAACCCAGAGTAATCAGTATGCTTGATTTACATATTTGCCTTAGGGAATAATTAGATATCTAGGTTGCTACTGTTTTTAATTTGTACCTACCATATGCCCCGGTGCCCTGTGGAGGGAGGCGTGGAGAAGTCCTTCAGCTGACTGCTGAGTTCCCCAGATTCCTGAGTCCAAAGGCTTCTGGGAGACAGGCAGGGCTTTCTGACTAGAACTCCTGGAGGTCAGCCTAGCAGCCACAGAGGGAGGGCGTCCTGTCTGATCTCAATACAGATAGAAACTGTCGCACACTGGCAGATGGACTCAGCACAGGAACAGCCCTCAGAATTGCTCTAGAAAAAGCAGCTTATTGGAAGAGTTAGGGGAGAAAAGAAAGCCCTTGGGTATGCCCAACATCATCCTCTGGAATAAGAAACAAGGCAGATCCCTGGAGGCCACAGGCACACCCAGCCACACAGTCAGGAAGAAGAAGGCCAGAATGAAGGCGAAGCCAGAAACTCAGAAATCAAGATAAATCACATCTTAACGCCATATTGGAAAATACAAAAGGCATTGCAAAGTTTTCATGATAAATAAAATATTAAAACTTTAAATAGAGACAGGATTAACATTACTGATTTTTCCTTTTGCTTCAGGATCCAAGATGAATTAACATAACATCAACACAGGTAACAAAAATAAATAAATAAATAAATAAATAAACAAATAAAAAAAGAAGGTAAGGCAAATGCTTGGTTGTAGAACTATGCTGATGTGGGAGATCATTTTTAAATTACAAGTTTCACTAGATGGGGCAAATAATACTTACCTTCCTGAAGTCTTATTGATTGAGAGAGTTGCAGCATAAAAAAAGTACTATAATACTAATTCCATTCAAACCAAGTAATAGACACAGCCAAAGAAAATAATCAGATTGCAGACCCCATGGCTACTGGGCTTGACTATGTGATTAACTTTGGCCAGTAGAATGGATGACAGTCCCAAGCCAAGGCCTTGACAGACATCAAAAATTTCCACCCAATTTCCTTGCAATTCTGCCATTGCCAAGAAGACAACATGTCCTGTGTAACCTGTTGGTTCCAAAAGAATAAGAGTAGGGGGTTGACTGTGTGTGCAGCAGATTAAAGCCACAGTGTGCAGTGCCAGCATCCCATATGGGCACGGGTTCGAGTCCCAGCTTCTCCACTACCAATCGAGTTCCCTGCTAATGTCCTGGGAAAGCAGCAGAAATGGTCCAAGTGCTTGTGTTCCTGCACCCACGTGGGAGACCCAGAGGAAACTCCTGGCTCCTGGCTTCAGCCTGGCCCAGCCCTGGTTGTTGCAGCCATTTGGGGAATGACCAACATATAGAAGATTCTCTCTCTCTCTCTCTCTCTCTCTCTCTCTCTCCCCATGAGTGTGTGTGCATGTGTGTGTGTGTGTCCTTCTCTCTCTGTAATTCTGCCTTTAAAATAATAAACAAATCTTTACAAAGAATAATAGGAAAGAATGAGAGTCACATGTAACAACACCTATGGCATGAAGCCAGACCCAGTTGGCTATTTAGGGATCAAAGATGCAGAAGTAGGAAAAAAGTGTTCATTGTTGTGGGATTTTGTATCCATCCTTTCTAAAGCAACAAGTGATTAAGAGTTGTCAATAAACCCAGAACAGTTAGCAGTTTAGGTTTCTGTATATATCAGTTTTTCTTAAACCTGCATACACAATAGAATGTATTCAACCTTCAGAAATTAATGTCCAAGCATTGCCTCAAACCACTTGTTTCAGGATCTCTAGCAGTGATTCGTTGGCGTTAGCCTATTTGCTGTAGGCAAGCAATCTTTCTCCCTTGTTGAAGTATGGGTGGAATGTAGCCCTGGCTGGGGAACAGGGTCTACAATGGCCATGCAGTGAGGCAACAAATAGCCTGGTGTGTTGCATAGAACCAAAGGATTATACTACGGTTGATGTCCCCTGAAAATTTATGTGGAGATAGCAATGCAAACATATTTATCATAAAACAAACTAGGTAGATGAGGAAAGTTAAAGCTAAAGCCAAACTCAGGAGGTGAAAGACATGATTGGTGAAGGACAGAAATCAAATACCAAGAGTTAGCTATAAATTCAAATAGCCTAGGAATCACCTAGGAAATGTAGAATCCCTGGCCCCATCCTAGATGTTTTTAATCAAATTTCCCAATAGCATGTATGTACATAAAGTTTGAGAAGAACTCATTTAGAGAGAGCTGGAAATGATATACTTATACATCCCAATGATTTTTATCCTCTCCTGTATAATTGTGGCCAGCCCAGGCACATTGTGGTTGTAATGGGACATTAAATGTCAGGAGTACATACAGACAACCCATGAGCTCTTCCAAAGTATTTAAATATCACATGTAATGAGGATTAGGACGCCAGAAATTCTGATCCAATTTGTGGCAGGAGAGCCAAGCATAAGTATTTTCCAACAGTTACTGAGACGTGTCTAAATGAGTAGCAAGCATTTAGAATCACCATTCTCCACCCTGGAAAATTGGAATTTGTTCTATTTGAAGTCTGTCTTTACCAGTTATGATTTTTTAAGATTTATTCATTTATTTGATAGGCAGAATTATGGAGAAAGGAGACAGAGAGAGAACTTCTATCTGCTGGTTCACTTCCCAAAAGGCAGCAATGGCCAGGGCTGGGCCAGGCTGAAGTCTGGAGCCAGGGGCTTCTTCCAGGTCTCCCATGTGTGGGGCAGGGGTCCAAGAACTTGGGCCATCTTCTGCTGCTTTCCCAAACCATTAGCAGGGAGCTCAGAAATGAGACAGCTAGGATGCAAACCAATGCCCATGTGGGATGCCAGCACTGAAGACTTTAACAAGCAATGACACAGAGTCAGCCCACCAACTATGATTTTAAAAATAATGTTAATAAATATGTTTTTAAAACCTCTATAGTAAAAGCTCGGTTTTAATATGACTTCTAGTTTCAAAAACAGCAATACTGTGGCGCAATTGGGACAACCACATCCCATATCAGAGTGCCTGGTTCAAGTCATGGCTACGCTGCACTTCCAACCCAGCTTTCTGTAATGTGGTTGGGATGCAGTAGATGATGATCCAAGTACTTGGGCCAGTACAAACCACATAGGAGACCCAGATTGAGTTTCTGGCTCCTGGCTTTGTCCCGGCCTAGTCCCAGCTGTCATGGGCATTTGGAGAGTGAACCAGTGAATTGAAGATCTGTCTGTCTTTCTCTCTTCTCTCTCCCTTTCAAACACATAAATATCTTTAAGCACTAATGATAAAACAAATATGTACACAAAGTATTTTACTTTGACATTGTATTCTCCATTTCTCAAGAGTATAACAAAACAAAGCAGAATTGTATTACTTCATGTTTTGGTCCCAGAAACAGAAAACCCCTCTAGATATTCCAAATGGGAAGTGATTTAGAAGAGTCGCATGATTACAAAGTAATGGCAGAGTGAGCACTGTAAAAGCTATCACCGACTGTTGACTGTGCCATTGCCTTTCAGAGAATCAACAAATTGCAACTACTCCCCAGGCCAGGATTTTAGTGGTCACTGACCTGTGGATGCACAGGGTAGTGATTCTCAGGGCAATACCTACAGGCTCCTGTAATAGTTGATGTCCTAGTAAGTTCAGGCTGCTAGAACACATTACTATCCACTGGAAAGCTTAAACCTGTATTTCTCATGGTTGTAAAGGCTGGAAGTTCAAGATCAGCAAGGCTGGGTTCTTAGCAATGGCAAATAGATGTAATGAGACCATCATTTGACTAAGGGCAGAGGCTAACAGCAACTTATGAGCATCCTCAGGCAGCTGAAGGAGTTGTGCACCTGGAGGATTTACTAAGACATGTATCTGGAATACAGTCGGCACTCAAGAAACATATACTAAAATAATGTAGATACAGCAGTTTGGGGATTAGAGAAATTATATCTTTGTAAACTAAGTGGTATAGTATGGGCTGAATGTTTGTGTCCCCCTAGGACTCATATGTTGAAGCCCTGATCCCCCAACGGTATTTAGAGATAAGGCCTTTGGGTCAAAACTAGGATTAGAGGAAAACCTGAGGGTAGAATCCTTGTGATGGGATTACTGTCCTTATAAGAAGGGGAAAACTGCGAGAGCTCTCTCCACACACACAGCCGAAGGAAAGGCCATGTGAGGAAACAAACTAAAAGGCTGTCTGCAAGCCAGAAAGAGAGCTCCCCAGACACCAGGTCTACTCCCACCTTGGTTTTGGACTTCCCAGCCTCCAGAACTGTGAGCAATAAACATTTGTTGGTTTAAGCCCCCAGCCTAAACGGACCCAGACACTGAGTAAAGCTAACCCTGTATATAGTCGGAGAGGATAGTGACAAGACAGCTGTAATGAGGATGATTTTGTTGGTAGGAATGGAGACCCCTAATCTGGATAAGATCTACCTTCTTCTATGGCAGGAGATTTTCCTCCTGCAGTCTTGTGGTGCTGTCAGTGTTGAGGAATGATGTGAGAGTTTAAAGTGGGTGGGGAGGCCGGCTCACTAGGCTAATCCTCTGCCTTGCGGCGCCGGCACACCGGGTTCTAGTCCCGGTTGGGGTGCCCGATTCTGTCCCGGTTGCCCCTCTTCCAGGCCAGCTCTCTGCTGTGGCCAGGGAGTGCAGTGGAGGATGGCCCAAATGCTTGGGCCCTGCACCCGCATGGGAGACTAGGAGAAGCACCTGGCTCCTGCCTTCGGATCAGCGCGGTGCGCAGGCCGCAGCACGCCGGCCGTGGCAGCCATTGGAGGGTGAACCAAACGGCAAAGGAAGACCTTTCTCTCTGTCTCTCTCTCTCACTATCCACTCTGCCTGCCAAAAAAAAATAAAAATAAAAGTAAAGTGGGTGGGGAAACACTGCACCTGCCGAGGAAAAACTGCAACTTCTCAGAGGGAAAGAAAGGAAGGACCTGGTGCCAGGAGGTCCTGTCCCAGCTCTACTGTCTGCTTGCTCAGAGTCCTTAAAATCCTGCCTCCCCTCTCTGAGCCTCAGATTATTCAGCAGTCGAGATGGAGTATGACAAAGCTGTTCACAGATGAGCAAGAAGGTGTCTGAGAAAAACATGCTGAAAGTATCAGCAAATATTGATTGGCATTATTGGGAGAAATGTTTTCCAGAGCACGTTGAGTGTCCATCAGATTCCAGAAAGTTCTCTTGTCTCCAACTCAACCTCTCTATACCCTTAACCTTTGGCTCCTACTACATAGTCAACTGAACAAGATAGAAGAGGAAATCTTAGTTATACAGTTCAGTGGTAAATAAATGAAGACTTGTTATTTAAGTAATAAAAACTCTAGACCTTGACAGGGGGATGTGTGTGCATTTTCTCTCAGCCATGTCCCACGGGTTTCCAATCAACATTTACCCTCAACTAGGGTTGCTGTAAATGGTTGTGCAGGCTGCGCACTGCACAGGCAAAGGGGTGACATCACACTGACTGATGTCCTCCAGAGCTTTGCAGAGCAGACCCACCTAGCTCTACACAGCAGCCTCAATTGGTGAAATATTTCCCTCATTCAGGAACCTGTCTTCCAAGAAATGACCCACAGGTAACTAGTCCTCATAATCCTAATTCCCTACTAATCAAGTTTTAGAAATGTTATAATTAGTTCCAATCACTGTGTCATTTATAATCATTGCCAGCTAATAGATGCTTAGCAAGTTGGTTTCATGGACAAGCATGCAATCTGTGCAGTAAAACCAGGCCCCACACTTGGCTTCAAGCTCTGATGTCCCCATCTTGACATTCTTAATAATGTATTGGACAATGTGTCCACATAGTCATCTTGCAGTAAGCCCTAAAAGTTATTTAGCCAATCTTAAAACTTGGGGTACATAAAAAATGAAATTCAAGAGCTCATCAAATCATATGTAGATATTAGAAACCTAATAAGTATGTTGCCAGCAGACATGCATTGAGACAGTGACCCACAAACACTTCTGCAGAATCCTTTGAGGAGTTTGTAAAGTATGCAGGTTCCCAGGTCCCATATGCTAGAAATCCTGATACCATAAATCTGCATCTAAGGTATAGTCTTTTTTAAAATGTCACAAGGCATGTTGATGCACACCATGTTGGAAAATTATTAGTTTGGGATGTGCCAGGCTGATCCTTCCAAAAAGTACAATCAGAATGGATCAAATTGCATTAAAGCCAATGAGTTTTCCTTCAAGTATACACTGAAATTAGGGTAACACTTTACTCTGGCACCTGTATAGGCTCTATCAAAAATTGTTTCCAGAAGCCTAAAAAAGTTCTTTAAACCTTAAACATGGGAGAAATGATTTTTAGAAGTCAGAAGTCCTTTAATTCAATGATACTGAAACTAGGCTGGAAACATAGGAGGTCTTTGGCTCACTCCTCTCCCCCTGTCACTAGAGGAACTTTAGTGTCTAAGGAGTGTTCCAAAATACCTCTCAAGGGTTGCAACAACCAAAAGGAAAACATGTGGTTGAGAAAATGAGAAGAGACATGTCATGGCATGATTGCCATTCTGGAAACCTCCATGGATCAGAGAATGTTTCAAGTGGGCATTTCAAGCAATAGCTAAGCACAGGGTCAAGCACGAGAAGTGCAACAAAACTGTCCTTTGGTGGCTAGTGTTGTGCAATGGGTTTAAATGTCACCTGCAGAGATGGCATCCCACATGAGAGCACCAAAATGAGTGCCGGCTGCTTCACTTCCAATCCAGCTCCCTGCTAATGCACCTGAGAAAGCAGCAGAAGGTGGGCCTAGTGCTTGGGTTCCTGTCACCAATGGGGAAGAACAGCATGGAGTTCCTGGCTCCTGACTTCAATCTAGACAAGCCTTGGCTGTTACAGCCTTTTGGGGAATGAACCAGCTAATCGGAAAACTCTCTCGTGTGCTCTCTCTTTTGCTTGCTCACTCGCAAGCGAGTGACAAATAAATAAATCTTTTTACAATAAACAAATAAATCTTTTTAAAAAGAAAAAAACTATCTTTAGCCAAAGTTTCACATGAAGACCTGGGGCATGCATATTTGCCAATCATTCCACATGCCAAGATGGTGGCTGGCTCCCCTCAGTAAGCTCTAAGGAGCTCCTCTTTCGCCACTCCCAGACCCAGAGATCCTTTACAGGGATACCAGCTCTGCATGGTCAAAGCACCGCACACAAATTTTATTTTCAACTCTCTTTTCATCTGATTTTTTCATTTAGGTTTTTTGGAAAGGTTTTTATTTGTTATCTAGACAAATAAATTAGCAGGCAAACCACCAATTCATCCTAAAGGTCCATTTGCAGAGAGTCAGAAGCAGTTTCCCCCCTGTAATGAGGATTGTGGGAAATCTATTAAAATTCTTTCTGACTACAAAATAAATTCATTCACTCCACGTTTATTCAAGGTCAGTTGATATCATGAGAATTGTGAAAGTAGAAGTATCAGTTTGGAAACTAAACCAATCTGTTGAACCTGGTTCATGAGCTGTGAAGAAGAGAGTCACACCAAGAGGAGAATCTTTCACAAGTTTAAGTTTCAAAAGGGGCTGGTGAAGCAGTGCAGTGGATCAAGCCACCACCTGCCACACAGGCATCCAAAGTCAAAGAGCCCATTCAAGTCGACTGCTCCATTTCTTATCTAGCTCCCCACTAATGAGCCTGAGAAAGCAGCAGAAGGTGACCCAAGTACTTGGTCCCCTACTACCCATGTGGGAGACCTGGATGGAGCTCCTGGCTCCTGGCTGTGGCGTAAATCTGCCCCAGCCATTTCAGGAGTGAACCAGCAAGTGGAAGATATCTCTCTCTCTTTCTTTCTCTCTCTCTCTCTCTCTCTCTCTCTTTACCTTTCAAGTAAACAATCTTCCAAAAACAAGACAGGATTTCTGAAACACTTCCGTAGGGCACCTGGCAAAATCTATGGATCATTATGGCAAATTATTTAGAAGTCAGGGTGGAGGAGAGGGAACAGAAACATCTTCACAGCTGGTGTTAATCCCTCCCACTACTGCCAGCATCCACCCTAGAACACCTGAGCTGCAAGCCTGTACCCTTAGAGTCCTACAGAAGCATGTAGACCCGTTGTCTGCTCTTGAATTGTGAAGACATGAACTGATGAGTGACCTCCTATTTGACTTTCCCCATGTCTCAGGTCATGACAAGGGCTAAACGGAGACAGCTGCAAAACTTCCCCCTTATAGGATTCCCATGTGGAGCCAAATGTCCCTTCCCCTGGGAATGTCCTGAGGAGTCATGTTGCAAACTGAAGGGAACTCATCTAATTCAATGATTACCAAAAGCAGCAATCTTAGAAAAACACTTATCACCTCTCCTAAGAGACTGTCTTCAAAGGTCCAATGACTTTCAGGAACTGATTTTTCAAAATGTTAAAGAACCATGCTGGGCTTGTAAATCAAAGGGAAATAAAAAAAGACAACCATATTCCCTTCTGGAAGACTACAGTTTAGGATGTCTTCTATGCTCTATGCTCTCTGGTATCCATTAAAATAATTAAAATGTTAAAAAATACTGATAAGGCCGGCGCCGCGGCTCACTAGGCTAATCCTCCACCTTGCGGCGCCGGCACACCGGGTTCTAGTCCCGGTCGGGGCGCCGGATTCTGTCCCGGTTGCCCCTCTTCCAGGCCAGCTCTCTGCTGTGGCCAGGGAGTGCAGTGGAGGATGGCCCAGGTGCTTGGGCCCTGCACCCCATGGGAGACCAGGAAAAGCACCTGGCTCCTGGCTCCTGCCATCGGATCAGCGCGGTGCGCCGGCCGCAGCGCGCCGGCCGCGGCGGCCATTGGAGGGTGAACCAATGGCAAAGGAAGACCTTTCTCTCTGTCTCTCTCTCTCTCACTGTCCACTCTGCCTGTCAAAAAATAATAAAAAATAAATAAATAAATACTCATAAAATATTAATAAATAAAAAGAAATAAAGTAAGTGATAGGTACGTATTATGATAGCATTCAAAAGACACTATGCCCATGGAGAGATCACAGAGCTGGTTGGAGAAGATGGGCTATTCAGAATCCAGGAGAGAAGCAGGTGCAGAGTGGCTGACATTCTGGCCAAATCACTCTTCTTCATGAAGGGCTATCTGGTGCACTCTAGGATGTTTAGCAGCTTCACTGCACTCAACCCACTAGATACACAACCACATGCAAGTTCTAGGGACTACAGGTGTCTCCAACACTGCCAAATGGCCCCTGGAAGAGAATGGAGCACAGAATTGCCCCCAAGTGACAATCATTGATCCAAATTAACACGGTTTAAATTTATCATAAAGTATTCAGTCACAGCTCACAAGAACCAAGTTTCTTTTCATGGGAAACCTTTCTAAAATTAATTATAGACAGACAAAACACTGCATCCCCAGAGTCAGCATTTAGTCTGGAGGGTAAGACATCAGCATACCACATGAGAGTGCCTAGGTTCAATTTCAGGCTCCAGCTCCTGACTCAGACTTCCTGCCAATACACACCCTTGGAGGCAGTAGTGATGGCTCAAGTAAATGGGTTCCCGCCACCCATGTGGGACACCTGGACTGAGTTCCTGGCTCTTATCTTCAGCCCATTCAAGTTTTGGCCACTGTGGGCTTTGGGGGAATCAAACAGCATATGGGAGCTCACTTGTTCTCATGCTCTCTCTGTCTTTCTCCATCTTGAACAAATAAAAAAATAAATTTAAAAGACAAGCAACATTCTCTATTTGGTATCATAACATGAAAACCAGGGTCAGAAAGACAGCTGTGGTTTGTCTTTGGTCTAAGAAATACTCTACAAGATTTTGGAAAAGAAAGAGGGCTACTATTGAAAGGATAGTACCAACCCCTCCACTCAAACAAACCTGTGAAAGAAATAGTACACCAACATGATTCATACTGTTGCTTCCTGCAGTCTCAGTTCATCATAATTTTATTAAATGAGATCAATGTGTACATCTGAAGAACCAGTTGCTTTGGCATAAATAGTGCTTGTTCTTCAACAAATTTTCTTCTTATCCAAGGCCCCCGTCTTGTCATTGTAGGCCAAATTACACAAAGAAACCAGACAAGAGAAAGGCAAGCAAATCCACAGAGGCCTTGCCCATGAGGAGGTAATGACAAAGTATGAAATCCAAATTCCAAACAACACTAACTCGGAGTTTATCTTCATATAGGGAAGAAAGCATAATCCCCTAATCATAAATATCATTTTAACTTAGAATTTTGTTGAGCAAAACTATTTCGCTGTCTTTGGGGATGGCTTATAAGAATGAAACTTTGCCAACATGGTTTCAGAAAATTAGATGAAATGAAAAATCCCATAGAACAGATGTGTTCACAAGTCCCCGTCCACATAAGCAGTTGATCTGTTTAATGAAAGCACTGCTGTGGTTCAGAATTAGTGTTGCCTACTGTTACAGTATTGTTGTATTCGAGTCTCACAGGAGAAAAGGAAATTGGCAAAGAATGAGAGTGAGGAAATTGCCAGAACTAGGGGTCAGGGCTTGGATATCTCTGAGGCAGGTACCTCAATACAACAGCAAAGCCAGAGAATAGACGTGGAATGACTGCTTATTCAGAAAAACTAAAGTAACACAACTTCTGTGCTCTGTTTAGTAGGTTTCATTTAAATATAATTGGAATGTAACAAAGCTTCATCCATGTCTCTGATTAATTAAAATGAGTCTTTGTCTTCATGAGCTGTTCTTTACCCAAACCATCCTAATGCCTTGGGAGTCCGAGGACCACTCAGCTTGTCCTCAAAAGCCACATGTAGATAAAATGCTATATGGTTCCTCCATGTCAGTCTTATTCATAGTGACTGTTTGATTATCATTAGGATAACTGATAATTGTCCATGTTCTGTCTCCAAAGCAAAGAGAATCAATCTCATTGGAAATTCCACAGCAAAAAGCCTCACCTACAGCATTTCTTGTTGATCTCTGTGTGGGTTTATATCTTACAGAAAGCATCCAGCATGACTCTGCCCCCAAAGAACCTCACTTCTAATTAATATACAGCCCAAGCCCTGCATAGATTCCATTCACCTTGAAACCACCAAAAAGGTCCAAAGTTATCCCATTAAAAATAAGATACAGTAATTTTAAAGAAAGCTGATAATTTAATTTGGGATGGTAGTAAAGTGGGCCAGTAAAAAAAAAAATAAAATAAAATTTAACCTTCAAAAAGTAGTATTGGCATTTTTAAAGGACGCGATGCAGAAGGTTAAAAATTTCAATTTATTCTTGAATGTGAGCCCTGCCTGAGAACTATCCAAAGTTTTGAGAGTTATTTACTAAATAGCATCCCTTCTCCAAGAAAGCATATATTCATTTCTGACTTGAGCAGTTGACTTTTCATTTTTTAAAAGTCCCGATCAAAACTGGGAAAATGCTTCTCATTAGAAGGAATACAAAACAAATATTTTAATAAAATCTATTCCCTTAGACATTGCTGAGGTGATACTGACTTTGCATGCTTCAGTTTAAGTTAAAATGAATAAAACGCATCTTCACAGATTTTGTAAACTATCTCTGATAGTCCTTATACCATTTGCTGTTCACCAGCTCCTGTTGTAAAAATAAATAGTGAGTGTCTTGTGTGAATTTGCTGATACAGGCTAACATACAGTTTCTTTACATATAAAAAGAGAGGTGGAGCTTGATTTGTCTCTTTCCTGTCTCTTTTCTGGCTTTATTAAAAGAGATTAATATATGCATTGTTCTTTCACAGCTTACCATGCATAGGCTTTCTTTAATCTTTCCAACAAGCCTGTAGGCTTGGTAATATTATCATCATTTTTAGTGAACTGATTGGGTGGTAAAGGATGAAAAGAATTTGCCAAATATTAATCAACCCAAAATTGGCACAGCTAGAATGTAGCAGAAGCAATAGATTTTTATAAGGTGCATTTTGTTCTCTCCACATCAATGAAGAAGCTGCCCTCTCCTGTACCAACACACAATAAACTATACACACACAAGTCATGCTATGTTTCATAGGCTCATTACAATTGGTGACATAATTGACACGTTTTCAGAGATGGGCTCTTTGATAACCAATTCTTCCATCATGGCCTATAGTCCTGGTTTTTATTCCTTAGAGACATGTACGTTAGATTGAAAGTAAAACATTCTGCTGCTGGTTGTGGACCTGTTGAGTTCCCCAAGGTCAACCATACCCACCGTCCCCAGAGGATTTGAAGTTGACAGCACTTTTTAAGACATATGCAAAGTCTTGAAAACTACCCTATTGTAGCTCAATCAGCAAATAAAGCTTTCTTAATTTTCATTTTGAAATTTGTTGAAGACTTCCTATGATTGTGACTTTGCTAACCTATGTTATTCAAGAATATTGTGAAATATATATTGACTTGAAATGCATTTCCCATCCCTATCATGTCAGATACTACCTCACAGCACAGACAGATTCTAAATAAGAGATGCAACAGATTTCATCAGACATGTGACTAAGAAAGCTGGAAACTAGTATTATGGTGAAATATGTGTGTGCTGGGTCTAGACTGCCTCAATGCTCCTCTTGGTCTAACACTTCTCCTAACACGGAGCACTTGGACAAATAGTGTAAATTTTCTGTGCCTCAATTTCCTCTTTTGTAAGACAGTCATGGTAATAACAGCTCTGATTTCATGGGCTTATAATGAGAATTGAGTCAACAGAGGTAAAATATTGTGGGGTGGACATTTAGACTAGTAGATAAGATGTCCCTATCCTTTATTGAAGTACCTAGGTTCAATTCCCAGTTCCAGCTCCTGATCCCAGCTTCCTTCTATATGGACCATAGGAGGCAGCAGTAATGGCTCAAGTAATTGGATCCCTGTCAATCATGTAGACCTGGACTGAGTTCCAAACTCCTGGCTTTGACTCAGTCAGGGGCTTTCACAGACATTTGGGGATTGAACTAGTGGATAGTCTCTCTCTCCCCCCTCTCTCTTTCTCTAATAAAAAATATATTTTTACAAAATTAAAGTACTTTGAAAAGCACTGGTCACATAGAAAGTACTCTAGAATTATTAACCAATACTACTTCTATCATCACAGCACTGTAAAAAATAAAATTTCCCTCTTGAGCGTTCAAGAACAACAACAAAAAAGACTTAAAGCAATATCATGGTGAAAACATATTTTCATTTTTTTTCTCTCCTTGTTTCTAAGGTTTTATGCCAGAGTTCAACAAACCTCAGCCCATGGGCCAAATCCAGTCTTTTATCTGGTTTTGCATATCTAGAAGTCTTAGAACGGCTTTCACATTTTTTACTGGTTGAAAGAATAAAAATTAGAAAAAGTAAATTTCATAGCACAAAAAGTGTATGAACTCTCAGTCAATGTCAATAAATAAAGTATAACTGGAACCCAGCAAGGTTCATTCATTTATGTCACATCTGTGTCTGCTTCTGTGCCACAAGCCACAGTAACCTCACGCCTCACAAGCCCTAAAGCATTCACCATATGGCCCTTTTCGGCAATGTTTGCCAACATATCTTACAGGTGATCAGTGAGTACACAGCCAAATACAGAGTAATCCAGGGAACGGAGAGAGGTGCAGGTAGGTCCTGAAAGGTCAAATTCATATTCCAGAAAATGAATTCTAAAAAAGACAGGGTAAAGAAATCCATCAAAACTATGAGCTGAACCACACTGAATATATTCTATGAAATCTGATTATTCATAATAATCAAAAATTTTCCAACTCTCCCTCATAGAGGCTCATTCTGTTACAAAAATTTTGCACAGCACCTTAAAAAGTGAAGTTGAATTCCAATCACCTTGCACTGCCAATGTTAGTGATTTTTTTCACTTCATTTTAATGCATTGCATTTCATTACTCCTTTTAAAAGTCAAATTTTGAAACTGAAAAATTAAAGATTAACCACATAGTAACTTTACCTGGCCTACCCATTTCCTCATTTGTCTCTGGGAAGTTTCTAATTTCCCCTGGGGAGAATTTGTTCTTTCTTTTTTCAATAGCCATAATCCTAGACTTAGTCCTCTCTCAGTTATCTATTATTATTTATTAAATAAAGAAATAACATATTGTTAATATATTATATAGTATTAATATAGAAATAAATTATTTATTATTAAAATATCCGATTAGACTTTCCCCAACATGATATCCAGCCACCCAAAGTCTTCCTACTACTGTCTTTCAATTTTCATTTCCAAAAAAAAAAATCTTTTCTTATACTTTGGTGAGACAGAGTTGAAGAATAAGAATAAAAATTCTTGCTGTTTATTTTTAAATTATTTTAATTGAATTACTTTTTCTGGAAACAAAAATGGATCTTCTTACAAGCTTATGCAAAAAAAAGATGTGGATGCACTGTGGTTTGATTAGCAATACTAGAATATGACCAATCTGACAGAGGAAAATCTGCAAATATCTGTCCATTATCTTTGTGAAATGGAAACATCCAGAGATGGCTCCACATGCCTATGTAACTTCATGTTTCTAAGACTCTTTTATTCATTGTTCTTGTGGCTATTAAGTCTTTCCCTAGAAAATAGCTTTTAATATTGGACAAAAACTATTGATCTCTAATTCTGGGCAATAATTCTGTATTCTGTACAATAATCCTGACTTCTACATGATTAAATCACTTTCTAATTCCTACTTTACTATGAGCTTATACTTCAAATCCATTCATATGCATGCAGCTTTGGTTAGAGGGGCCACAGGTTGGATTGAAGATGCCTTAAAGGGGAACCCCAAGGCCAGAGTTGTGGTGCAGCAGGTTAAACCGCTGCCTGTGGCTCTGGCATTCAGCTCCCTGATAATGAGCTTGGGAAAGTAGAAGAAGATGGGCCAAGTGCTTGAGCCCCTGGCACCAAGGGGGATCTCCATATGAAGCTCTTGACTCCTGGCTTTGGACTGGTGCAGCCCAGGCCATTGCAGCCATTTAGGGAGGAACCAGCTGCTGAAAGAGTCTCTCTCTCTCTCTCTCTCTCCTCATCCTCCTCCACTCCCATCCTCCCTCCCTCCTTCCCTCTCCCTCTCTCTCTGTAACACTCCCTTTCAAATAAATCTGCCATCAGCTGGTTCACTCCACAAATGGCCACAACAGCCAGGTCTGGGCCAGGCTAAAGCCAGGGGCCAGGAATTCCATCTGGGTCTCCCACATAGGTAGCAGGGACCCAAGTACTTGGGTCATCTTCCACCACCTTCCCAGGCACATTAACAAGAAGCTGGGTTGGAAGCAGAATAGCCAGGACTCCAACTGGCATTCTGATGTGGAATTAATGCCAGCATTGCAAAAGGTGGCTTAACCTGCTGTACCACAATGCCAGCCTGTAAGTCTTATACATTTCTCCTTAGGGTTAACCCTAGGTATTTTGATTGTTTCTTTATTATTATGAATAACATCATATACATACATATATATGTATGTATGTATGTGTGTGTACATATATATTCCATTACTGGGTAATAGTAAATTTGTGATTCCAGTATAACCTCCCAAAATCTGGCCAATTCATGGCATCCTCATATTAGTTCTCAGTTTCTCAGTGTGTCTGTTTTTCCAGGTAGAAAATCATACCATCCACAAATGATGTTGTTTTATTCACTTCCATTCCAAAGTCTGTAGACCACCCTCCACTGATTTTATTTTATTGCCTGCTATTTGCAATACAATATAATACTTCTGGTTTCAGTGAATATCCTCTCAACATTTCAATTTTAAGCAAGATGTTTGCCTTGTTTGTGTAGATATCTTTTTTTTTAATCTTTTATTTAATGAATATAAATTTCCAAAGTACGACTCATGGGTTACAATGGCTTCCCCCCCCCATACCGTCCCTCCCACCCACAACCCTCCCCTTTCCCACTCCCTCTCCCCTTCCATTCACATCAAGATTCATTTTCGATTATCTTAATATACAGAAGATCAGCTTAGTATACCTTAAGTAAGTATTTCAACAGTTTGCTCCCACACAGAAACATAAAGTGAAAAATAATAGATGATTTTTTTAAATGATGATGAAATCAGATCAGACCTATTGTCATGTTTAATCCCAGTGAGAGTCAAGTTGGGAATTGATAATTTCTTTCTTTTTTTTTTTTTTTTTTTTTTTTTTTTTTACAGAAGATCAGTTTAGTGTACATTAAGTAAAGATTTCAGTCGTTTGCACCCCCATAGAAACACAAAGTGAAATATACTGTTTGAGTACTCGTTATAGCATTAAGCCTCAGTGTACAGCACGTTAAGGACAGAGATCCTACATGAGGAGTAAGTGCACAGTGACTCCTGTTGTTGACTTTACCAATTGACACTCCTGTTTATGGCATCAGTAATCTCCCTATGCACCAGTTATGAGTTTCCAAGGCTATGGAAGCCCCTTGAGTTCTCCGACTCTTATCTTGTTTAGACACGGTCATAGTCAAAGTGGAGGTTCTCTCCTCCCTTCAGAGAAAGGCACCTCCCTCTTTGAAGACCTGTTCTTTCCACTGGGATCTCACTCACAGAGATCTTTTTGCCAGAGTGTCTTGGCTTTCCATGCCTGAAATACTCTCATGGGCTTTTCAGCCAGATCCGAATGCCTTTAGGGCTGATTCTGAGGCCAGAGTGCTATTTAGGACATCCGCCATTCTATGAGTCTGCTGAGTATCTCACTTCCCATGTTGGATCACTCTCCCCTTTATTTATTCTATCGGTTGGTGTTAGCAGATACTAGACTTGTTTATGTGCTCCCTTTGACTCTTAGTCCTTTCATTATGATCAATTGTGAACTGAAATTGATCACTTGGAGTAGTGAGATGGCACTGGCACATGCCACCTTGATGGGATTGAATTGGAATCCCCTGGTATGTTTCCAACTCTACCAATTGGGGCAAGTCACTATGAGAAATGGTGACTTGATCAGCATAGCCCTGACTGCTAATGGACAACTTAATACATTATCCCTCATAGTATTTTTTTTTTGTCTGTTCTACTTAATATGACTGGTTTAATTCTGTAATTATCACACAGTTATTCTTAAGTGTTGAAAATTAACTGAAATGTGATCCCTGTTAAACATAAGAGTGGGAATAAGAGAGGGAAGAGATGTATAATTTGGGGCATGCTCGGGCTGACTTGCCCCAATTGGTAGAGTTGTGTAGATATCTTTTATTCTAGTTTAGGAAGCATCTTTTTCCAAGTTTTTGTCAGGAATAAATGTCGAACTTTCATAAATTGCTTTTAGTCCTACAAACAAGCTAATCACATATTTTTGATTTTTCTTCTTTGACGAAGTGAATAATTTTAAGAATTCCCTGGTGTGGCAATATGTCTTCTTTCCTAAAATAAACTATTTGTTTATTTCCTGATGCATTATGATGATAGATTATTCTTTTTAATCATTGCTAGTATTAATTTGCAAGTATTTTAATTAACTTTACATATTTAATGTTTTATTTTCATTTTTGAATTTATTTCCGTAAATCAGATTAGCCCAGTCATTTTCTTTTGGTAGGTTGAATTTTTTCAATGCTGAAATTGGGGTTAAAATCATCAAATAACCACATCAGCCAACAATACTTGTAAAAGGTGTGCAGAGAACTCTGGTTACAGTTGCTGTTCCTGTGGGAGTCCATGAAGCATGGACAGAGGGCTTGAGGCAACTCAGACTTTTAGACTCCTGTGATGGGCTGCTGTAACTCCAATGTTGAAGAGACAATACTGGCAGGAAACTATCAGAATACACCTTTATTTTCTGCCTATGCTATTCAAAAGCCATCTTGTGGTGGTAATTCTCTTTGGCTCTGTTGCAATCTTGCCTAGTTCCCAGGAAAATCTTGCATGGAACCTCTGCAGATCTGTTCACCCTGATTATTAAGGACGTTCTTTCTAATCACTTGCACTCCTAAAAGTAGTTTCATTTCAGTAATAAAAGTGTGACATCCTGTGTAATAGTCAAACTCTGAACTTCACTTCAAGGTGGAAGGAGGAAGCGTCCCTGCCCTGAAAAGCCCTCCCACCCCACCACCATCTGTGACTTCTTCCAGCATTGGAGCTGAAGAGGGGAGCAAAGGTAGGAAACAGGAAAGAAACCACTTGGGAAGCAGCTGGGGCACACAGCTTTGGTTCCAGCCTGTGTGTAACGCCGACTCTGTTGTGGGATGCTTTGTGAGTTCTTTGGACAACACTTCCAAGCTGGGGATCCCACACCTGCCGTTTCCCTTGATGTGGCTAAATGGATCTTCTTGCTGATAACTTAGCATGTTGCCTCAGTCCTGGCATCCAGTGGCACAGATCCAACCCTTTCTATTGATGTTTGCTTGCCTTCCTGGAAGCCCTTCCGGAAGGATCTAAAAACAGCGCCAAGTTGGTGCCTTACCATGGGGCTACCAGGAGACGGGACTTCTGAGCCACCAGGAGAGGGAGAGCTGCACCTCCCAGACACAGCACTACCCTCAGCTGCCACAGCCATTCTGCCAACCTCTCCTGCGTGGAGGTTTCTTGGTAGGCTCATATTAAAAACTGCAGGGCTCCTAGCTCACACACTGCAAAAGAGCCCCTTACACTCCTCCTGCTTGCCTTGGCAGAACCAAGTCTCTTTTATCTTGGGAGGTTAGGGGGGCTCCTTTATAGCCTGGGGTAGGTAGCCGCTGAGGGCCCCCGAAGAGGACTTGGCCTCCCTCCTTTTAATGTCTTCATTAGAAGGTCCTATTTTTCACTCTGGAATATGGGAGTAGTATAAAACTCCTTATTTTAGGGGTATCAACCACAAAATAACCTTGGAAAGAGGCAAATTATTCATCCCATGCACTCAAATTTATCTTTGAAGTTTTTACCTCAAGATGAAGAGCCCCCCAAAACAAGACTGGCTTTCTCACCCATAGTCTCTCAATTATCAGCATGTAAAATCCTCACTCCTGGAAATGAATTATACAATAACCCACTTAGACATGTTCTTAGAACAAGCCAACAAACTAGACCCCTTTGAAGTATGGCTAAAAGCTGAGGCCATGATGAAATCTTAATCTCATTTTCTTTTCAGTCTCTAGGCTTTTGTCCTTTACTTTGATCCACCCTGAATAAAGCTATTGGCAAATGTATCACCGATTTTGATCTTATAAACTGTACATAAATTCACACACCCTCATATTCATCTTGTAATACAGACAGCAACCTGTAAACGATGACACAGCAATGACTCAGGAGATTGAAGGCCTCCAAACAGCTACCTCACCTCTTTATATGGGGCTTCATCCAAATGTCTCCCCTGGGAAGCTTCCTTGATCTTGGGGGTCACTAAACAGTCATTAGTCTCCCCCAGATGTGGACAGATGAAGCATAGTCATAATCCAGCAGCCTTGGATACCGGAACCAGCAAAGGTCAGGAATTGTGAGATTGACAAAACAAGTCAGATCACACCGGACGCCTACCTGACCATCTTAAAACATAAGGATGTGAGGAAAATAATTCCTAAAAATCAGTGCTTTGTATTAGTGTGGAGCAATTATATTCTTATGTTGATTATCTTTGAGCACCAGTTTTAACTAGATTCATTGCAGGACATATAAAGAACGTTCCATAATGATTCTATACAACAGGGAAAACTCTAGGCCACTGGTGCTATCAAGACCACAGCTTGTTTTTTGTGCAACTTGTGAAATTATTGAATTAATCAAAAGAAAACCATTTGTGGGGTGATATTTGGCACAGTGATTAAGATGTGTGCATCATGCATCAGAGTGTCTGAGTTTGAGCCCCAGCTGTGCTTCTGATTCCAACTTCCTGCTAAAGTACACCCTGGGAGGCTGCAGGTGATATGTCAAGTACTTGAGTCCCTGCCATGGAGATGGGAGACCTGGATGGAGTTCCAGTCTCCTGGTTTCAGCCTGGTGCATCCCCAGCTGTTGTAGACATTGGGGGAGTGAACAACAGATGGATGATATCTCTCTCCTTCTCGCTCTCTCTCTCTCTCTAACTTTCGAGCAAAATGAAAATAAACAAAAAGAAAAATAATCATGACATATAAAAATTACATGGAGTTCAATTTTAGTTTCTGTAAATACAGTTTAATTGGAACCCAGCCATGCTCACTTGCGTATGTGTTACCTATGGCCACTTTTATATTATGTTAACAGAGAGGGAGTTGAAATACAATGTGCATATGGTATACAAAGTCTAAAATATGTACTCACTAGCCCTTTACAGAAAACACCAGCTGTGCAGAGCTGCAGTCATTAAGAAGGCCATGGGAAAGAGGCTGCATTAATAGGAAGAGCAGTCTGTGTCCCATTCTTCCCCTCAAAACAATGGTAGAAGTCTCCAAATTAGCACTGGCCCTCTGTCTTCTTCAAAAAAATGTTTTGGGTCTGGTGCTGTGGTGTATCAGGTAGAATCGCTGCCTGCAGTGCTGGTATTCCATATGGGCACCTAATTGAATCCCCACTGCTCCACTTCCTATCCAGCTCCCTGCTAATGTGCCTGGGAAAGCAGAGGATCACAGCCCAAATCCCTAGGCCCTTGCACCCACAAGGGAGACCCAGAAGAGGCTCCAGGCTCCTGGTTCCAGATCCGTCCAGCTCCGGCCTTTGTGGCCATTTGGGGCGTGAACCAGTAGGTAGGAGATATCTCTCTCTGCCTCTACCTCTCTGTAGCTCTGCCTTTCAAATAAATAAATAAATCTTTAAAAGAAAAAATCCAAAACCATTGAGGCACAAAGCAGATATTTTTGGGTACTCAAGAAGACTAAAAAGGGGTAGGGGAATGTGACAAAAGGAGGCAACAAAATACCCAAGAAGTTCTTAAATGATTGTGCACATACAAATGACTCAAAAGATGAGATATTTTGGACTCCCGGTAAACCAACACAACTGAGCCAACTGTAGGCTTCATTTCAAACCTGAAAGACTCTGAATTCTTCTCTATTTTTATTCTCTTTCAGACCTCAAAATTCTAAATCCTTACTATTATCCTAATTAGGATTACTATAAAAATAGATAAAAAATCAACCACAGAATGTTAGCTTAGAGATATCAAAGAATTCTGCTCTAGAGACCTGAAACATTTGAAGAACACTAGCTTTCCACCTTCAAATCCCTACTTCCAAAGATCCACCAGGATCATGTAAACCAATAAGGATCTCATACTTGTGGGTTAGCTAAAGACCCATAATTACCCTTGGAGTGTGAGCTTCCAATGAAATTGTAGGTTCTCCCAATTAAATAGATAACTCTTTGAGGACAGGCTGCATGCCAGCGTCTGCAATCCTCAAAGAACCAGGACCTAGTAAGTTGCCATTGTTAACACTTGTGGAATAAATGTTCTATTTACTCAGTTTACTGCTTTCAATTCAAATGCAATTGTGCCTTAATTACTGAGATAATTCTGGGTAGTTGATACTTTTAATATGATTACATTAACTTAAATATGCTATCCTGTGACTGCCTCATGGTTAATCTCATCTTATAGAGAAATTTCACTTCATTTTCACAAGTTTTCAGACCTTCTAGAATTAAAACTGGTAAGGAGGAAGCTGAGGTCAAAATCTGCTCCTCATATCCCTTCTACGTGTGAGGGAGGCACTCTGCTCCACTGAGCAGTGGCAATGTGGGCAGCTCAGGAAGGCAGGGGAGGACACTGGGACAGATAGATCCTGGTCACAGGAGAAAATGTCCAAGTTCACCCCAACAATGAAGAACATGTTGAGTAACCTTTAGCTCAACTCCTCAGCAACAGAGAAAAGACCTAGAACTCAAGGATCATTTACTAACTGTGAAATCATTGCAGTCTTCCACAGTGGCAGTGTTTTCTAGTCAACTCCTCACCATCCAGATGTGGAAGGCTCATCAACAGCACAGCTGCGCAAAATCCATACGCTGACTTCTATCTTCAGTAGCATGCCCAGGATTCAGTCAGCCCACTCCCAGGAGGGACACTCACAGCTCCAGAGTGCATCAAAATCTAGAGCTATCGGGTTTTTTTTTCTTTTTTTAAAAAATATTTACTTATTTATTTGAAAGGAGCAATTACAGAGAGGCAAAAGCAGAGAGAGAGGGAGAGAGGTTTCCATCTGCTGGTTCACTCCCCAGGTGGCTGCAATGGCCAGAGCTGTGCCTATCCAAAGCCAGGAGCCAAGAACTTCTTCTGGGTCTTCCACATGGGTGCAGGGGCCCAAGGACTTGGACCATCTTCTACTGCTTTCCCAGACCATAGCAGAGAGCTGGATTGGAAGTGGAGCATCTGAGTCTCGAACCGGTGCCCATAGTGGATGCCAGCACTGCAGGCAGCAGCTTTATCTGCTATGCCACAGTGCTGGGCCCCCATCTGGTTTCTAATTGCTTCTCTTTCGCAATTGGAAAAAAAAAAAAACTCAGACTATTTCTAAACTTTTTTGGACCAGGAATCTGTTTTCTCCATTGCTCAGCTGGGTTATAAAGTCCTCACAACTGAGCTAATAGATGCCTTAAAGTAGGAATGGAATTTTGTTTGTCTGCAATTTAAAAATTGCAAACATTCATAACACAATGCGCAATGCAGTATGGTATGTACCTCCACTATATTATTAAAGTATGGTCTGGAACTATTCATATACCTTTGGTAGATTTATTTTCTAGTGACTATAGCCATAAACACTTGTCAGATCAAAGCAAAAGAGGTGGTTCTTGTTGCTGAGAAAAAGTAATGGGTGCCCAATCCTCACAGCAGGAGTTGGTGACCTGAGAGGAAAAGGCTCACTATGGCCCAGGTTTGCTCTGCAGTCTTCTATCTCAGATGTATAGGGGCTGGTGGTACCTTGGCATGAAGGACTAATACCAGATGAGACCATATTCATTCAGCTCTGGAGGGGGAAAGGGATGAGTCACCCCACCCCAAAAGCCAAGCCTACTGACACAACCCTTCCAAGCCTTAGCAAACGCATCCTGTCATTAGGCATTAACCTCTAATAAATAACAAGTGAATACCATTGTAAAGTACTTTGCGAACAGAGAGGACTGTATGAGTAGCTATCATTAATAATGATGATGCTGCAGGTAATCACAGCACTCAGGAAGCAGTTTAGGCTTAGGCAGCCTCAGCAGGGAAACCACTAATGTCTAAAGGGCTAAACATAAAATTTTTCAAATGCATGCCCTGGCTGGAAGGCTGCCCAGAGAAGATGACAAGCTCCACAGAGCTCTCTCTGGAAAATATTCCTGAGAGTTCCACTGGAGATACAAACATTGTCAGGGAAAATTATGCTATTTTCTTAAAGAATATTTGAAGCAGCAATCTGTCTTATGGGTTTACAAAAGCCACCCCATTTAGAGCATCCAGAAGAAACAGAATAGAAGAAAATATTTAAATAATGCAAAAGGGTCAGACACCCTTGCAAGCCACCTTCTTAATCACAATTAACAAAAATGAGAACACTTCAAGGAGTTCAAGGAGAGTGTCAGATGGCAGATACAACCATAGAGTAATTTCAAAAGGAATTCCAATTCCTTTATATTTTGCTTTCTTGCATGAATTATTTTCTTAGAAGTAACTGTGGCTTTTTACAGAGACTTGGGTTTTTGTTTTATTTTATATTTTATCAATTTCTGGTTATGCAAAACTTTTCAATGTAGAATTTATCCAAATCCTGCAGCCTCACTCATTTCTTTGTCTTTGAATACCTACAATCAGAAAGTTAGCATGATATACTGTAGATTATATGTTGCCTTATTACAAATAGTAGCAGATTGCATTTTGTCTTGTTACATTTTTGAGCATATGTAGGTTTTCATCTCTACGACAAACCCTTAGAGAATAAGGACAGTGTTCTTGGGCACTACATGGAGTTCCTTTTGGACTAACTTGGTAATGCTCTTTAGTATTTGTTACACAAACACACAATTAAATTGCCCTACTATGGGATCCTCTATCTGAATATTTCCATTCTTAATATTCAGAAAACTTGAAGCAATTTTCAAGAAATAGTTCAGGTAGCAGTTAAATTAAAATCACTTTTGATTGAAAGTCTCTGTTCCCAAAGCAGATGGATCACAGAAACATCGTCCCAGGGAGAACACTCGGAACTTGAGGACCACACAAGTGTGCTCAAGAACTTCCTTAACCCTTGTTTGCTTTACATTTGACTGGCAAACCCCGCTCATCTAAGTAGGAAGATATTAAGCAGTCCTTCTAACCAAGTATTTGGCAACATTTTGAGTCCTCCCGTTTTTGAAGCTTTAAAAAAAAAAAAAACATTAAAAAAAATTGAATTTTCCAGTTATCTACAAAACCAAGACAAAGTCAGTGCCAAAAAACTCATTCTCCACCCCACATTTTTTCCAATTCACCAATATTTACATTTGAACTCTTCTCTTATGTTTTCCTTAATGCTATAACACCAAAACACGTATATTCACATAAAGTTTTTGTTTGATTGGTCTTGGGGGTTTGGGAGGAGTTTTGTTTGCTTTTTGGAAAAACTCAGATCATATTATTCACATTACTTTGCAACTTGATTGATTTTTTCTTTATTTTTTAATTTATTTTTAAGGAATAGAAATTTCATACCTACAACTTTAAGAATATAGTTATTCTTCCCACCATATCAGCCCTCCAACCCACACTCCCACCTTCTTCTTCCTCCTGCTCCCCTTCCCAGTCCCATTCTCCATTAAGATTCATTTTTAATTAACTTTGTATACAGAAGACCAACTCTACATTAAGTAAAGATTTCAACAATATGCATGTGTGCGCACACACGCACACACAGAAACTGTTTGGAGCTGGTTTTACAGTTAACTCTCAACACAACTCATTGAGGACAGACGTCCTGCATGGGGATTCAGTGCACAGTGACTCCTGTTGTTAACAATTAACACTCATGTATGATGTCAGTGACCACCTGAGGCTCTTGACATGAGCTGCCTAGACTAAGGAAGCCTTTTGAATCCACAAACTCTGTCAGTATTTGGATAAGCCATAAGCAAAGTGGAAGTTCTCTCTTCCCTTTAAAGAAAAGTACATCCTTCTTTGATGGCCACTTCTTTCCACTAGAGTCTCATTCACACAGATCCTTCATGTAGAACATTTTTTGCCATAATGTCTTGGCTTCCCATGACTGCAGTGCTCTAAAGGGTTTTTCAGCCAGACCAGGAAGTCTTAAGGGCTGAGTCTGAGTTCAGAATGTTATTTAAAGCGATTGTCATTCTATGAGTCTGCTATGTGGACTGCTTCCCATGTTGGACATTCTCTCTTTTTTAATTCTATTATGATTACTTTTTAATCCAACAACACATAAAGGACACTCTTCCAAGTTACCTTAACCATTACTTGCCTTCATTTAAATACTTGCCTTATATTTTGTTGTGTAGGCAGTTTAGGGTTTTCTTTTTTTTGTTTCAATTTTGCCTATCCTCCAGGACTTAGGTGCTTACCATTACACACACATTTCATTTGCCTAGTCCAAAGTTTACACTCAGCTTTTCTCAAGATCTGAAATGTACCAAGATAAAACCCACTGCTTTGTTTTTAAAAATAAAATACTATTTTCTAAGAGTCAAATTAGTAAATATTTATTAGAACTGAACTTCTTAAAACTAATTTGGATTTCAACCTTTAAAATAGGGAATGTTCATATTTCTTTAATGCTCCTAAAATAATTAAAATAATATAAGCAGTGGTCTGGCATAACTCTTTTACTAAAACCCAGAAAGTCAGATATAGATAAATAAACTTCAAAAGGTTTGTTGGAAAATTGGATCAAAAGATAATGTGATTTTCCATTAACTTTTTGAAGTCCCTCTCATGTGTAGGTACTTCAAAAAATTTGTGGAAAATTGAATTAAATGTTTATTTTAGTACAAAAAATTGGGGATTCATGCATAAGAGGAGTTTTCAAATTATTCATGGTATGGGTGGAGACATTTGGCATAACAGTTAGGACTTCAGTTGGTATGCCCACATCTCATATAGAGTACCTGGGTTTGAGTTCTGGCCCTGCTTCCTGTCTTTGCTTTCTGCTAATGTATACCCTAGAAAGCAGCAGGTGATGGCTCAAGTAGTTGGTCCCTGCCATTCACTTGGAAGACCTAGACCAGGAGCATTTGGAAAGTGAACCAGTGGACAGGAACTCTCTCCTTTTCTCTCTTTTTCTCTGCCTCCCAAATAAATAAAATAAATAAACTTTAAAAAACACTTCATGGAAAATGTATTTAATGAAAAAATTGTAAATGGATCTCAAAAGTTTATATATATATATATACACATTATATATATGTACATACTAATACATATGTATATATTCACACAAATATTTCTGTATGTTGTTCTGGGGAATATCATCCAGGGAAATGTCATCCACGATCAGATAAGTTTAGGTAAATGCTACTTCACACTAAACATAAAATTGTTTAAGCTCTGATTGTCTTTTGAAAGTGATCACCTCCTCCTCTCCTCCCCCTACTTTGGGCAGTGGAGATGCACGTTCAGAGTGATCAGTACAGTACACACAGAATCTCGCACTGCAGGCTCTGCAGAAGGCACATAAGTCACTCTGCAAACACTTGCAGCCTCCTCTGAGCTCCTCCCTTTCCCACACGGAGTCCTCTGCTGAGACATTAAGCAATCAGTCAACACAGAAGTGAAAAATCATCTCTCTCACTTGCACTGTGCCCTCAATCTTCTCTATTCTTACAGCTGAAATGAAAGTGACATTTGGATTTGCTTTTGAAAGTTTGCCATTCCTAAGAAACTACCTGAAAGTACTGAGGAAAGTGACAAGTTTTAACTCAGCAATCAGAATGCTCCTTAAATACAGGCCTGTGTATATTCAAGTCTCACCTCAAGCAACAGAGGAAAATGAGGCTTGGCTTCCATGTGCCCGCACTAGGGCAAGTGAAAACATTTCCTGGAATTCCAAATGGCCTGAGGCTCTTCCATAAAGCCCCATCCACGCCTCCCAAACCCATTCACAATTCAGTTCTTTTACTTTCACAGTACATCAAAACAGACAGGAACTATTTTTTCTGATTGGATGAAATCCAAAATAGGAAGGTAGTTCAAAAAGCCATGAGGAAAATGTTATTAAAATTTAAGTTTATCTTGGTGTGGAAACAATAATTGATACCCATACATAGTTTTTTCATAATCTGCATTTTCTATGAACTTTTTAAAGTGCCATTGTATTTTCCTTGGCTATCTACCCCCTGGAAAAATCTTCTAGAGACCGAGAATACAAAGAAACTCTTCAAAGAGACTCAACGCAATTGCAGCAACAGCTCAAATACTCAAAATAAGGCACCAGTGAATGGAAAGGGTAAGAGCCAGGTGCATCACCACCATTCTTGGAAGTGAGAGCACCTGACTTTCCTTTTTTTTTTTTAAGATTTATTTAAATACTTGAAAGTCAGAGTTCAGAGTTACACACAGAAGGAGAGGCATAGAGAGAGAGAGAGAGGTCTTCTATCCACTGGTTCACTTCCTAGTTGGCCACAACAGCCAGAGCGGTGTCAATCTGAAGCCAGGAGCTTCTTCTGGGTCTCCCATGTGGGTGCAGGGGCCCAAGGACTTGGTCCATCTTCTATTGCTTTCCCAGGCCATAGCAGAGAGCTGGATTGAAGTGGAGCAGCCTGACTGGAACCAGGGCCCATATAGGATGCCCGCACTGCAGGCTTTACCTGCTATGCCCCCACCTGACTTTCTAGAACAAGATGTCTCAGGAAGAGCTGAGGGCCTCTTGAATCAGAATCACCTGGGATTGGTCATATGCCTGACCCATAACACTCCTACCTCATCAGGTGACAGAGGTGGATTCCTGGCATCTGTTTTGAGCCAGCATCCCAAGGACACCAACATTTTCAAACCTTAGGATGGTAGGTCATTAAGTGTGGAAAGCAGACCAACAGTATTGGAATCGCTAGGTCTTGTTAGAAATACAGACTTTACACTCTACCACGACTTACTAAATAAAAACTCCCAAGAAAAACCTCAGCAGCCTCGCATTACTAAGTACTCCCGTGAATCAAAGATGTGCTCAAGTCTGAGAACCAAAGCCATCAAGTGCCTCTACATACCACAGTTTGGAACAGGTTGCAATGAATAAGAACACCAGATTTAAAGAAAGAAGCCATCACCTGAAACAGGGACAGGACGCAGACCCTTATGTAAGAGGAACTCCTACGTAGCACAGGACATTTAAATTATGAGTGACTTAGTGGAAGAGAAGAAGAAAGGGGTGTTTGAGACAGGGAAAATGCATCTTTCTAGGGTCAGCAAGCAGTTCAGGGAGCAGAGAAACCCCATGCACTTTTTGAGCTGTGGAAATTAGGGTTAGATATGCATGCTAAGCTTGGGATTTGACATAACTGAAAAGTTATAGTAAAGGGTGTGGACTTTCTTATCCAGGAATTGAGGAATCATGATGGATAACGAGCTGGGGACATTGAGACTCAAGATTGTGCTTAGGAAATATGACCACGCATTGGCACACGTGGGGGAACACAGTGGAAGATCTAAAAGAGGAAAATTAGACTAAAAGTCTTGCAATATTCTGGAAATACAGTGACATGAGTCTGGATGAGAGTGCTGGTTGTAAGAAGCAAACTTAGCACATAGATACCAAAAGACCCAAGGAAGTAAAAATTAAAAATGGACTGCATGTGGTGTTTGGGAGGGCCAGAGGAGAATGCTGGAGGAGCAGACCACCCAGCTTCAAGGCTGATGAACAAAGAGAATTTCTTGAATTCAGGAATCCTGAAGTCCAAACAGGTTGTGGGGGTGGGGAGTGGGGAAGAGAGACTAAGCCTTCTCATCCTCTCTCATAGTCATCTCCTCTCTTTTGGTCATGTTCTGTTCTCAGAACCAATTGGTCACTTGTGAACAACATAAAGATAACAATTCTATAAGATCTATAAGGACTGGACACCAAGGGGCCTCTGGCCTACAAAGAGAGAAATCTAAAATTACACCCCTTCAAAAAACTGTTTTCTTCATCTTGCATCTGGAAACTTCATTTTGCATCTTCATCTGCAAAATCTTCCAGGAAATTTCTCAAGACAACTAGGATCCTGGTTTCTGTGCAGGATGGCTGAAGACGCTCTGGTAAGTTAGCATGTACACCAGCTCTGAAGTGCCTGAAATTTCACAGTTCACAACAGAATGCTTTTCTTTAACTTTGCCTTTATGAGAAAACCTACCTAAGGAGACCATCTTGGACACAGTCAGAAAGCACTTTTATGCTTCTGCCTCCTCATCAATGCTTGCAAGTATACTGCTAAAACACGTTAAGTTTTAGGTGTAGGAAAACCTGCACAGTGCCTGCATTCCTGCCCAATTCCTTCCTCTCCTGGAAATCCCTCTGGCATGCAGGACTTAAAATCACTTGGGTTGCATAGTTTGCAAATATATTTTCCCATTCTGTCGGTTGTCTCTTCACTTTCCTGACTCTTTCTTTTGCAGTACAGAAACTTCTCAATTTGATGCAATCCCAAATGTTAATTTTGGCTTTGACTGCCTGTGCTTCTGGAGTGTTTTCCAACTGATAAAGGGTTGATAACCAGAATCTACAAAGAAATCAAGAAACTCCACAACATCAAAACAAACAACCCACTTAAGAGATGGGCCAAGGACCTCAATAGACATTTTTCAAAAGAGGAAATCCAAATGGCCAACAGACACATGAAAAAATGTTCAAGATCACTAGCAATCAGGGAAATGCAAATCAAAACCACATGGCAAAAGATCTCTGCGAGTGAGATCCCAGTGGAAAGAACAGGTCATCAAAGAAGGAGGTACCTTTCTCTGAAGGGAGGAGAGAACCTCCACTTTGACCATGACCTTGTCTAAACAAGATAAGAGTCGGAGAACTCAGAGGGCTTCCATAGCCTTGGAAACTCATGACTGGAGCATAGGGAGATTACTGATGCCATAGACAGGAGTGTCAATTGGTAAAGTCAACAACAGGAGTCACTGTGCACTTACTCCTCATGTAGGATCTCTATCCTTAATGTGCTGTACATTGAGATTTAATGCTATAACGAGTACTCAAACAATATATTTCACTTTGTGTTTCTATGGGGGTGCAAACTGTTGAAATCCTTACTTAATGCATACTAAACTGATCCTCTGTAAAAAAAAAAAAAAAAAAAAAAAAAAGAAATTATCAATTCCCAACTTGACTCTCACTGGGATTAAACATGACAATAGGTCTGATCTGATTTCATCATCATTTAAAAAAAAATCATCTATTATTTTTCACTTTATGTTTCTGTGTGGGAGCAAACTGTTGAAATCCATACTTAATGTATACTAAGCTGATCTTCTGTATATTAAGATAATCGAAAATGAATCTTGATGTGAATGGAAGGGGAGAGGGAGTGGGAAAGGGGAGGGTTGTGGGTGGGAGGGACGGTATGGGGGGAAGCCATTGTAATCCATAAGTCGTACTTTGGAAATTTATATGTATTAAATAAAAGTTTAAAAAAAAAAAAAACCACAATGAGGTTCCACCTCACCCCAGTTAGAATGGCTCACATTCAAAAATCTACCAACAATCGATGCTGGAGAGGATGTGGGGAAAAAGGGACACTAACCCACTGTTGGTGGGAATGCAAACTGGTCAAGCCACTATGGAAGTCAGTCTGGAGATTCCTCAGAAACCTGAAGATAACCCTACCATTCAACCCAGCCATCCCACTCCTTGGAATTTACCCAAAGGAAATGAAATTGGCAAACAAACAAGCTGTCTGCACATTAATGTTTATTGCAGCTCAATTCACAATAGCTAATACCTGGAACCAACCCAAATGCCCATCAACAGTAGACTGGATAAAGAAATTATGGGACATGTACTCTATCGAATACTATACAGCAGTCAAAAACAATGAAACCCAGTCATTTGCAACAAGATGGAGGAATTTGGAAAACATCATGCTGAGTGAATTAAGCCAGTCCCAAAGGGACAAATATCATATGTTCTCCCTGATCGGTGACAGCTAACTGAGCACCAAAGGAGAAACTTGTTGAAATGAAATGGACACTATGAGAAACAGTGACTTGATCAGCTCTTGTCCTGATGGTTGATGTACGATGTACAATGTAATACTTTATCCATTTTAGTTTTTTTTTTTTGCTCTAGTACCATTGGTTGAACTCTGTAATTAACACACAATTGTTCTTAGGTGTTTAAATTTTAACTGAAAAGTGATCCCTGTTAGGAATTTGGAAAACATCATGTTGAGTGAAATAAGCCAATCCCAAAGGGACAAATACCACTTGTTCTCCTTGATAGGTGACAACTAACTGAGCACCAAAAAGGAAACCTGTTAAAGTGAAATGAACACTTTGAGAAACGGTGACTTCATCAGCCCTTGCCCTGACTGTTGATGAACAACTTAATATGTTATCCCTCTTAGTATTTTTTTTGTTTGTTCTACTTAATACTTTTGGTTGAATACTGTAATCAATACACAATTCTTCTTAAGTGCTGAAACTTAACTGAAAAGTGATCACTGTTAAATATAAGAGTGGGAATAAGAGAGGGAAGAGATGTGCAATTCGGGACATGCTCAAGCTGACTTACCTCAAACGGTAGGGTTAGAAACATACCAGGGGATTCCAATTCAATCCCTTCAAGGTGGCATGTACCAATGCCATCTCACTAGTCCCAGTGATCAATTTCTGTTCACAATTGATCATAATGATAGGACTAAGAACCAAAGGGATCACAGAAACAAGAATAGTGTCTGCAAATACTAGCTGATAGAATAAAAAAGGGAGAGAATGATCCAACATGGGAAGTGAGATACACAGCAGACCCATAGAATGTCAGATGTCCTAAACAGCTCTCTGGACTCAGAATCAGCCCTTAAGGCATGCGGATATGGCTGAAAAGCCCATGAGAGTATTTCAGGCATGGAAAGCCAAGACACTCTAGGAAAAAAAAAAAAAAACCCTAAATGAAAGATCTCCGCGAGTGAGATCCCAGTGGAAAGAATGGGTCATCAAAGAAGGAGGTACCTTTCTCTGAAGAGAGGAGAGAACTTCCACTTTGACCATGGCCTTGTCTAAATATGATCAGAGTCAGTGAACTCAGGGGGCTTCCATAGCCTTGGCAGCTCATGACAAGTGCCTAGGGTGATTACTGAGGCCATAAACAAGAGTGTCAATTTGTTAAGTCAACAACAGGAGTCACTGTGCACTTACTCCTCATGTAGGATCTTTGTCCTTAGTGTGCTGTACATTGAGATTTAATGCTATAACTAGTACTCAAACAGTATTTTTCACTTTATGTTTCTGTGTGGGAGCAAACTGTTGAAATCTTTACTTAATGTATGCTAAACTGATCTTCTGTATATAAAGAGAATTGAAAATGAATCTTGATGTGAATGGAACGGGAGAGGGAGTGGGAAAGGGGAGGATTGCAGGTGGGAGGGACGTTATCAGGGGGAAGCCATTGTAATCCATAAGCTGTACTTTGGAAATTTATATTCATTAAATAAAAGTTAAAAAAAATCCATCAATTCACTCATAGAAGGATGTGTATGTTTTAATTACTTAAACATTTTATTGTGTATCTAGTACATGCTAGGCATTGTTCTAGGTATTTGAGGGTATATAAGTAAACAACACACATCCAGATTCTTGTTCCCCAGAGACTTAATTTTTTGTTGAAGTGGACAAGGAAAAGGCAACTTATTACACATAAATACATTATGTAGTAGAGTAGACAAAAAAAAATCACTTGGGTGCTGATGGGTGGCAGAATGAGTCAAGAGTAATAAAGCACCAAATGTCCCTTTCTGGTTTAGAGCTTGGAGATGACCAGGCTCCAGGCAAAATGGCTCAAAGGCCCTATTGTCAGTAGATGGTGTACATATGTTGTAGGTAAAGATGCGTTCCAAAGCAGAGAACCAGCAACATATACCAGGACAGGAACCAGGGATGCCTGTAGGAAACTACTGCTGATGGTGGAAAGTACTGTCGCGACCAAAGCTGCAATAATAAGGGCAACAAAATAAATAATGTGACATTGGATTATAATGTAAACTAGGAACTAAATGTCCATAGCCCACGCTGATCATATTAATGCCTTATGGCTGCCCTAATTAGTCTACTGCAAACTCAAAACAACAGAAATCTATTCTCCCATGGTTCTGGAGGCCCGAAGTCTGATGTCAAGATATATGCAGAGCTGCACCTTATCTGGGACTCAAGGAAAGAGTCCGTTCCTTGCCTCTTCCAGCTTCTGGTGGCTGCTGATGTCTCATGGCTTGTGGCTGCATCACTCTAAGCTCTGTCTCTGACTTCATGTGATCTTCTCCTCTCTGGGTATCAGCTCCCTTTCTCGTTCTTCTGAAGAACACTTCTCACTGGGGGTAGGGCCCACCCAGGCAATCCAGGATGATCTCTCTTGAGATCCTTAATGCAATTTCATCTACAAGGACCCTAATTTTATCTGCAAAGACCCTTTTCTAATCCGATTACCTTCGTAAGTTGCAAGGGTTAAGATATGGACATGTTTTGGAGGAAGCCACCACTCAACTCACTCCATAATACCAAAAACACTATTGAATATATAAATGATTAAATAAATAGATAAATCAATGGGGGAGAATAGACAAATCTCCCATGCAAAAGCATTTCAAATAATGTGTGAAGATTCCCACCTCAGGCAGGTGCAACCTTACTCCCTACTCCATAAGTGCAGGCTGTGTATAGCGACTTCCTTTCAAGGAGTACAGTGGGGAAAGCAATGGAGAGAGGAACTGGACTGTGGAGGTGTGATGAGAGGTAACATCGCCACCAATAAGTCATGTTAATAGCACATGGCCCTGATAGGACATGATAAGAAGCACATGTACTCCAGTTGTCCTTGTGAAAACCTGTGACCCCAGTCTAGCCATGAGAAAAGCATCAGGTAAACCCAAACTGAAAGGCCTTCTACAAAATACTTGACAAAGACTCCTCGAAGCTGGGAAGGCCATGGAAAACAAAGAAAAAAATGCCTGAAAAAATGCCACAGTCTAAAGCAGCCTAAGGAGACGTGACAACTAAATGGAACAGATGAAGGGCATTCCCTGAAAACTAAGGAAATCTGGGAAATGTGGGCTTGTTAGTAACGTATCCATATTGTTTTATTATTTGTGACAAAGGAACCATGCAAACGTAAGATAAGGATCACTGAATGGAGGGTCTTTGAGAACTCCTTGAAGGATCTGTGTAAGTTTTCTGCAAAACAATAAAACATTTTTGAAGCCATAAAGGTATGAGGGCCTGGGTCAGGGTCTCAGCCTCAGCATCATTGACCTTTACTGGGGGAGCTGTTCTCTGCATGGTAGGATGTTGAGTGACATTCCTGGTCTGAGCTCTTCAAATGCTAGCATCCCCTGTCCCATCTTCGGTCAACCAAATACAAGGGTACTTCAAAAAGTTCATGAAACATGGAATTAAAAGATAACTTTGGGAGTGGGCATTTGGCCTAGCAGTTAAGTTGCCACTGGCATTCCTGTATTGGGTACCAGAGTGCCTAAATTCAGGTTCCACCTGCAATTCTGATGCAATTCTCTGCTATTGCACAGCCTGGGAGGCAGCAGATGTTGGTTCAAGGGCTTGAAAGCCTGTCACCCATTTGGGATACCTAGATGGAGTTCAGGGCTCCTAACCTCTGCATGGCCTAGACCTGGGTTTTATAGGCATTTAGGCAGTTAACCAATAGATGGAAGAGAGCTTTCTCTCTCTCTCTCTCTCTCTCTCTCTCTCTCTCTCTCTCTCTCTCTCCCCCCCCTCCCCTCCCTTTCAAATGTAATGAAAATAAATCATAAAAATTTAGGGAAAAAAAAAATCTGCAGGGAACTCTCCCAGGGAGTTCCCCTAGGGGGCGATCTGCTTTCCTGCTCCCAGTTCCCTCCCCAAGGGTGTGTCCACACAACTCCTACTGCCACAATTCCACAGACACCACAGGCCGTGCTTTTGGACATCACACCTTCAAGACAATTTCTGCCAGATCGCCATCCATGATGGCATTTGCCCTATAGAAACACACGCATTTGTACCAGAGAGAAAGATCTGAGGATGGTCCTCGCAGCTGCCTTTTCTTGTCCCCTGACTCCACCTTCCCGCCTGCTGCCCACTCAATTATGCAGGTGAGACTCATAGGCTGTTAAACGCTTTTGTATGCACGACTTCCAGGGAACATGTAGCAGGTTATCCCAAAAAGGCTCTCACAGGGATGGACCTTGGGACTTCTCCTAAGTAGGCCTTGGGCCAGAGAGTCAGCCTCCTTTCTTATGGTCAGATTCCATGTGAGGGGACCTAGGAGCCCAAGCCAGGAAACACGGAAGGGGGACACTGCTTCCCCCTGCAAAGCTGTCCAGAACTCCTTCTATGAATCTCCCTCCTACAGTTCTCCCTCGGAACGAACTCTCCTGTAATTTCAATTCTTTTTGGTACATTGTGGGAATAGCGAAATAATCCCTGACCCTTTAATAAGAGCTTTGAGGGAAGAGTCAGCATTTCTTAGCACCCTCTCTTAAATGTGGCAATACTCGCTGCCTGCTATTCTCAGATTTAGGTCTTTGGCTGAAATCCCTGCCAATACCACCCTTTGAACATCCTGTTAATCTGCACATGGCCATATCAAGAGTAGAGTAGTTCCCTGGTCCCTATGGGGGATGGGTTCCAGAATTCTGATACCAAAATCTGCAGATGTTCAAGTCCCTTACATAAAATCACGTAATGTTTTCATGCAACCTGTGTTCATCCTCCAGTATACTTAAAGCCTCTCTAGATAATTTATAACACCTTTTGCAACATCAGTGGTATGCAAGTAACTGTTAGACTGTATTATTCAGGGAACAGTGATAAGACTAAAACGTGTGCATCTTTTTTTCTTGTTTTTTTCCCAAATGTTTTCTAACCAGAGTTGATTGAATTCACACATTTCTAGAACTCTCTGATACAGAGTGCTGACTATGGCATTGCTTAAATTCTTGGCAGTCAGAGGTATTAAACAGGTGGAGAGTGTATCCCACCAGATATCATCTACTGCATCTTTGGTAACTCATCAGGTCCAGGACTATGTTAGGGAACCCAAAATAAATGCTGTGGAAACAGGGGAATAATTACAGGAAGAAAACTTAAGAAAGAATATCACACAACCATGATGAGGACATCCCCAGGACCTCATAACATGGAGAAAGCAAAGATCACTCTCACTCATAGAAATGGGAAGAATGTAGGTGTCATGAAGCCCTTTGGAGGGAGCTGGAGTGTGGGGAGCAATCCGGACTGGACTAAGTTACTGAAATTAAGACTTATTCTATGCATCTGCTCTCCCACAATATGGCGCTGGGAGAGAAGTAAACAGCTTCCGCACAGCTGCCTCCAGTTCAACCAATTAACTGTAGGACTTGCTCCTGATTGGAGAGCAGCGTACTCGGCGTGTGGGCAGCCGAGTTGGGATTGGTGGAGGAGGACTATAAAGGAGGAGAGAGACGGCATGCACCAGGAACATCTATGGGGAACATCTAAGGGGAAAACCCGTGCAGCCCCCGAGAGAGCCGGCCGGCGGTGTGCCGCTCCCCTGCGGAAGTGGGGAATGTGGCCAGGGGGAACTGCCCTTCCACGGAGGTGGAAGGGATAGTAGCCAACCCGGGAAGAACCAGCAGCAAACCCGGGGAGGGCCGAGCAGACAGAAAGAACAGCGCAGGGTCCTGTGTCGTTCCTCCACGAAGAGGGGGAGCGACACTGGAGTATGTCCATCCTCACACTATCTCTAGAGTGACACCCTGAGGCAGGTTCATATCAGGAATAGAAGGCAGCAACCCTCATTCCATTGACAGACTCCAAAACTGTCTCCTGGCTGATCTCCTACCACCAGGACCTCCCGAGGAGAGACCTGGCCTTCATTTGGAAAAGTCTGATGCAAGACCACCTGTCCTCTGTGCTAGCTCCTGGGATCTGGAATTGCTCTCTGCTACATCATGTTCCTTACAGCCTCCTGCATGCTCAGCGTCAATAGATCAGAAAACATTACAAATTACATTGACTTTACTTACTAACTGAAGAAAGAGAATTCTGAGATATAAGGAAGAGAAGATTATCACTGCCATGCTCTTCAATAGGTCCAGAACTAAAGCATGGCAGAGGGTGGCGACTTGTCCAACCAATGGAGAAGACATGGAAGGAAATACCGACCAGAGCAGCCTGGTTTCCAGGCCCCATTGTTTGGGAAGAGAAAGCTAGAGAGGATCAGATCAGCTCTTGGACTTCCTGATAAAGCTTTCTAAATGTACTCAACTCTACCAAACCAACAGCTGTGATACACAACAAAAAATGATTAGGGGAGAGAATAAGGAAATATCAAAACTTTAAATATCTACATCCATAATAAGGTGCAAACCAATTACAGAAACATCAAAATATGAAGTGGGGGAAGAATCAGGAAAATAGAATAACTAAAAGGTTTCAAGGACTAAGAAAAAACCTTGAAAAGTCTTTTGCTGACCCTGTGCCTTTAGGCAGGCCCCTATACTCCCACTCAAATCAGAGAAAGTCAGACTAATTTTAAGGATTAGGCTCTTTTCATTTTCAACGGCATTCCCTCAGTGGGAGTGAATTATAATTTGCCGCTAGTATGAAGAAGAGAGAGAAAAACATGCATACAATTTGCATACTAAAAATTGGAATACTAATGAAGACAAATCACCCTTCTCAGTGGAATGGTCTGCTACTAAGAACTCTTTTACTCTGAATTTAACTTGACTTAGTAAAACATAAAAGAATATTTTTAACTGAAAGGGAAAATGAATTTCATTTAAGATGGCCCTAGTTTTGTGCATTTCAGACATGAATCTCAGTAGATGCATTTATCTTTTTCAGTATACAATCATCCCTCTGTATCCATAGGGGATTGGATACCAGAGCCACCTGCAACACCAGAATCTGCAGGTGCACAAGTCCCTTATATAGAATGGAATAGCTGGGAGACAGCATTGTGGCTTCGCCGGTAAAGCCACCACCTGCAATGCCAGCATCTCATATGAGCACCAGTTACAGTCCCAGCTGCTCCTCTTCCTGTCCAGTCACCTGCTAATGTGCCTAGTAAAAGCAGCAGAAGATGCCCCAAATACTTGGGCCCCTGCACTCACATGGGAGACCAGTAAGATGCCCCTGGTTCCTGGCTTCAGCCTGACACAGCCCTGACCATTATGGCCATTTGGGGAGTGAACCAGCAGATGGAAGATCTCTTTCTCTCTCTCTCTCTCTCTCTCTCTATATATATATATATATATATATATCCCTTTCTCTTTGTAATTCTGCCTTTCAAATGAATAAAATATTTTTTTAAAAAAATGGAGTAGCCTTTGCACGGAACTATGGACATACTCTCATATACCTATATTGTCTCTGGATTACTTGTAATACCTAAAACAATGTAAGTGCTCTGTAAATAGTTGCTATGCTGTAGTGTTTGACAAGGGGGAAAGTTCACACCAGTTCAATATATTTTTTCTGGTATTTTCAATTGCATTAGTTGAATCTCCATGTTCACAATCCAGTGATACCAAGGACCTACAATACTGTGCACACATTCCAAGTTTCTTATGCTTAAAATCAGTTCCTTTCCGGCTAATGCCTACCCTGGGAGGCAGCAGACGATGGTTCAAGTTCTTGAGTCCCTGACACCCATGTGACAGATCTAAACTGAGTTCCTGCTCCCTGGCTTTGGCTTGGCACAACCTTGGGAGTTTTAGGCATTTGGGAAGAGAACCAGTAAACGCCAGGTCTCTCTGTGTCTGTTTCTCTCCAGATCTCTCAGTCTCTCTGCTTTCCAAGTAAACAACTGTTTTTTAGAAAGTTAAGTTTACAAGAATTAGAAATTGGGACCTGCCCAATTACAGAGAAAAGCAAAGGACTCTTCACTACACCAGGCAGAGTGGAAGAAGCTCCAGCTCTGAGCCAGCTGGAGTTAGGTTTGTCTGTAACACACCACTTCTACTCATGGGTTGTGATTTTTTGATTGATAAACCAGTGCAAATGATTCTCTTGTATTAAATTCAGGAGTAGAGGAGACAATATGTAAACACACTTTTACGGTGCCAAGTATTCAGTAGGTTTTTGGTCTACTTATCACCCCTGCTCCTTAAAGGTTTTTTTTTTCTTTCCTTAGTATAGCTTTTCAAACTACATGCTAATTACAAAGTACATTGTATTGGTCTTAATTAAGCTGGTTGAGATTGCAAGTTTCACGGGAAAGGGAGAAAAACCGCTTTATTGAACACATGGAGCCTCCTGTACACCAAGCTCCATACAACGGGTAAGACTGGTTATTGAGAAGACCATGGTGCATTTGCCTATAGGGCAGACAGAGGAGCAAAGCAAAGCCAGCCATACACGGTGACCCAGGTTCTAACAGAGGCAGGTGCACAGTTTCCAGGGTGCTGAACGTGGTGGGAGCCTGCAGAGTATGTTTGATGACATGGCAATGCCGAAAAGGGCTTCACAGAGATGGAGAGATCTAAGCAAAAGCCATAGTCAATGAAGCAGGAATGGAGTCCATAATGAGACTTGTGTGCCACATTGTTCAGAAAGAAGGGACTGTGTGTCATCACGCCTATGGGGTGGAACACACTTCCCATCTGCATCTCTGCTGGAGAACCACAGGATCCAGACTTGCCTGGGCTCCTTCTGGTTCATTCATCCTGAATTCTGCAAATCCACTTCCTGCCCTCCCATGCTCCAGTTCCTTTTCTTCCATCTCAGCCCTCCACTACCGGCAGCACCCAGGACTTTTACAATTATGTTTTCTGGCTCTCCTTTGTATTAGTATCTAATTCCCAAGTTGTGGGGTTTTTTGTTTGTTTGTTTGTTTGTATGTTTTCCCTGAAATGGCCCTCCCTAGAAAAAGCTTCTCCTTAAAGCCTGGAAAAGTGATTTTTTACACCAAGCCGTCCTCCAAGGGTCACATTAAGCCAGTGGCTTACTCCTGGGTAACCGATAACATTTTGCTAAGTGTCCAATAATGCCATCACAAACGGTCAAGGGCTCAATGTAGAAATAATGTAGGCATTGAGCAGAAAGGGGTCCGGAGCCCCTGCATCACTGTGGAAGAGTACAAACACCTGAATACTGAGAAGCGAAGCCATCGGATTCCGAAAGATCAGGAGCTCTAGAAGCCAATGCCCCTAAAAGAAGGGAGAAACAGCCCTCCCCTAAGAAGACATGGGAAGCCCCAACCCCACTCTGAGCCTCCTGCTCTTACCCTGACATTCCTCTACCTGCCTGGATCTTTCTCTTCTAGCCACAGGTCTGTACTTGGCTCATCCAGGAGGACACTCGGCAGCTGGCACATTTTCCCACATCATACTTGCCCCTAACAGAGCCTGATTTATGTATAAATTGTCTCTGCATAACAGGTAACACTTTGTGACTTGGCCGTCCTTCACTGCCAACAGGAGCCCGAGTAAGAGCTGGAGCGTGTCTTCCTGGCCTGCCTGATGACTCTGCACCTGCAATCTCCACCTGCTGGCTCACCCCTGACTCTCTGGTGGAGGCGGAGACTGCTGATGGCTGCTGCTCACCTCCCCACAGCCTCCCATCATGGGCTCATCTCTAAGTGGGGAGGGAGGGAGGGAGACTCCAGCATCTCCGTCATCTCGTTTGCCAGAAGCAGCCACCAGGTGTTGGATCAGGCAGGGCCCTTGCTGGGGGGACTTCTGTTCCAGAACCATCCCCAAGCTGTTATCACCTTTGGACTTCATTTGGCAAACATTCTTACATCAAATGACTTTGGGATAAACTCCTTCCCAAGGTTGATTCAGTCTCTCTAACTGGGTTTTCCCAAATGAGATCATTGAGAAGGGGAGAGGGGATTTTCAAGTTTAAGACCTCCCAGGAAAATAATTTAAGGATAATTAAAAATAACTTAAATACAGGAGAGGGTCCCAGGGCAAAACTCATCTCTTCTTGATGGCAAGGATTAGCAAATTTACATTCAAAGAATCAATGCTATGTAGTAGCTCCAGTGGGCAGGGATTTGGCTTTTCTCTAGGCTTTTGCTGGAGACATAAAAGCAGCACATTCTAAGAGCCTCGCTTGATGACGCAAGCCAAAATGCTTACTTAGCACAATCCTGATGTTCTTAGCCCACCCTCAGGCACGGATCCAATCTTACAGTGTGAATATTTATTATCTCAAGTGTGAATACAATGAGAAGTTTCTCCTCTTCAATGTATAAAAAATTATAGTGTGAAAGCCTCTTGTAAACAGACTGTTGCTCTTTAATACCTAAAGTGCAAAAAAGAGATGTATACAAAGTGAAAAAGTGTGCCACTCGAATCTTTCCATGATAACTTAATTGTTTGATTTCATGATCTGTATCCTAAAAATTGCAACTGTCAGAAATAACAAGAGCTAGCACTTGCATGTGCCAGTTATTTTTAAGTGCTGTTATGAATTCATTTAATCCCCAAAACTGTCTCAGTCTAGACATTATGATTCTAGCCATTTTTAAAAGGTTTATTTGTTTATCTATTTATTTGAAAGAGTTACAGAGAGAGAGGGAGAGACAGTGAGATCTTACATCTGCTGGCTTACTCCCCAGATGGCTGCAACAGCCTGCCAAAGCCAGGAGCTTCTTCTGGGTCTCCCATGTGGGTGGAGGGACCCAAACATTTTGGAACATCTTCTGCTTTCCTAAGCCATTCGCAGAGAGTTGGGTCAGAAGTGGAGCAGCAGGGATAGGAACTAGCACCCACATGGGATAACAGCCTCCCAGGCAGCAACTTTACCCACAATACCAGTCCCTCATCATCCTTTTAAAGATGATCAGACAAGGGCAGAGAAGTTGGGTGGCTTGCCCAAGATCACCCAGCTTGTCTAGTAAAAGACCACGTCTGGATTCACAGCAGACACTCCAGGCTTAATGTCTGTGCTGGTGTCCATTATGCTGTTAGGTCTCTATACAAATGCCACATGGGTGGAAAAGCTAAGCTTTTTCAACATGGTAGGAAAAAATATGTTCATTGTTTTGCTAAGTTGGTGGATGTTCAGAGAGTCTCCAGCAACTTCTGATGATTATTTGACCACTTGTGCTGAAAAGAACTTGAGACAAGGTCTAATCTATGTTTTTAGCGAGGAGCCTGAAGCTCAGGATAATGAGGTTTCCTTGAGAACCGAGATTTGTGCCCTTCGTTGCTAGCCACAGTGAATACCCAGGAAGCAAATTCCTGGATTCCAGTCCTGAATGTCATTAATTAACCTTGGGTTAATCCTAAACAGTTCTCTTAGTTCCACAATGAGAGGCTTAGAATCTATATTTCCTAAGGTTTCTTTAAGCTGCACTTTCAGTGATTACAAATTGAATGACTGGCCCTGAGTCAAATAATTTTGTAAACAAGAGGTGAGTGGTAAACCCAAGTCTAACTCCTAACTGAAGTAGGGAAAAGTAGGGCTCGGTCACCACCTGAGCGGGGACAGGATTCTCCAGATTTCTTCTGCTTTCCTTAGGGACCAATCTGAGATCAAGAAAGTAAGAAATCAAAACATCAAAAGCTTCATTTCATTTTTGTGTGAGCTAAAATAACACCTACAGGGACAGGGCACAGCAGAGTGGACCTCAGTTATGAGCCCAAATTACTCAAAGGGAGGTTGGGGCCCTAACTGGACCTGAACTACTCCATCACTGTGCAATAACAAGTACAGGGGAATTGAATCGCACTGGGGAACTTGAGGGTTGAAAGACTGCAAGTCCAAAGAAGAGAGATGTGGAGGGGAAGAAAATAGCCAAACTGCTTGGAAGGATGAAAATAAGCATTAAATATAAGCCCATTGTCTATTCTTTGTGAAGACTATGAAAAGTAATTAGCCTTCTCCAATAAATACCAGCATCCCCCCCCCAAAAAAAAAAAAAAAACTCTTCAGAAAAAACTATTAAGCCAATACTTTATTTGGAAATATTAAAAGGAGGAGGTATGTTCCCCATCTGGTTGGGAGGTAAGCAGAGTATGAGAGTAATGATGTACGCTGAATAGGTAGGCAGCTAGTTTGGTCTAAGTGAGCTGAAATACTTGCAGCCCTGCAATATAATGTTATCTGTTTACCTGTCAGCCAAAGATGCCCACCTTCCCACAATGCCCTGTGTCTCATTCAGGGCCAAGAAGGGGAGGTGCCATAAAATTCTCAGGTGGCATCACACATGCCAAGGCACCACCTCCTACCTCATAAAAGAGGCAGAGGATAAAGAAGAGCTGTCCTTTTCGCCCCTACCATGGTTGAGGATGCTATTCGGGCATTTCCCACCCAACCCTCTGGCCCACTCTTGATGGGTAGACACCCATGTGGGCAGCCCACACTCATGCATGAATGTATGTTCAGTCTCTCACTGTTAATTAAAGCTTGCTTTTGCTTGTGTAATACATAGAGATGCCTCTGTTCTGAATTCTTATCTGTGTGTGAAGCAAGAACCTGAATTGAAAATTAAGATGCTCAGGTCCACATCAGTAGGAGAGAAAACGGGTTTAAAATCTGAAGCCCAAGCCCATGTGACCTGGAGCACAGGTGCTCCCAGGCATGCTCAAAATATGTGAAGAGGACTTCAAACCCACATTAGGGTACTGGATCAGCCCCATCAGGATACTGGATCAGTCCCATCATAACTTTGCCTGACCCTCCAAGCATGGGGTAAATGAATCCTGTGTGACAACTGGGTTGCAGTTGGGAAAGAACAGAACTAGGACACCCCAGTCTAACCCCAAGTGAGAAGAGATCAGGGTCTTCCACTGATGGCACAATTGACATTTGGGGAGCAGTAATTCTTTGTTGGGTAGGGCTACCCTGTGCATTGTAGGGGTTTAAGTAACCTAGCTGCTCCTCACTGAAGTCCAGCAACACCTCCCCCGCCCCCAACTTGTGATGAGCAGATATTGCCTGATGAGTCCTGAGATACAGTGGAGAGATTACAAAGTGGTCTAAACTCAGGGATGCTGAAACTCAAAATAAAAAACCGTGAAAATCAACACTTCCTATATCATTCATTCCAAGGCATTTTATTCATGTTAATCAAGCTAAAAAAGCTAAAGATGATTTGAGATTCAAAACTTTCTCACTAATTATTTTAACAAGTATTTTAACAAGTACTCTCCAGATGCCCATTGTTTTTTTCCCATTTTAGTTTTTAAATACCCATCAGCTCTCCCTCCCAGGACTGTCAGTTTCTTCTCCAGTTAATCTTGGCAGAAGAGTTATTATTTCAGCTTTTTTTTTCTTCTAATGCTTGTCAAAGTTTAATCAGCCTGATTACCAAATTGAAAATGAATGGCTGTAAAATGAGACTTTTCTAAAAACAGGAGATCAATCAACACAATTGTGCACACCTGATAAAGGGTTCCAGGTTCCTCATTCCAGAACTCCTGGGCCATCAAGACAGTTTCCTTGCAGAATGGATTAACCATCCCATTCCCAGAAAAGCACAATCGCTCAAGACTCTCTAAGTGAATCACAACAGTGAACTGCAATAAGGCCCAAGTCGGATTAACTCTCCTTGGTGTGGTATTTGGAAATTAGGAGAAATGTTTGGGTATCTCAAGATATCATAAGTGTTATGCGTGAAATTATGAAAACTCCACATTCATATTCTGAAGACTTATCTTCTCTCCAGTACCTCTTAATGTGACCTTATTTGGAAATAAAGTCATTGCAGGTGCAAATAGTTAAGGTGAACCATAGTAGAATAGGGTGGGCCCTTAATCCAGTAGGACCTGTGTCCTTATAGAAAGAGGAAGTTAGAGGAAGACATGCAGGGAGAGCACCAAGCAAAGCTGAAAACAGAGATGGAGACAAGGGACAAAGATGAAAACAGAGATGGTCAAGGTTCACCAAAGACTGTCAACACTGCCAGAAGTTCACAGAGAAGCCTGGGACAGATTCTCCCTTAGGAGCCAACCCTGCTGACACCTTCATCTTAGGCTACAAGCCACCAGAACACTGAGAAAATATGTTCCTGTAGTTTTAGCTGTCCGGTGAGTGGTTAGTGGCCTTTCACTACAGCAACCCCAGCAACCAGAACAAAATGCCTGTGCTCTGATTCACCCCGTCCTGCCACACCCACCCAGGACACAAAAGCAAACAATCTTCCCTCAGACTGACATGGCATGGCTGACATGTCGCCCACTAGATGCAGCACAAGTTAGCTTTTAAAAGTGAGCACAGTTCCAATACCACCCAGTCTCACCAGAACCAGAAGCCTCAGGAACTCTGGCACTTGCCAAAGGACTTCTCCGTCTCAGCCAAGATCACTTACACAGCTAAGTGCCACACCATGGGCCATCCAGCTGAAACTGGCTTCCCCATCCTACAATCAGAACATGCTTTCTCCCGGTTGCCCCTCTTCCAGGCCAGCTCTCTGCTATGGCCAGGGAGTGCAGTGGAGGATGGCCCAGGTGCTTGGGCCCTGCACCCCATGGGAGACCAGGAAAAGCACCTGGATCCTGGCTCCTGCCATCGGATCAGCGCGGTGCGCCGGCTGCAGCGGCGGCCATTGGAGGGTGAACCAACGGCAAAGGAAGACCTTTCTCTGTCTCTCTCTCTCACTGTCCACTCTGCCTGTCAAAAAAAAAAAAAAGTCTTTAAAAAAAAAAAAAAAAAAGAACATGCTTTCTGTGTCTCTGTGTGGGCTCCAGAACTCTGAATAAAACAGGTTTTTGACATAGCAGCAGCTAAAAAGAGGCACAGTGTTCTTACCCGCCTTATTGGAGTGATTATGAGGGAAATGACTTTGGGAGCTACAGTTTTCTCCAAAGGACTCCAATTCCCTTTTCCAAACCATTCACTGCCTGAATTAATACATGTAACAAAGGTAACCTACATCTTTCACTAGAACTATGTTCCAGAGATTATTTATAAATTGCCTTTATTATGAAGTACTTTCCCATAGCAATAATATTATGAATGAAAGTCAGAATCCTAGGCAAAGAAAAAAAAATACTTAATCCACAATGCCCCCCAAAGAGTAGGCTGGTCTGGAGCTCCTGGAAGCAAGAGTTCCTATGTACTTGAGAATCCGTTCTCATTTTTATGTTCATGCCAAGTACAGGTGGCTGTGTTCATGCTAAGTTTGATTCAGGGGGATGTAGATCACAGCTTTTCCTCACTCAGTACTGACTTGAGCACCAACTGAACAATACTCACATGACGGTGAGGCTCCAACTCCACAAAGAGAATTGTCACCAGAAATTGGAGACATGTGCTGGGATTCCCGCACCCCTGTACCAATTTCAAGAATATAAAAAGGGGAGCAATTTCAAGAGAAGATTTCTTTGGCAAGACCTGGCTCCAGGCTGTAGCTGAGACACATACCCCCACCCCAAGGGGAGAAGATTATGAGGTTCTGCATTCCTCATCTCAGGAACGGTCATAGGGACTTCTGCTCTCAAGGTGCCTTAAAAATGTATTTTGCAGTTGAATGTCTCACAAACCTGGTATCTCCTGACCCTTGAATAAGCTAAGTAAACTGACATTTCAACTCGTGACTGTGATGGCATAGCCTGTATCAAATCAATTTTCCCTTGAATGAACTATAAATGAATAATATCAATATTTGTTTAAAGTAGTTGTTTGAAATCATAAGAAATCAAGTAAAGCATCCAAGAGTTGAGGGATCAAGATCCAGAGAGAAGGAAAACGACTGATGAGATCATAATATTCTCTACATCATTTCTCCTCTGGTGGTATGTCCATTTCTCAGTTGCAAGGAAAAAGGCTCTAAAGAGCATATACCAGGAGCTAAGAATCCAAAAACCTACAGAGGGCTTTGCAAGTCTCAAAGTGCAACAAAGACAAAATGTGGAATGCAAGACTGAAAAACCTGATAAGCTACCCCAAAGAGTGAGAGCAACCAGAGCCAGACCAGACCACAGAGACTGATTAGACCAAGCTGATCTGTTTCTACTGTATCTGTCCCCTGGAAGGAAGTTAAACTCTCTCCAGAGAAAGATATCATCATCCAAAACCTCTGGGATTTTTCATATGCAATATCTGGCATGTAATCAAAAATATCAGGCATGCCAAGGAATAGAGCCAAGAAAAGGAGAAAAAAAAAAAAAAACAGAAAGAAAGAGGGAATGCAGACAACAGAAACATACTCCACAGTCAGTAAGTCTTTATAGTAAATGCCACTGATATGTTCAGGAGTACACAAGGGACCAACACTGTGGCGTAGCAGGTAAAGCTGCTGCCTGTGGTTCCAGCATCCCATATGGGCACTGGTTCAAGACCCAACTGCTCCACTTCTGATCCCACTCTCTGCTATGGGAAAGCAGTAGAAGATGGCCCAAGTCCTTGGGCCCCTGTACCTGCATGGGAGACCCAGAAGAAGTCCCTGGCTCCTGGTTTCAGATCAGCACAGCTCCAGTCGTTGCGACCATCTGGAGAGTGAACCAGCAGATGGAAGACCAACCTCTCTCTCTTTCTCTCTCTCTCTCTCTCCCCCTCTCTCTGACTTTCCTTTCTCTGTGTAACTGTGACTTTCAAGTAAAATAAATCAATCTTTTAAAAACAAATAGAAGTACACAAGGCAGGTGGAGAAATTCCACCAGAGAATTGAAATCCATTAAGAAAAGAAACCTGAGAAATAAAAAATGCCTCAGCTGAAATGAATAACATAAGAAAAGGGGACTTTTCTTCCTTCTCGTGGCAGCACCTGTGCCCTGGGCACTGGCTCTGCGCAGCTCTCCGGCTCCAAGACATTAAGAACAAAAAGATGCATCTGGAGCTTCCCTGGAGCCCTCTGCGTGTCTAAGCCTTGGGTAGAATTTGGGGTCCTTTAGTCCTGCTCTCCTCAGTGGAGAGTTGGTTACCTACCAGAAGTGTCTCCTACTGAAGGTATCCTTGGTGATACTATCAGCCATAAAAAGACAACTTGCACCCAAGTTTGTCTGATATCTACCCTGTCGAGTGTCCATGATGCTGGGTCCTGAGGGAGGTGAAGGCTTAGTGGCCAGGCTCCGTGGCCTGCCCTGGTCCTGCTCTATTGAGATGTGAAGAACTTCCTGTCTGACTGCACGATTCATGTAGGCAGATTGGTGAGGCATTTGTTGAACTTGAATCAGAAGATGATCTCAAAATCGCCCTGAAAAAGACGGGGAAAGCATGGGGCACTGGTACATTGAGGTGTTGAAGTCTCAGAATCAAGTTGGATTGGATGCTGAGGCACAGCGGTCCAAACAGCGCTGACACCGCTAATGATGGCTTTGTGTGGCTTCAAGGATTCCTATTGGATGCACAAAGGAAGAAATGGTTCAGTTTTTCTCAGGGTTGGAAATCGTGCCAAACAGGATCACTTTGCCTGTGGACCCAGAGGGCAAGATTACAGGGGAGGCCTTAGTGTAGTTTGCCTCTCAGGAGCTAGCAGAGAAGGCACTAGGGAACAAGGAGAGAATAGGGCACAGATATATTGACCTGTTCAAGAGCAGTCAGGAAGAAGGGAGGTCATACACAGATCTCTCTCTGCAGTTCACGTCCGTTCAGCAGCCTGGGCCCTCTGACCTGCGTGGCACAGCCTGGAGGTATATTGTGAAGCAGGACAGGAGAGAGTGCGGCCTGGCGCCCATGGTGACGGCTATGGGGACTACGAGTCCAGTGGCCTCAGCGATGGCTTCACCAGTGATCTGTTCAGAAGAGACCTCAGCTACTGCCTCTCCGGGATGTACAACCGCAGATACGGAGACCACGAGTTCGCAGTGCAGAGCACCACCGGCCACTGCGTCCACAGGAGAGGGCTGCCATACAAAGCGACCGACAACAACATCTACAACTTCTCTCACTTAACCCAGTGAGAGTCCGTATTGAGATTGGCCCAGATGGAAGAGTGATGGGCGAGGCTGATGTGGAGTTTGCCACCCATGAAGAAGCTGTGGCAGCTATGCCGAAAGATAGGGCCGGCCAGTCCCGCGGCTCACTAGGCTAATCCTCCACTTGCGGCCCCGCACTCTGGGTTCTAGTCCCGGTTGGGGCGCCGGATTCTGTCCTGGTTGCTCCTCTTCCAATCCAGCTCTTTGCTGTGGCCCAGGAAGGCAGTGGAGGATGGTCCAAGTGCTTGGGCCCTGCACCCACGTGGGAGACCAGGAGAAAGCACCTGGCTCCTGGCTTTGCATTGGCGCAGCAGCCGTAGCGACCATTTGGGGGGTGAACCAACAGAAAAGGAAGAACTTTCTCTCTGTCTCTCTCTGACTGTCTAACTCTGCCTGTCAAAAAGAAGAAGAAGAAGAAGAAGAAGAAGGAGGAGGAGGAGGAGGAGGAGGAGAAGGAGAAGAAGAAGGAGAAGAAGAAGAAGAAGAAGAAGAAGAAGAAGAAGAAGAAGAAGAAGAAGAAGAAGAAGAAGAAGAAGAAGAAGAAGAAGAAGAAGAAGAAGAAGAAGAAGAAGAAGAAGAAGAAGAAGAAGAAGAAGAAGAGGAGGAGGAGAGGAAGGAAGGAAGGAAGGAAGGAAGGGAGGGAGGGAGGGAGGGAGGGAGGGAGGGAGGGAGGGAGGGAGGAAGGAAGGAAGGAAGAAAAGAAAGATAGGGCCAATACGCAGCACAGATACCTAGAACTCTTCTTGAATTCCACACAGGCGCCACCATCGGCACCTAAAGCAGCCAGGTGATGCAGGGCATGGGAGTGTCTGCGTCCCAGGCCACCTACAATGGCCTGGGGAGCCAGTGAGTGAGCGGTTGTTGCTGCACTGGCTATAGTGGTCAGAACAGCATGGGTGGATATGACTCGTTTTGTAGAAGCATTTAAGCTATTTCAATCGAATTTTCACAGGCAGCCAGCAATCAGTGAAAAGTAGTTATTACCCTAGAGGAAGCTGTGGAAGTCATTTTGCATCATGAGTTTGTGAAATCTGGATTAAAAAATTACCTGTTCAGTGTTTTCTTATGCAAACTTTTTTTCTAACGTGATATTCAATAAATTAAAACTATCTTCCACTTCTCAAGATTAACATTTTAGTAGTATCCTTTAGAGTGATGTTATCTGAGTTAAAGTAATTTACGTATGTTAAATTGTGGCTCTTGCCGGCGCCTTGGCTCAATAGGCTAATCCTCCACCTGCAGCGCCAGCACCCCCGGTTCCAGTCCCGGTCGGGGCGCCAGATTCTGTCCCGGTTGCCCCTCTTCCAGTCCAGCTCTCTGCTGTGACCCAGGAGTGCAGTGGAGGATGGCCCAAGTGCTTGGGCCCTGCACCCGCATGGGAGACCAGGAGAAGCACCTGGCTCCTGGCTTCGGATCAGGGTGGTGCTTCAGCCGCGGCGTGCCAGCCACAGCAGCCATTACGGGGTGAACCAATGGAAAAAGGAAGACCTTTCTCTCTGTCTCTCTCTCTCTCACTGTCCACTCTGTCTGTCAAAAAATAAATAAATAAAAAATAAATAAAAATTAAAAAAGATTGTGGCTCTTTTACACAGCACCACAATGAATACCTTGGGCACCAGAACATTTTTGGAAAACTCAGACATGCTAGATCCCTAATTCAAACAGAAACATTTCTCATGTTTGTTCATTCTGTTTTCTGTTTTCATTTAAAATCTTTTAGGTTAAGCTTAAACTTTTTAAAAGTTAGTTTTGAGAATTAAGACACAATACTAATACTGTAGGAATTGGTGAGGCCTTGATCTAAAACTTTCTTTGTACTGTGATTTCCTTTGCAGTGTATTTTGCTAAGTGAAACTTGTTAAATTTTTTGTTAACTAATTTTTTTTCTTAAAACGAAGACTTTTTCACAATTAAAAAAATTAAGAAAAGGTGTGAACTCCAGGTTGGATGAACAGAAGAAAGGATTAATGAACAGAAAAATATTGCTCAGAAGAAAAATAGCCATGCTGAAGCATGAGAGATAAAAAGGGAAACACTTGAGAGTGGAGTGTTCTGTGTAAGAAGATGGGAAGGCCTAAAATGTGTATAAGAGTACTTCATAAAGTTAATAGTAAATAAAATTAAAATATACTTATTTTGGTACAAAAAATTGAGATCTCTTGTATATTTTTTCACTGTGCACATAATTCCATGAAATTTTTGAAGACATCTCTTACAAGTGGAATCCTAGAAGAAAAGGGAAGAGCTAATGATCAGAAGAAATATTTGAAGGTAATTATGAAAGAGAATTTTCTAACAACATGCAAAACAAATACAAAGAAAATCATGTAACAAATACAAAGAAAATCATGTGTAGGAACTCCAGGGTGAAAACTGCTTTTAAAAAAAAGCAAACACGGTTGGCAGCGTGGCTCAATAGGCTAATCCTCTGCCTGCGGCGCCGGCATACCGGGTTCTAGACCCAGTCAGGGTGCCAGATTCTGTCCCAGCTGCTCCTCTTCCAGTCCAGCTCTCTGCTGTGGCCAGGGAAGTCAGTGGAGGATGGCCCAAGTGCTTGGGCCCTGCACCCCATGGGAGACCAGGAGAAGCACCTGGCTCCTGGCTTCGGATCAGTGCGGTACGCCAGCTGCAGCACACTGGCCACAGTGGCCATTGGGGGGTGAACCAACGGAAAAATAAGACCTTTCTCTCTGTCTCTTTCACTGTCCACTCTGCCTGTCAAAAAAAAGCAAACACAAGCTAATTTATTTATTTATTTAATTTTAAATTGTATTTAAGGTATACATATTTCATGTATTTCATATATACAGATTTAGGAACACAGTGGTACTTCCACACTATGCTCCTTCCTGCCCACACTTCCACATTTCTTCCTCCTTCCTCTCTTATTCCCTCGCTTAATTTTTATAATGATCTACTTTTAGTTTACCTTATATTCATAAGATTATCCCTACACTAAGTAAAAAGTTCAACAAATAGTAAGAAAAAAAAATACTATTCCTCAACAGTTGAGACAACGGCTGTAAGCAATCATCAAAATCTCAAAATGTCAATTTCACTCCAAGGCATTACATTTTATGTACTCTATTAGCTACCATAGATGAGAGAAAACATATGGTATCTGTCTTTTTGTGACTGGCCTATTTCACTAAGTATAATGGTTTCCAGTTGCAACCATTCTGTTGCAAAAGACAGGATTTCATTGTTTTTTTTACAGCTGAATAGTGTTCCATAGAGTATATGTACCATAATTTCTCTATCCAGTCATCTGGGTTGATTCCATATCTTAGCTACTGTGAATTGACCTGTAATAAACATGGGGGATACATGTAACTCTTTCATATGCTGATTTTATTTCCCTTGGGTAAATTCCCAGGAGTGGGATGGCTGGGTCATATGGTAGGTCTATATTCAGATTTCTGAGGTATCTCCATACTGTCTTCCACAGTTGCTATACCAGTTTACATTCCTACCAAATGAATTAGGGTACCTTTTCCCCCTACATTCTCTAGCATTTATTATTTGTTGATTTCTCTATGAGAGCCATTCTAGCTGGGGTGAGGTGAAATCTCATTGTGGTTTTGCTTTGCATCTCCCTGACGGCCAGTGCCCCTGAGCATTTTTTCATGGAAAACACAAACTCTTACATACAAGCACAGAACCTTCAAAACATTGGTTTTTTTGCCATTGACTGATTTCTGTGAAGGGGTTGATGTTGACTCATTGGTTCTCTTCTCTTTGAATCTCCAATCCCCCTAACTAGTGTATGGTAAGATCGCAGGGATGGCAAGCACGTAGCCCGCAGGCCATACAAGGTCCATGAAATCACCTGGTCTGACCCTGCCAAGGCAACCACAGGCAGGACTCTAAGTTCAAGAAATCTATAGCAGGCTAATTTTTAAGTTGATCATTATGTATGGCCCATGAGCGATGGATGGTATAAACAGCCAAATGGCTCTTGGCAGAAAAAAAAGTCCCCCACCCCTGCAAGTTGCTCACTTCTTAAATAAGAAGATGCACTCTTCTATTATTTGCATGTACCCAAAGCAGGGGATTTCAGCTGCCTTCTCAGTATCTTCCATGTTTGTCTTTTGCAAGCAAAATACACAATGAGCCTAGTTAAATACAGAAAAAAAATTTTTCCATTTAGCACCCTCTAGGGCAAATACTAAGAGCCGTGTGACAGTCTAGGAGATGATACTTAAGTAGATGTCATTCCACAGTTTCCAGAGAGGGCCTTATAATGGGTAAGAATGATGATAGCACACAGCATCTTTGCCCTATCTGATGTCCTCTTTGTTCCTACCTGAAAAGTAGCTATAGTGGCTGGAGCCACAGTAGCCATATCATAACTAACACTGAGTGAAAACTCAGGAATATCAGAATTGGATCTTGACATCCCTCCTAAGACTTCTTTGTCATTTGAAGGGATTATAAAACACCCATCTTACATAAGCCATTATTGCTTGCATTGTTTTAGAATGTGCAGCTGAACCCAATCTGCGTTAGAGCTTCTCACTCCTTGTGGCTTGCAACAATTCTGCAGAGAATTCTCCCACTAAATTCAGTTTACTGCTGCTTTGAGGCCAAGGGAAGCCTCAAAATATCTGACCTAAGAAGAACTTAATCAGCTTCTTATTTCCACTTAGTATCTTTTCAACATAAGGAAGAGACTACAGTGCAAGATGTATGATTATTGGATTCTGTGCCATTATTCATGGAAAATCTGAGTAGGGGAGAGACAATTCAATCCACCTTTGATCTCTGCGACCTACATCAGTTCAGAGATCACAAGATTTAATCATATCTCATTTTCAAAGCATAGAAAACTGGGAGAACCAGTTTCCTTCCAAATGCAAGCCTACGGTAAAGGACCAGGTGGTTTTTCCCATCAATCACAGAGTTTTGTAATCTGCAGTTAAAATGAATTATTAGAAAGGTGACATTTTTTAAAAAGTATATAAAATACTTGTCTCAATAACTGAAGAGACATGAACTAATTCTGTCAAAATTCTTTTTCAAAAGGTTTTTTTAAAAAAAATATTTATTAATTTGAAAGGCTGAGTTACAGTGAGAAAAGAACAGAGAGAGAGAAAGAGATCTTCCATCCCCTAGTGCACTCTCCAATTTGCCACAATGGCCAGAACTGGGACAGGCCAAAGCTAGGAGCCAGGAGCTTCATCTGGGTCTTCCACATGGGTGCAGGGACCCAAGCAGTTAGGACATCTCCCACTGCTCTCTAATGCATTAGCAGGGATCTAGATGGGACCTGGAGAAGCTAGGATGGGGAACTGACACTCATGTTGGTTGCTGCCATCACAGGTGGAGGCTAAACCCACTGTGCTACAACATCTACTAAAAATGCTTCTTAAATCTCACTCTGCATTTTAGTACTGATCTTCTCATAGTCTATTAGCAACACATCCTTCACCAGCACTGTTCCTCTTATAGAAAACCCCCCACTTTGGTTGGAGGAGTTGTTATGGAACCCCTAAAATTGGGTCTGCTTGCCTGCTAGAGAGCAAGCCAATATCAACACTTGGATAGTGCAGTAAAGCAGGAGCTTATTGCAGTACACAGAGTAAGGAGTACACAGAGTAATTCCTGGAGGAATTAGGGACAAAGGTTCATACAGACTGAAGCTAGAGCTGAGAGGTGCATGTTCAGCTCATATCCAGGTTCCTGGTTGGTTGGCAGTGCTCACCGCCCTCCTTTAACTGGTGGATTATATGTCCCTTTGGGAATTGTTACGATGCAAAGTGGGATCCAGTCGGTCTAGGGGCTACATGTAGGTGCCAGCTACTTTTTCATTTGAGGTCTGTGATTCCTGGTAAAGAAACCCTTCAAGACAAAATCAACATCAAGAGGTTATGTAATGGGAAATAAATGACCCCTTGAGTCATGTGTTCAGAGACCCTGTAGGACCAGCTACACCACTGCCTCAATTCAATGAGCTAACATTAGAAAGAAGTGGCTTTGCAATCCTAAAAACAGAACAAGGAGCTTTCCACTAAGAAAGGGATGCTGGGAGACTGGGAGAGGCCAGGACCTGGTGGTGTCTGGCACCTCCATCAGGGCACTGCCTAGGGGCTCAGTTTCAGGCCACCGACTACACTTGTAGAAGAGCCCTTCATCTGCTATGCCTGCACAAACGCTATGGACTGGGTGACTCCACAGAAATTTATTTCTCACAGACGGGGGACTGTAAGTCCAAGATCAAGCTGCCAATAGCTGTGGCCTCTCCTGAGACTTCTCACCTTGGTTTGCAGATGGCAGCCTTCTCACTACATCGCACCTGGCCTTCCTCTGTGCATGAACATCCCTGGTGTCTCTCTTATAAGGACACTCGTCTTGTTGGATTAGGACCCTCCCCCTTATGACCTGATTTTAAAAACTCAGCTACCTTCTTGAGGACCCTGTCTCCAAATACAGTCGCACTGAGGGTGAGAGCTTCAGCGTGAGGATTTAGGGGACACAGTTCTGTCCACATGAGTAAAGCTCATGCAAGTTTTTGCAATAATTCTCTGCCTTTGCCTTGTGTTCATCTGCAAAAGAAAGCTTCTGGTTGGTCTCTCATCTCAGAGGGGATTAAAAAGAGCAAAACAGAAAGAAAAGTCACTTACAGACAGGATTCATTTATTGCCAGTCATTTCCAACCAGAAAACATGCTCTGAACAACCCAGTTTATAAATCTATCCAGCACGATTCTCCCACCAGCTTCATCTGCTCTGTTTATCTTTAAATAGGTTTCTTCTGAAGAACTTCTAGAGGGTCAAAAACAAAAACCAGTGAATATTTCAAAGTATGTTGAACAAAGCTGCAGCTTTTAGACAAAAACTACCCAACATTTCCTCAGTGTGGCTATTGGACTTGCTGTCTCTCTTGGGGTTTTTATGTTTGTTTACATTTTTCTTAGGTATCCTTGGGATTTCATTTTGATGTGTGAGTTCTGGTGTGTGTTCCCTCACTCAGTGACAGGGATGAAATGAACAGAGGACAGAATTGTAAATCAGGCAGCTTTCCTAACACATTTGTAAGAGTGTGTGAGAAGACTTCTCTGCTAGTGTCACACTTCTGTCACCATCTCCTGCCAGCTGAGCCTCATCTCATGTGTGCCAGGAAGATCAAATATTTTGTCGGGAAGCACATGAACCACGAGCATGTAGACTGTGGTGTCTTGAAGTGGGGATTTTTCTTTCTCATTTCCCTACTATATCATACATTTATACTGTAAAATTGGATGTGTGGTCCCTAAAGACATGTTCATTTCTTTTTCTATTTTCATAGCAATCTGTTAATTTAACCCACATGTCTTTAGAAAGTAGCCATTCAAGCAATTGGGCACAGAAATCCAATATTTATAATCAACTCCACTAATATCTGATTCAATAAGCCTACTCTTGTTAACAGTATTTCAGAAAAAATTGATTATTATCAGACTATTTAAAATTATATTTGGTACCAACAAGTGTTTAAAAGCCTTGCTCCATACTACGTACATTTGGAAGTCCTTCTTCAATCTGAAATCTTTTTTTAAATAAGATGAATTCAAACTTGTAAGTAGAACAAAGATGTAGAGAATGCAAAATTATGTTTTTAATTATTTATATCCTAATGGCCATATTTCATCATGCCAACTTTTGGATTGTATTAAACCTACAAAAGATCAGAAAACTTGCTCTGTTGTACCCACACCCACCTATAACTGTCATTAATGTTGAAATCACAGTTAATATCTGATGGTATTTGAAAATGTATTTCTAACTTTTTGTTTCCTTGGAAACATTTTTGCATTATTAAGACTTGCTGAAAATAGCCTGCCTGGGCATTTGTTTCTTGATCTATAAAAATTAAAGAGTTGAACCCTAAGTTTGGAGACCCTCTAATTCTTTTATTCTGCCTGCTGATCTGAATGTTTATCATCTCCTGATCTAGTTGCTGTTATTCCTACTTTAAAATTTCACATTCTATCTCAATCAAAGTCAAATTCCCAGGGGTAGCAATGACATCCTATATTTTATATCCTTGGCTCAGTACATCAGTTAGGCTATAACAAAATATATTTAAAAAGGCTGAGTAACTCCTGAACAATAGAAATCTATTCCACAGAATTCCAGAGGCTGGGAAGTCCAACATCAAGACAGCTTGCGGTTCAGTGTCTGGTGACAGCTGCTTTCTGTCTCCAAGATGGCACCTTGCAGCTACACCCTCGTGTAGCTCAAGAGTGAATGCTGTTTCCTCACAAACTGGAAACACAAAGAGGACTCATCTAGTTCTCTCCAGCCCTTTTATAGAGACACGAATCCATTCACAAGGAAGGAGGCCTCATGACCCGAAGACTCCACCTTCAAATACTGTCATCTGTGGTTTAAGTTCCAACATAGAAATCTTGGAGGAACACAAACATTCAAACCCCAGCAATCCCCTATGGCGAGGCTGCTCAAAAGTGTCGGTTCTCAAACTATCTGTTCCGGGTGTCTGATGATGTCAGAAGCGTGCACCAAAATCTAATTGAACCACATGGTAAATCAACTGTCACAAAGCATGTGGGTTGTTTAGTTCTGCCAACATATTTTTCTTAGCAAGATTTCCTTGAAGAAAGAAGCTGTGTGTTGATTGACATTCTGGAGCAAGCTTCCGTCTTACTACAACAAATGGTTCCAGGAAGAGCACCAGGTTACATGCCATACTTTGTAGAACCTTATAAAAAAGTCTCAATAAATATCTGCAATTTGACAAATGGTTCAGTTTTTTATTTATTTGACTGAGCGCCCAAGAAGGAATAAAGTACTGAGAGGTACCATGGTGGTAGAGGTGAGGAAGGAACATACAAATCTACAGGAAGTTACACTCTATTAAGCAAGAGGACATATCTTGAAATAATGATCAAGTGCAAATGTGTAACCACAAGAGTTCAAGGAAGGAAAAGAATCCACCCAACAGTTCACTGGGATGAAGTAATCAGGCAACTTCTGCTTGGATGGAGGGGAAGAATGTTGAATGATGGAGTTGAGTGTGGAGCCTCCCCTGGAGCAAAAATAAGATTGTAAAGAAGTTTTAGGCCTGTTTAGGTGACTACCCGGTTTGATTACTGCCTTTCTCATTATTTGATATTTGGGTGAGGGTTTAACCTCTGCACAAACTCTTTTCTTCATCTGTTAAAAGAGGAATAACAAAAAAACATTATTTATATTATAAAGATCAAATGGCTTGGTGCCAGCGCAGCAGCATAGCAAGCAAAATTGCCACTTGCAGTGCCGGCATCCCATATGAGTGCAAGTTCAAGTGCCAGCTGTTCCACTTCCAACCCAGCTCTCTGCTATGGCCTAGAAAAGCAGTGGAAGATGGCACAAGTCCTTGGGCTCCTGCACCCATGTGGGAGACGGAGAAGAAGCTTTGGATCAGCACAGCTCCAATCAACGTGGCCATTTGGGGAGTGAACCAGCAGATGAAAGATTTCTCTCTCTCTCTCTCTCTCTCTCTCTCTCTCTCTGTGCCTCTCTACAACTCTGTCTTTCAAATAAATAAATCTTAAATAAAAAAAGATCAAATGGCTTATCTGAAGTAAAGGGATTAGAGCAATGGTCTGTATTCAATAATTGTCAACTCTTGCTATTATTATTCTCATGTTATTTTTATCAAATGCTAACTTTGTATTCGCTCGTTGAGTCTTGGAATACCTTTGGTTTTATGCTGTTGAAGATAAAAAAAAAAAAAAAAGCCCCTGGAGGTTTCAAATTACTGTAGGAGAGACAGTCAAGTGGGTTGAGATAGAAATGTGATGGTTTCCTACCATTAAGGAATAAAAAGAGAAAGAAAAATTAGCCAAGAAGACAGAAGGCAGCGTCTAGGAATTAAGAAGAGATCTAGGTAGGCCAGCGCCGCTGCTCACTAGGCTAGTCCTCCGCCTGCGGCGTCAGTACACCGGGTTCACACCCGGTGGGGGTGCTGCTTCTGCCCCGGTTGCTCCTCTTCCAGTCTAGCTCTCTGCTATGGCCCTGGGAAGGCAGTGGAGGATGGCCCAAGTCCTTGGGTCCTGCACCCGCATGGGAGACCAGGAGGAAGCACCTGGCTCCTGGCTTCAGATCAGCGCAGCACGCTGGCTGTGGCAGCCATTTGGGGGGTGAATCATTGGAAGGAAGACCTTTCTTTCTGTCTCTCTCTCTCTCTCTCACTGTCCATTCTGCCTATCAGAAAAAAAAAAAAAAAAGAAGAAGAAGAAGAGATCTAGGTAGAAACCCTAACTTGGAATCTGATATAGGAAAATATATTTAGAAAAATGAAGCCATTAACAAGTAAACAACTGGAAAAGAAAAAAAAAAAAAGAAAGCAAAAGCAGTCAAAGTTTAAGACATTCCCAGTGACCTTTAGGAGAATTTCCTTAGGGTGGTCAAAGCAGAAGCTGGATTTTAAGAAACCGAGCAGAGAGGAATGCTGAGGAAGTGGAAGCAGTAGGTAACACACTCCTACTCCTGCGTATTTACTTTCTGTGATTGAATGTGCACGTGTGTGTTTATGGATCACTTAAAGGACAGCCAATGGCTACTGCAGACAGCTGTTCCCTCTTAAAGATGGGTCACCCACTTCCTGTGATTGTCTACCCGACCCACCACCATCCTTTTGGTAAACAATTTCTGCCCCCAATTCCATCCTTGGAGCTGGCATGTGCAATATGTGGTCTTTAAGTGAAGTAAGAGAAAGCTTGAGGCAGTCCGTCTCTCACAGTAGAAATTTTAAGATGAAAAGCAGTGGCACTTTCAGCAGTCATATTTCTCCCCTGCTGGAATAAGCCAGTCTGCAAAGAAAGATAATGATTCCAGTTTTCAGAGAGAAATAAATTTATGAAATGAAGAGAAAGAATACTAAAGAAAGCTTGGCCCTGATTTCAATTATTGAGTCACAGTTACATTGCTGCTTGTCTAATAGTTTGTCCATTCAACACCTGCCTGCCTGGATTCCAAGAGGCAACAGAGTCACCTTCTTGTCTTAGGGTCTCTGACTTAGACATTAATCCCTTGAGATGCAAAATGACCTAATATGAGAAGGAATATATGGGTGGAAGGGATTGGTAAATGCTTAAAAATATTAGAATAATAGATGAAGCATAGTAACATGATATTTTGGAATTAAAATGAAATAGAAGGTGATATAACACTTCCTTCTGAACAAGAATCCTATTTTTTTGTTCCTTATAAATATTGAGTCTCTTCTTGGTGTCCTCCCTCCCTGAAGAACTCAGATTCTTTGAACTCAGAGCCAGTAAAATCCACTCTCATGTCCTATAACCTCTGCTGAGTCAGTGAACATGGAGATAGCTTATTGCTTCTTTGGATGGCAAGAGAAAGAAGGAAATATTGGAAGAAAACAGTTGACATAGGCTAACAACTCAAAAATATTCCAACAGAGAACTTTACACATAAAGTAAGACAGAGGGTAGGCATTGTGGCAAAGCAAATTAAGCTGCTGTCTGGTGTGCCAGCATCCCATATGGGCATCGGTTCAACTCCCAGTTGTTCCATTTCTGATCCAGGTTCCTGCTAATATGTGTGGGAAAGTAGCGGAGGTTGGCTCAAGTACTAGGGCCTCTGCACCCATGGAGGAGACCTGAAAGAATCTCCTGGCTTCAGTTTGGCCCAGCCTTGGCTATTGCAGCCATTTGGAGAGTGAACCAGGGGATAGAAGACTTCTGTGTGTGTTTCTCATCTATCTATCTATCTATCATCTATCTATCATCTATCTATCTATCTATCTATCTATCTATCTAACTGTTTTTAAAATAAAATAAATCTTTAAGAAAAAAGAAATAAAATAAGACACAATGAGGGGGTTCTCATTAGGTGGATTTGATCATCTATCTCAGCAAGAGGTGAGGGTTTTCAGGGAGAAGAAAAGACCTAAAGATTGATGGCTGATTCAGAGGATGACAGATCTACAAGAGTCCAGATAACTTGAACTGATCTGAATCCTTCAAATTCACTTCTTGACTTCACTCAGCTGCTGGCACCTGGGAATGACCTGAAGAAGGGTTCAGTGTGCAAATCCAGACACGGATGTGACAAGTGGTGATGGCGAAAGACTGGTGGAGGTGAAGAAAGGCTAAGATGCTAGTGAGGAACTTGTGAGGACTGGATCAAGCGGACTGGGCTGAGTGAAGGACCAAAGGAGGCAGGCCGATAGCCGGCGCCGAGGCTCAATAGGCTAATCCTCCACCTTGCAGCACCGGCACACAGGGTTCTAGTCCCAGTTGGGGAGCCGGATTCTGTCCCGGTTGCCCCTCTTCCAGGCCAGCTCTCTGCTGTGGCCAGGGAGTGCAGTGGAGGATGGCCCAAGTGCTTGGGCCCTGCACCCCATGGGAGACCAGGAGAAGTACCTGGCTCCTGCCTTCGGATCAGCACAGCGCACCGGCCGCGGCAGCCATTGGAGGGTGAACCAACGGCAAAGGAAGACCTTTCTCTCTGTCTCTCTCTCTCACTGTCCACTCTGCCTGTCAAAAAAAAAAAAAAAAAAAAAAAGGAGGCAGGCCGATGACTGTGGAAAAGGGAGGAACTGTGGGAACAGATGTCTTGTGGAGGATGAGAAGCTACTTTGCAGGGATGAGACTACAAGAGTGGTTGAAGCCAAAAAGTCCAGAATCCCAGATCTGACACAGTCCTCAGAGAGGAAAGTAATATTGCTTAAGTGTCTATGTCCTCTGCCTACGCTGAGAACCAGATCTGACATAAAACCCTTTGACAGCCACACTAAGCCAATATACACCCCAGGACCTACACTATATGAATGGATTAATCCATTTCTCATGACTGTTAAGAAATACCTGAGGCATCATACATCTTTGGGAAATGAACGTCCTTGCCCCAACATTAGCTGAATTCTGGTGACAGTATCATGGTAGACAGCATCTCACAGGCAGGAGTGTATGCGAGAGGCAGAGACCAGATTACCAAATAGGAGGTCAAAAAGCAATTGGGGGAGGAGGAGTCAGGCTCACTCTCATAACTACTCAATTCCATTAGAATCAACTCAGGATAACATATCTAACTCAACCCCCTTGAAGGCAGTGCCCCTATTGCCCTAATGACATTCCTCTAGGTGCCAGCTCTTAAAGGCTTCACCACCTCCAACAAGACCGCACTGGGGGCCAATTTTCCAACACATGAAACTTTAGGAGGCACAGTCTAACCACGTCCAAACCATAGCAATGAGCTTCCTTCACACTCTAAATGCAAGTAGTGCCAGATACTGTAATGGGAGTCTGTCAAATATTTCCCTAATTCAGGACTTCCAGTGTCATAAAAATCAGGACTAAGACCAATCACAGACCTATCTGGCATACACTGGGAAATTAGCAATTTAAAATGGCTGTGTCAAAAAACACCCTCACAAATCTATGATCTACTGTGTGGGGAATGCTGAGTATTCCCAGAAAGCAGAGATTAGGTTTTTAATTTTCATTTTGCAAGTGATTTTTACTTTTCTTTAACCAAGGTGAATCTTATCATGAGTTTTTTTGTATTTTAAGTTTTTCTAGTTACGGAGAATAATACCTTCTACTGAGAGACATTATTCCAAGGATTAAAGTTCATAATGTGTTTTTAACTGGCAATCATTTTCATTTTCCTATCTCTATTAAATGGTATTATTTTGCATTTCTAGAGGAAACGAAAGCCCCTCAGGATTTCAGTGGCATTTGCTGGATGGTGCATGTGACCTTCTTATAGAATAAGATGGTGCATTCTATTTTTGAACAATAAATGTGAGCTCACATTTGAGTTCTCAACTTCCGGCCTTTTATTCAAGAAACTGAATTTCTATCCCTGTTTTATAAACTCACATGTCTCTTTTTAATGTTATATTTCAATTGTGTCTGCTTGTCACAGTCTTGAAAACACAAACACAATCATCTTCTCTATGCCTTGTTTACATTTGTTCTTGGGGGCTGCAATGAACTTATAAATTATAAGCTCTCTATCTTCCAGTTGAAACTGAGACACTGGGCAACTACTATCTAGTTATGCACCAGCCATGTAAGAAAGCAAGTAATGTCAACGTGGGACCCCTGCCTTTCTAAAGAAAGCACTTCTTTTAATAATTGGATTGGCAGATAGTATTATCAGTATCTTTCAGGAACTTTGTCTCAGAAATAAAATAAAACAGCTTCATGCAAATTGTTTTTTGGAAACCTAAAATGCTCAAAGCATAAAGGAAAATCTCCTGATTTTTACTTCAAAAGAAATTGACAAGAACACAGATACTGCACTGGGATAATTTGATTAAGGATTGCAACAGAATTGGCCAACATCTCAGCAATAAATTAAGAATCCTTCAGGGCCAGCACTGTGGCATAGCAGGTAAAACCGCCGCCTGCAGTGCTGGTATCCCATATGGGCACCAGTTCAAGTCCTGGCTGCTCCACACCTGATCCAGTTCTCTGCTATGGCCTGGGAAAGCAGTAGAAGATTGCCCAAGTCCTTGGGCCCCTGCACCCGCATGGGAGATCTGGAAGAAGCTCCTGGCTCCTGGCTTCAGATCCACACAGCTCCAGTTGTTGCAGCCAATTGGGGAGTGAACCAGCAGATTGAAGACCTCTCTCTCTCCCTGCCTCTTTCTCTCTCTGTGTAATTCTCTGTGTAATTCTCTGTGTAATAAATAATTTTTGAAAGAAAAATAATCCCCAAATTCTCTTGCATTAACTCAACTCAGAGCCAAAACTCTGAGTCTGGGAATGCCAAATGGAACCCATGTCTACTACAAAGCTTAAAGCTTTAAATTATTCTTAGGTGTTTAAATTTTAACTGAGCCGGCGCCGCAGCTCACTAGGCTAATCCTCCGCCTAGCGGCGCCGGCACACCGGGTTCTAATCCCGGTCGGGGCGCCCGATTCTGTCCCAGTTGCCCCTCTTCCAGGCCAGCTCTCTGCTGTGGCCCGGGAGTGCAGTGGAGGATGGCCCAGGTGCTTGGGCCCTGCACCCCATGGGAGACCAGGAAAAGCACCTGGCTCCTGGCTCCTGCCATCGGATCAGCGCGGTGCGCCGGCCGCAGCGCGCCGGCCGCGGCGGCCATTGGAGGGTGAACCAACGGCAAAAAGGAAGACCTTTCTCTCTGTCTCTCTCTCTCACTGTCCACTCTGCCTGTCAAAAAATAAAAAAAATAATAATAATAAAAATTTTAACTGAAAAGTGATCCCTGTTAGGAATTTGGAAAACATTATGCTGAGTGAAATAAGCCAATCCCAAAGGGACAAATACCACTTGTTCTCCCTGATAGGTGACAACTAACTGAGCACCAAAAAGGAAACCTGTTAAAGTGAAATGAACACTATGAGAAACGGTGACTTGATCAGCCTTTGCCCTGACTGTTGATGAACAACTTAATATGTTATCCCTCTTAGTATTTTTTTTGTTTGTTCTACTTAATACTTTTGGTTGAATACTGTAATCAATACACAATTCTTCTTAAGTGCTGAAACTTAACTGAAAAGTGATCGCTATAAATATAAGAGTGGGAATAAGAGAGGGAAGAGATGTGTAATTCGGGACATGCTCAAGCTGACTTACCTCAAACAGTAGAGTTAGAAACATACCAGGGGATTCCAATTCAATCCCATCAAGGTGGCATGTACCAATGCTATCTCACTAGTCCCAGTGATCAATTTCTGTTCACAATTGATCATAATGATAGGACTAAGAACCAAAGGGATCATATAAACAAGAATAGTGTCTGCAAATACTAGCTGATAGAATAAAAAAGGGAGAGAACGATTCAACATGGGAAGTGAGATACACAGCAGACCCATAGAATGGCAGATATCCTAAACAGCACTCTGAAATGACCATTCTTATATCAGTGTTGGGAGAATGTAGTTCCCATTTTAGTTCCTGGTTTTTTAAGTATCTGCTTCTCTTCCATACTCAGTAATCATGAATCACACTTGTAAAATACAGTGTGCTGTGCTTTTCATGTCTTCTTTCTAATTCACTCTCCAATGGACAGTACAGTCTTGTCCATGTTTCACAGATGAAACTCAAGAATGTTAAGCGACATCCTATCTCACAGTCCCTGATGAAACAAAGTAATATCCAATCTATCCTTAGACCCTGGCCATTAAAAAAAAAAAGTGTTAGTTTCTATCACTGACCAAGCAAAAGAGCATCATTCTTACTGTGGACCAATGAGAAACCCACAGACAAACTGATTATGCTCTGTTCAACCCCCATTCTAATCTACAAACTTCACTTTCTATAATCCCTGGGAGAATTCAGGAACTGAGTGACAGCTGCCTGACTCCATGCTGTGCACCTTGCAAATAAATGAGATATCTACATTGAGATATGTTTGCAACTGGACCAAGCTTTTAGGGTTTACTCTGAGGTTGGGAAGTGGGGGTGGGAAACTGGACTAGATTTTTCTTTTCCCTACTTGTAGTTTTCTCAAGGTACTTCTACACAAGAGTGTCGGGGAGAAGAAAAAGTTCCCATGTATTGGAAATGCAATCTGCCTGTCATAGATTGTTTTGACAGTATTATATTCCTCTTTTTATTTCAAAGAGCAGATGAAAATGGAAAATTGTAGCTATTCTAAGAATCACATAATCATAATTATCAATTTGAATTCCTATTGCGAATACTTGCAACCACGGTGAAGTGATTTATCATCAAACACATCTCGAGGTTTTAATTGTGTGCACTTGAATGTATTTGCATATTCTCAGCACACTTCATCATTTTCATTCCTGATAAAGCACTTTTTCGAAGAAACTATGCCCTGTCAGTTCAAAAATGTATTGTTCTTGCATATCTCCAAAAACTGTGGATAATTGTTATCACATTCAAAGTAAGTTTAGAATTGTATAAAATGGAGCCATAAAGATTTCAGAAACGCTGGTCTAGGTGTCCAGTGTTCAGTGTTAGTCGTGCTCACACCCTGTCTTGAACAGCAGATGCTACCTGGGCAGCAGTCTTTCCCCGGAAAGTGAAACTTTCTGAAAGCTCAGCTCCTTCCTGCCTCTTGAAGACAAAGGAAGCTACAAAGGGAAAGGAAGACGCAGAAGGGGCTCTGGACACTGACAGGACACTGGCCAGCTGGGCATTTTCTACAACTCCGTCCCTCTTCTTTTTTTTTTTTTTATTTTTTGACAGGCAGAGTGGACAGTGAGAGAGAGAGACAGAGAGAAAGGTCTTCCTTTGCCGTTGGTTCACCCTCCAATGGCCACCGTGGCCGGCGCACAGCACTGATCCGATGGCAGGAGCCAGGTGCTTCTCCTGGTCTCCCATGGGGTGCAGGGCCCAAGCACTTGGGCCATCCTCCACTGCACTCCCTGGCCACAGCAGAGAGCTGGTCTGGAAGAGGGGCAACCGGGACAGAATCCGGCGCCATGACCGGGACTAGAACCCGGTGTGCCGGCGCTGCAAGGCGGAGGATTAGCCTAGTGAGCCACGGCGGTGGCCCATCCCTCTTCTTCCTGCCGTTCCTGACTGATGGCCCCAGCATCATGTTTTTCCTCTCTGGGGACAAAATAGACTCATACAGTCATGAACAAGTTAATGCATTGCCTATGAGGAGAAATGGTAATCATTCCATTTAATTAATCTAACAAGAGTACAAACACAACCTCCACAGCACCAACAAAACAAGATTCATAATTAGCAATGTGTTATTTACACATTCCACATATTTAACACTTTCTTTTATTCACATACCTAAAATACATATTGGTATAGATTCCTAGAAAATGGAAAGAACTTTGACAAAGCTAAGGATTATTCACTAAAATTAATTCTAATGTAACCAAGTACATTAACTCAACTCTCCTAGGAACTAATGTCAAAAGGTGTTATGATGCAACAAGATAATAAACAATCTGCCTTCAAAATATTTAAAACAAAAATTGACAGAAACAAAGGAGGAATAGGCAATTCCACCATTATTAATTTAACAAATTTTCCTGATCATAGATCAAATGGGAAATAAATTGGTAAGATATAGATTTGAACAACACACAAAGCATTGCCTAATGTACATTTACTGAATGCTATATCCTCAGAATACATGCTCATCAAGCACATGAAAAATATTTCTAAATATTGACCACTTACTAAAAGTCTTAAAATTTTTTCAAAAAATGTAGTTCATGTGTTCAACTAGAAATCAATGCAATTATTAAATATATAACAAAAATATAACTGAAAACCACATATACTTGAAAATTTAAAAGCACAAATTTAATGACTCATAGGTCAAGGAAAAAAATCACAAGGGAAATTAAACAATATTTAAACCTGAAATAACAAAAGTAGCATCTTTCTCAGAAAACATTTTATATAGAGGGGCTGACACTGTGATGTAGCAGGTGAAGCTGCCGCCTGCAGTGCCTGCATCCCATATGGGCACCAGTTTGAGTCCTTGTTGCACCACTTCTGATCCAGCTCTAAGTTATGTCCTGGGAAAGCAGTAGAAGATGGCCCAAATCCTTGGGCCCCTGCATGCACATGGGAGACCTGGAAGAATCTCCTGGATCCTGGCTTCGAATTGGCCCAGCCCCGGCTATTGCGGCCATCTGGGGAGTGAAACAGAGGATGGAAGACCTCCCTGTCTCTCTCTGCCTCTGCCTATCCATAACTCTGCCTTTAAAATAAACAAATATTTTCAGAAAAAAACTTATGACATGTATATGGTAAAGTAGTATTTGTAGTAAAATCAACTGTGTAGTATGATTTTAATGGAAAGTTAAATTGTTAAAAATTTAAGTAACAGAGTCAGCACTGTGGCTGTGGTAGTGGGCTAAACCTCTACCTCCTGCACCGGTATCCCATACAAGCACTGATTCATGTCCTGGCTGCTCCTCTCTCAATCCAGCTCTCTGCTATGTCTTGGGAAAGTGGTAGAGGATGGCCCAAGTGCATGGACCCCTGCATTTGCGTGGGAGACCCAGAAGAAGCTCCTGGCTCTTGGCTTTGGATCAGCCCAGCTCTGGCCATTGAAGCCATTTGGGGAGTGAACCAGCAGATGGGAGACCTTTCTCTCTGTCTCTCCCTCTCTGTGTCTGTAACTCTACAATCTCAAATAAATAAATAAATAAATCTTTAAAAAGTATTATCCAATGAGAGAAAAGGAAGACTACAAAAAATAAGGAAGCAGAAAACATAAAACTAATCTAGCCATCACAAATGATCGATCACAACACATTGTGCATGTCTTTCTATCATCATCAAGACAACAGAGAGAGGCCTCACAAGAAGTTAAGGTGACTTGTATGAAGTTGTTTTAGCACCACTGCAGAATTAGAAATAGAATCCATCTGTCTGAATTTCTTTTGTTGATGGCATCCCTAATCTTCTCTTTCATTCATAAATTACTTAGCAGGTACACACAAGTTAAGGAGGCAGGCCGTGATTCACAGCCTGAAGAATTACAGGCAAGGTTTTGTTTCCTTGTTTCATGGCTCCCATCTTTTTTATGTCCTGAAAACAACAGCTGAGCCAGACACTAGTCAATGGAAAAAGAAAAGAACTCATGTATAAAGCAGAAGGTAAAAATAGTTCACCCAGCATTTACACTGTGCTCTTCGGGGATCAAGGTTGAAGAGTTCAGTGTGGGTTTTCTTTAGTAACCCAAACTTACTTCCTTTCAATTTCTGCATCAAAATGGTTCTCAGTGTCTTTTCATTTAACAATGGAAGGATGGCCTATCAAATGTTAACCAGTGGAATGCCACAGAAATGGAAACATTGTGGAATTTCTTCCTCTACCCTCTGAAAGTCTGATAATTGAGTCTGTGAAGTAAACTGACAATATTAACAGGAGAAACAGCATACAAATCTATTATCTGTATGGGGGAATTCATAAAAGCAAATCCAATAAGATCCAAAAACCTTATATACTCTCTTCATAGTACCAATGAAAATTAGGCCCAGGCTGTTCAACACCAGACAGCCAATTCATCAGAGCCAAGAGTCAATGCAAGGGAACAGATTTGTTCAAGAGGCCAGCAGACTTCTTCAAATCTCAAATATACTTTTCTCCCTCTGCAAGTTATCAGGAAGGCTTTTAAAGGAGGAAGGAGAGTTGGGGGAGGTGGTCAGACAGGTTTGCAGGGTCAACTCTGGTAATCATCGTGACGCCACTTAGCTGGAGTTTCTTTGATACAAAGCTTGGTTTTTCTGGCCAGTGTTAATAAATGCCTTCCTTCTCTGAGGTTAGCCTCTGAAATTCTTAGGCCAGCATTTGCTGAACAAACATACTGATTAGCAATTAGTTTTGTTCCTTAGAACGGGAAAAGGGAAGGAAGACGTACTTTCTTAAAGTTGTGTGGTTGGTCACAAGATTAGAATGTAAAAGGGAAAAGAAGATGTATTCAGTACAGTTACATTCATAGGGAAGCAGGAAGCAGACTTGTAGGCAATTGAAGGGGCAGTAAATGACTTTTTGGGTTAGAAAGATAGATGACACCAGTGAGTGACAAAGTCTATGTAGACATGGTGTTGACCTATGGTCTCCTCTCCTGTGAGGGGAGTTTAACCTTCCCTCATTGATTACATTCCCAGGGAAGGGGTTCCTGATAGTTGTGTTCCCTTGGGAGGAGCTATCTTTTGTTAGACAAAGGAAATAAACTAAGTAAAGTCCCTCCCTGTATTTGCTGCTCCCCAAGAGCCCTCAGTTTGGGTGATTAGCACACCACAGCTGTGCATGTTAGGGTAGTATTGACTGAATTCCTTCAATGGCTTAAAAAGATCAACACCACACAGTGGAGCTTCCTAAAAGATGTTTTGGGGACAAAACTCAAGAGAGTATTATAATGAAGTATGCCTGAAAATGAGAGTAGAAAAACAAACTAAAAAGTACTTCCCTATGTAAATGTCACAACTACATCAACATGAAATCTACCTTTACAAGCAATAATGCCCTAGAGAATTTTCCTCTGCATTTTAAAGGAAAGAATTTAAAAATAAGTAAAACATGTTTAAACAACCCAGACTTACTGCTAATTTGCTATGTGACATTACCCAAGTCTCCTAACTGGTAAGCTTGCTTCCTCACTGCTTAAATGAGTGCACAGACACCTGCCATTCCTGGTTCCCAAAAGAGAACTGATTATGAAAACATAATCACTGGCTGAGCATAAAGAGGCTTTCAAAACGTAAATACAAACTACAGTTGGAATTGAGTTCTATGGAATTTTCTCAATCCATGAAATTTCCTGATAAGCTTAGGAATACAAATATATGCAGAAATGCTGAGAAGATGAGAAAGCCATTTTGTTTTATGATTGACTGATCAGATTACTCAGAGAAGGTGGACTGGACTACTTTTTTAAAAAATCTGAGTTGTATTAGCTTTTTTTTCCTACAGAGCGAATTAGTCAAAACTTTGCAGCTTAAAACATCCACATTTCATTATCTCCAAGTTCTGTAGGCCACAATACCACAGAGTTTGGCTGGATTCTCTACCAAGGACTTCACAAGACAGAAATTAAGGTGTCAGCCAGGCTGGATAATTTATACCTGTAAGTTTTAGAGAAGAATCTAATTCCAAGCTCATTCAGGCTGTTGACAGAATCAAATGTCTTGTGGCTGTAGGTCTCAGGTCCCCGTTTCCTTGCTGGCTTTTAGTACACATATCTTTCTGCTCCTGATGGGCACCTAAATTCCTTTACATGTGACCATCCCTGTTATGTGCTAGGTGGGAAATTAATGAACAAAGCAACTGAGAGATTTCCAGCAGTCTCTGTGCCTTAGCCCTGCACCACCAAAAAACTCCACCCAATTCAGTACACCCACACTCCCAGGAAACATCTAAGCCTTCTCTGCCATGAAGAAGATGCTATAACGTACACTGAGCTTCTCATGGCAATGCCATAAACCTTCCCAAAGATCATCACACACTCTTGAACCCCACCCTAACTTTACTCCATCTGTAAATTCAATTAGGACACCACCCCCTACTCAATAAAAGGGCAGCCAAACTGGAGTGGGGGCAATTCTCCTATAGAGTCTGCTCATATGAGCTTCTTAGTATGTACTGTCCCTTTAATCTCATTAACATTCACTCTGAGTACGTACTATCTCTTTAATCTCTTTAAATAAATCCTGCTCCCATTCTTATACTTTATCTATGTCCCTGCTTTGAATTCATCTCTTACAACAAGATAAGAATCTTTGAATAAATACAGCTGTGAACCACAGCATAAAGTGGCAAACCAGCCAGAAGTTGGGGGTGCAAGAAATATACACAATGTGTTACAGTCGGTGAGTGCATTTCACCTATGGTCTCTGTCTCTCTTCAGCATGTAAAAGCTGCTACCTTTTTTATTTCTCATCTCTTACAGCCTCTGGGTGGGCATTTGAAATGCTAAACATGAGTATTTCTTTGTTCTGTCAGTAATTGGAAGGTGGCTTCACTATACACTTGAAGCCACACTGCAGCCGCCAGCTAATGCCTGTAAGACCTGGGAAGGCAGAGAAGGAATGTCCCTAGATGCACAATGGTGTGGCAGGAAGTGTGGGTCTCTGGCCACTTTCCAGTTCCCAGACACACTAGAGCTGGTGGGAAGAAACATTTTATTACCTGGTGCGTGAAGGCAATGGGCAGCCACCTGCCCAAAGCACATAGGAGCATCACCGCCTGGCTACACTGCATCCCCTAGCTGGCAGGTGCTGTGAAGAGTGCCAGCCTTCCCTGGACTCCCCAGAAGTGGCCCAGCTTGCCTCTGTAGCAATGTCTGACTCAGTGTATATGGTGACCATGCAGCCAGCCCTCTCCTTTCTCTTTTCTTGGCTGGCCGTCATCTCACACCCCTAAGTGCACTGGTGTGGTACAAAGCACCAGTACCCAGCCTCCTCACCATCACAAATGAATTTGCACAGTGGCCAGCCTCGAATCCCCATGGTTGGGGAGGGGCCAGCATCCAGCCATCTCCTTTACCTGAACGTGTTAATGCATCCGGGAGGTCCACAGTCTGTTCTAAAGCGTGCTGGCGCCAGCCCCCTAACACCCTATCTGCCCCTGCAACTGCTCATTTCCCAGAAATGGAACAGGAGGCTGGAGGGCAGAGGATCTGTGCAGGGTGGGGAAAGGCAGCAGCATTGGGCACAGGCACCTGGAACTTGTAGATCGAGCTTACTGTTCTGGCTTCCAGGGCTGCAGGCAGCCAAAAGCTCCATACTGAACTCCAAGATATGTCTTCTGGTGGCAGTTCCAAGCATGCAGTTTTTGGATTTTGGATCCAGGATCAGGATCAGGTGCCTGACTTCAGTTCTGGTGGGACATGCAAAGTCACTCTGCCTACCCCACCACCACCACCATGCCCCCAGCTACAGCATGGGCTTGTCCATTGAGTCCATTAGTTTGTCTGGAGTGCATAGCTATCACCCCTTTCTGAACCTGTCAGCTGGATGAGCCCTGAGGTCTGCTTGCCATCCTCATGGAGCAGCAGGCCCAGTGCCCACCCCATGGCCCTGATGCAGGAGGCATGCCCAGGGGCTATGAAGCACCAGCTGCACAGGCTATCAATAGGGGCCATTCTGCTCTATTCAGACTTCTGAGGACAAGTGCAGACACCGGGCTCCTGGTTCTGGCTTATGACTCAGGCTGCTACTAGCTAGCTGGGGCTTGGTGTCTCTCATAAACAAGCTCCCCACTCTTTGCAGGGTTAGCCGTGGGGTCTCTGGGCACAGTGAAGATTTATGATCTGAGTATGTCCGAATGCTGCTTTAGCCCTGAGTATGAACCAGATCCTGGGCACAATCTAGCCCCACCCCCGATGCCCGAGTGATAGAATGCCCCCTATGGGCCAGGAAACCTAGGTAGGGTGAGGTATGGTGGTAAAGTGTCTGGAAATGGCCAGTGTGCAGGACATTTGCACTGGAGATCTGGGAAAAGGCTTCAGGTCTGGATCAACGCACAGGGAGACCCCAGAAAGGGCTGCTGTGCAGGTAGTCAGGGAGCCTCCAGTCTGAGGCACAGAGGAGATCTTAGGATGCCTAAAGATAGAGTCTGAGGTTTACACGACAGGGCAATGGCGATCCATGCCTTTTTTTATCTCCTTAGAAGATTAAGAGACTTTCAGCCGTGAAATGTGATAACTCTACTCTACTCCCACTGACTCACCACTAGTGTGCATACTCAGTAACTGGAAATCTTAAAAACTGGCCTTGGAATCCCAGACCCCCATATCACATATTCTAAATATATCATTTGGGGTGTTTAATAATAGTGACAAGGTTGAAGGAGAAAGGATGCTCTAACATTTCTGGGAAATGAACCCAGACAGTAGGCTGATGGGATAGCAGTCACCACAAACAGTACCTGGTAACCTTAGGGTCAACCTAGGGGGCATTTCACTATGGCTGAAAGGCTCAAGGGAAAATGTTTCAGGTGTGGGAGTCTGGGACACTGCTGCAAAAAAAGTTTCTACCTGAACCTGAAATGCCCACCTGTTCTTTGCTCTGAATGAAAAAAAAAAAAAAAAAAAAAAAAAAAACAAGGTCGCTGGTAATGGGATTGCCCTTGGCTCCAAATGGAAGGGAGGAGTCCCAGTTTCCTCATGCCTTTCTTTGTCTGTAAACTGAGGGGCCTCAAGAACTCAGGAGGCTCCCACAAGCCATCTAAACATCTCATGCCAGGAGCTCAGGGTGACTTTTGATGTCTCAGGTAGAAATATTGATTTTCCAATTGATATGGAAGTCACTTACTCTGTACTGAAGTCCCAGGCATAACTCCTATCCTCATCCTTACATTTTTTAGGGGGCCATGGATATAAACTTCCCCAACCAAAGCTGATTTCTGAATAGGAGGTAACCTTCATGGGCTATGTTCTGACTTCAGGAAAGCATGCTATCTCAGCTAAAAGAAAGGAAGTTGTACTTTGTATAGGACTTCCAGAGACAAAGAAGCCACTAAGGACATCCCTAGGAATGGCAAGATTCTGCAGGATTTACATTCCAAGATTTGGATTGATAGCCAAGCCCTTACATAAGGACTTAAGGAATCTTGATGATGACCCATTTGAGTGGACAGGAGAGCATCAGACCTTTCAAAAATATAAGAACCTGTTGACAAAGGCTCACACACAAGGAATCCCTAACATAGAAAATCTTTCACTGTGTAGCAGAGAAGCAAGGAATATCCCTGGTTGTACTCACTTAAAAATTGGATCCATGTACGTGACCAGTTGCCTACTTTTCCAAACAACTGCATTCAGTGGCCACTGGATGATCTGCGTGCTTGTGAGCAATGGCTGCTAATGCATTTTTGGTAGAAGAAACCACCAAGTTGACTTTAGGCCAGCTCCTTGAGGAACAAACTCCACATCAGGTACAAGCAGTCCTAGAGATTAAAGGATATCAGTGGTTAACAGGAGGATGCCTAAGTATGAGGCGCTTCTTTTAGACTCACCTGAGGTAACCCCCAAAGTATGCCAAGTCCTCAATCCAGCTCCTCTCCTGCCACCTGAAAGTAAGGAAAAACTAGCTCACTCTTGTGTAGACACCATACAGGAGATCTACTCCAATAGTCTGGATCTATGTAATGAGCCCCTGGAAAACCAGAATGTTAAATAGTTTGCCTTTGGCAGTAATTTCATGAAGGAAGGAGTTAGAAAGCAGGATCCACAATAGTGGATCTTACTCAAGCCGTGGAAGCCCAGGTATTGCCACTCAACCCTTCATTCCAAAAAGTAGAATGCTTGCCTTTGCTAGAGCCTTAACTGGGAAAGGCCCAGTGATCAATGTTTGCCCAGACTGCTAATACACTTTCCTTGTGTAGAATGCACATGCCACAATTTGGAGAGAAAGAGGCCTACTGACTACAAAGAACTCTCCCATTAAACCAGGAAAGAGATTTTTAGTTCTTATCAAGGTAGTATTGGATCCTCTAAAACTGGCTATGTCCACTGCATGCAACACCAAAAGAGATACAGCCACATATCAAAGCAAATGCACTGGCAGATAGGTCAGTGAAGAGGCTGCTACTCAAGAAGTTTTGGAAATGTTTTTAAATCTCTGTCTCCTTCACAAGTATACACAGAGGATGATTCTGCCAACCCTTGTGAGCCAATTGAGGGCCTCAAATAACTTTTCAAAAAGCAAAAAGATAAGTAAAATGTTATTATTTTGTTTATACTTTGCCTCAACGAAAGACATAAAGGCTGATTCACTTTCTATTGATATGTTTTACTTATTTCTTCTTCTGATCCTCTAGCAAAGCTGGTACTGGCAGGAAAACTCACTGGTAAAGTCTTCCACCATAATGGGAGGAAATCTTGCTACATCTCATGAAATTGCTTAGAAAAACATATTGCCTTGAGTAGCTTAGCCCAGACTACTGGCCAGATTCTGCAGCAACTACACAAGTCTATGAATTCCATACCTGAAGTGATCATGGACAACCAACTAGTCCTACTGTATCTACTGATGGATCAAAGTGGAGTACGTGCAGTGACAAATGGACTCTGTTTACATTTACTTTAATTCAATGTGCTCAGGGAAAGAGATATCATAAGGATTTATATTGAAGCTAACTGGTTATATAATTTTGATAAGGGAAGCCTACCATATGGGAAACAGTAGGAAGCACTTTCCCTTTTTTGACATGGATTATACCCTTTTTCTTTCTTTCTTTGCTCATCTTAACTGTCAAAGCTGTCTCTTTCAGAAATCAACAGTGTCTCATAGAAACAATCATTGTGCAGAGTCTCAAATCACCAACAACAACTGGTGGCAATCCTCTAGCTCCAGAGATGAATCTCCAGGTCACTTATTAAGGAATTTTCATTCCCTGGATAGGCAAGGGACAATACCATGGCTCAGCATGAAGAAGGTATGAAAGACAAAGTTTTGTCACTCAACCTCCCATGAAGATTAAGAGACAAAAATCTCTGAAGGGGAAAATGATATGGGGAAGGCAGGGAGTTAGTTACTGAACAAAAGAGATAAGAGGTTTCCAGCAGTCTTTGCATCCTAGCCTATACCACTAAAATAAAACCCCACACCCCCTTCCATGCCAATTCATCACACCCACTTTCCCATGATGTACCTAAGCCTCCCCACCATGAAAAAGATGCCATGGTGAAGATATATATACTGAGCTAATTGTGGTGAGCATTGAATCCTTCCCGGAGATCCTCATATACAGTGAACACCACCCAAACTCCACTCCATTTGTATTTTCAATTAGAGCAACATCCTCTACCCAAAAAAGGAGGCAGCCAAGCAGGTGGGGGCAATTCACCACACGAGGCTTCACTTAATTATGTGCTATCTCTTTTACCTCTTTAAATAAGTCCTGCTCCTATTCTTGTACTTTATCTATGTCTCTGCTTTGAATTCATCTCATATGCAGAGGCAAGAACCTTGAAATAAATACAGCTGGAGATTCCCATAGGCACAACACCTTCATCTTCAAAGCCAACAAAAATGTGTTGAATTTCTGTCATGCTTCAAATCTCTGACTTCTATCCTGTTACCAATGGAGCGAGTACACTGGTTTTAAGAACTCAGGTGATTGGGTCAAGCCCATTCAAATAACTAAGGCCAACTGTAACATAATCGTGACAATGATAGTTCATCACATTCACAGCTTCCATGGATAAGAGGGTGTTTTTATGGAGATTCTGCCTAATACAAATGAAATAGAGGATTAAAGTTAAAGTCATGATGTCTTGGTGAAGGCTGACTTGGTATCAAAATCCATGTCTGCAATTATCAGGATCTCAGTTTAAACCTACTAAGTGGTTAAATCCCTCAAGTTTCAATTCCTGTAGACTGTAGTTTACTTATGAGTGGGAAGTAACAGCTTAACTTGCCTATACCTGTTGTACAGTGACTGGAAAATGTCAGCATTCTATAGTACTTAAAAGGGTACATGAGATAAATGAATTATACTTAACCTTGAAAATTATCACCAAAATCTACCATAAAGTTGTATTTGGGCTTGGTTTGCAAATATATTTCTCATAGATTTGGGCCAATGAATTGACTCAATTTACCTTGGCTCAATGACCAATAATATAGAAAAATGTTCATTAAAAAATAAATAAAGAAGCAGGTATTTGGCACAGTAGTTAAGCTGCCAATTAGTATGCTATCACCTCTTATCAGAGTGCTTGATTTATGTCCCAGATACTCCAATTCTGATACAGCTTCCTGCTAATGTATATCCTGGAGGCAGCAATGGCTCAAGTGCTTGAGTCCCTAACACCCATGTTGGAAATCTGAATGGAGATCAGGACTCCTGGCTTTAACTTGATACAGCCCTGGCTGTTGTGGCACATGCAGCATAAACCAGTGGATGGAAGACATTCTCTCTCTTTCTCTCTCTCTCTCTCTTCCAGACCTCTCTCTCTTTCTCTCTCTAGAATTCAATATAAATAAATAAATATTTTAATGAAGAAAATCTGGTCTGAGCACTATATCACAATGCCAAAATCAAGAAGAGTCAGGTCTATGGCCATACCATCCTGAATGTGCCCGATCTCGTCTGATCTTGGAAGAAGAGTCTTGGCAAACTGCGTGGAAAAACTCATCAAATCAAATAAAATGAAGACTGATAAAATTCTGTAATGAGCTATGTATTTTTTACTTCATCCTAATAGTTTTTCCTAAGCTCGGACTGTCTTCTATAGCTATCCCTCATCATTCTTCACCTTTTTTTTTTTTTTTTTTTTTTTGGACAGGCAAAGTGGACAGACAGTGAGAGAGAGAGAGACAGAGAGAAAGGTCTTCCTTTGCCGTTGGTTCACCCTCCAATGGCCAGCGCACCGCAGCTGGCGCACCACGCTGATCCGATGGCAGGAGCCAAGTGCTTCTCCTGGGCTCCCATGGGGTGCAGGGCCCAAGCACATGGGACATCCTCCACTGCACTCCTGGGCCACAGCAGAGAGCTGGCCTGGAAGAGGGTAACCGGGACAGAATCCGGCGCCCCGACCGGGACTAGAACCCGGTGTGCGGGCGCCGCAGGCAGATGATTAGCCTATTGAGCCCCGGTGTCAGCCCATTCCTCACCTCTTGATTTTTGTTTCTAATGTGTGATGGTTTTATTGTGATATCATTTACTGTCAGTCACTTTTTTTTACTGTAAAAGCTTAATAGGAAGTAGGTAGGGTATAACAACATGTAAGAATATGGAGAAAGCTTTTCTAAAATTTCAGGGGGGGGAGCCCAGAAGCACATTTTTGTTTGGCAGCAAAGAGCAGGAAGGGGCTGATCCCTATGACACCCACTGGAGTGAGGAACAGGACTATCTGCTCAAGAGATGCACACAAGAACACTGTTTGTCAACATGAGAGCTCGGGCAGGGCTGGATGGTATGAATGGGCTCCAGGCAAGATGCTGCAGGTATTGGCTTTGCCTGCTCATTTCTTCTCTCTACCCTAAGAACTTCAGTGCACACCCAACTCTGTCAAAATGCTATCATGTACATGAACTTTTGGGGGCAGATGGTAAAGGTCAGGCAGAGAAAGTTTTCATAAACAAATAAATTGTTCATTTTAGTTCTAGCACAAACAAGTGGTCTTGGAATCAGGTGGTGGCATGGAATGACATCTCTTCCTAGGCCTTCAGGATGATTCTTAGAGGATTCCTTGCAAGTATTGCATGAGCTTGACCTTCTACTTAGCTGGTGAGTTGGGAATGAATGTTAATTATTTTCCCTAAGCCATGAAAGTGTAATCCATCCTTTTCTAGAGAAATCTTAGCAAGCATGTGGGGTAAGTTTAATTTAATGAGAGGTTTTATGTGAAAATAATTAATACTCTTGCCTAACTAAAATATCTTTTAGAAACACAAAGGGGATATTAACTGTATATCTACATTCACCAAAAACTTTTTACTAGAGTGGCTAAACTAATTAAAGGAATGGAAATATTGCTTATTAATATATTTATTTCTTTCACATCAGCATAACATATCTCATATGATACCTAAGTAATATTTTGCATACTATATAATTTTCAAAAATGATTCTAGAACAATTTTCTTATAAAATTTCTATTGAAGTTCTACCAATATTTAGTTAGGTCATTTTCCTCTGTTGACTGCCTGCCTCTTCCACTGATGTCACTAGCAGAAAACTAATACTCGTCTTTATCCAACAAATATACTCAGTATCAATTGAGCAGAATGAACTCCTATAGAAGCTGAAGAGTGGGTCGGCACCGCGGCTCACTAGGCTAATCCTCTGCCTAGCGGCGCGGGTACACCGGGTTCTAGTCCCGGTTGGGGCGCCAGATTCTGTCCCAGTTGCCCCTCTTCCAGGCCAGCTCTCTGCTGTGACCAGGGAGTGCAGTGGAGGATGGCCCAAGTGCTTGGGCCCTGCACCCCATGGGAGACCAGGAGAAGTACCTGGCTCCTGCCATCGGATCAGCGCGGTGCGCTGGCTGCAGCGCGCTGGCCGCGGCGGCCATTGGAGGGTGAACCAATGGCAAAGGAAGACCTTTCTCTCTGTCTCTCTCTCTCTCTCACTGTCCACTCTGCCTGTCAAAAAAAAAAAAAAAAGAAGCTGAAGAGAAAAAATAGAAGTAAGCAAATTCATTAATTCATGTTCCTCACTTAATTTTCTTTTTGATTACCAAGTAGCTGCTAGCTAAAATTCCCATTCATTCATGTACTAGCTTTGCAACTAAAATAAGCATACTAATAACTTGTAGATTCCTAAAACTGGAACACAGAACTCCTTACCTAGAGTTTGTAACAGGAACTCATTACCTCCTTCTAATGTCTCCTTCTCCTACATGTACCCCATAATGGACAGCTAAATCTTGAGGTTCTTGAGGCCAAAAGCTGTGTGTTATTTGTTTGAAACTCCTGTATGTTCTAGTCAGTAAGAAATGCAGAGTCAAAGTTTGGTAAATCATCTGGATCCTATGCTCTTGGCTGAGTCCCTTCAAATATGGAGTGTTATCAATTTTTACGTGCTTTAAATTGGAATATTGCAAACTTGCAAAAAATACACAAAAGTTAACTGCTCAATGACTTATGATGGCAAGCACACCTGTGTGATCATTCCCAAGTTGAAACATGGGAAACTGCTGGCACTGCAGGAACTCCAGCAGGCCTACTGGGTACCATCTGCCCAGAGATAACCACTCACCTGACTTCTAACCCTGGAATCTGATTTTTCTTACCTGGGAACTTAAATATATGGACCCATATTGTATTTGTTCTATCACAACTGGGTGCTTTTACTTACCAACTTTATTGTGTGGTTTTTTTTCCAGAATGTTCCATGCAACCCTACTTTGGTCATTGTCATTGCTGTGTCGTCCCCCACTGCAAGAACAAACTACATTCATGCTTCTATTCTGTTGCCGAAAGGCATTGGATTACTTACAGGGTTGTCCAAGGGTGCACATTTGCCAGTTTTACTTACATATGTTGCAAATTTCTTTTTTTGTTTGTTTGTTTGTTTGTTTTTAATTTTTGACAGGCAGAGTGGACAGTGAGAGAGAGAGACAGAGAGAGAAAGGTCTTCCTTTGCCGTTGGTTCACCCTCCAATGGCCGCCGCTGCAGCCGGCGCACCGCGCTGATCCGATGGCAGGAGCCAGGATCCAGGTGCTTTTCCTGGTCTCCCATGGGGTGCAGGGCCCAAGCACCTGGGCCATCCTCCACTGCACTCCCTGGCCACAGCAGAGAGCTGGCCTGGAAGAGGGGCAAGCGGGACAGAATCCGGCGCCCCAACCGGGACTAGAACCCGGTGTGCCGGCGCCGCAAGGTGGAGGATTAGCCTAGTGAGCCACGGCGCCGGCTTAATATGTTGCAAATTTCTTTCCCCATCCCATAACTTGCCTCAACAGCCAATAATTTTCAACTTCTGTTTTTTTGCCAAATTGCAAGGCATTCTTCCTGATCCTGTAAGGAGTTTCACAAAGAGTGTTACTGTTGAGGCATTCTGTTAATTCCCAAGATGAAGAGAAATTATATCAGGCGAGATATGTCTAACGATAGTGTGTGTGTGGTTAGGGGCTGGGGGTAGGATTGACACCAGAAGAGGGTAAAGAGGTAGGAAAGGATGCCAAGATTCCAAAATTGGGATGATGTATTATTCTTTCTGATAAAAGACTTGAGCCAAATTTCCTAATCCACAAATATTCTCTGACTGCTGCCTTCTGTGTGCCAGGTATCTATCATGTGATGATGAATGAGCAACCCCAGATCAGGGAGGTTGGGATTGGTTCTAGGAAATGAATCAATAGTAATGATACCAAGTGAAAGATGTCAAACACAGAAAGACAAATATAACACAGGATGGTGTTTATATGAGGTATTGAAAATAGTCAAAATCAAGGGGACAAAGAGTGAAATGGTGATTACTTGGGGCTGAGTGGAAAGGGAAATGGAGAGTTACCGACAAAACAGCACAAAGTTTCAGTCAAGCAAGACGAATAAGCTCTAGAGACCTGCTGTACAGCGTTGCTCCTAAAGTCAACAATACTGTACTGTACACAAAAATTAAGGGTTGATATCCTAGCACAATAAAATAAAGTTTAAAATAAATTAAATTTTATAATTTATTTAAATAAAAAAAATTTAAATAAAATAAATAAATGAAACAAAATTTGCTGTGCTATTGAAATTAATTTATTGAAACATGGGGGTCAGTGCCATATTGGGATATTAAAGGGGAAGAGAGGGATAGATAGCTTGAAAGATGAGATTCCAGATCAGTCTGCAGGAGGGGTTCCTCTTGCTGCTGCTGCAGGTGCTCCTTCTGGTGTTCGTTTTCAGAATGGAGTCTTGCTTTTGAAGAGTTCATGAGGCAGCCTTCGCTGGTTTATCAAGAAGGCAGCTGTGCAATTGAAAGAGGGAGTTCGGGGATCTGGAATCAGAACTAAATGACGATGACATGAAGATTCCAATGGTCCAAAGAACAAGTTTACTCTTCAGTAGAACCTAGAGAATCTATATCCTCCATAGGACACTGGGCGGTAGTAGCTATGTCCAAAGCCTCCAAACCCAGAGCCACAGCCAAATGTGTGGAAGTTGCCACATCCATAACCATAGCCATGACCCAGGCCCAGGCCACCGAAACCTCCATGGCCAAAGCCCAGGCCACAGAAGCCTCCATGGCCAAAGCCCAGGCCACCCAAGCTTCTGTAGCCGAAGCTCCGGCCTCCGTAGTAGTTTCCAAGGTGGCACATGGTGTGAGGAACTGTAGGTTTGGTCAGACGTCAAGGACGAGTTTCTTGAGTATGACTGTGACCAACTTCTCCAGGACTTATATACCCTCAACCATGGGTGGGGCAAACCACACAGACTTGCACAATTCTCATTGCGTAGAGCAAACTGCATGAAAAAAATTTTATCCATCTGATTATGCAAAAATTTAGGATAATTTCTGGACACTAATTAGCGATGTTTCCAATTGATTTCTATGAAGTTGGGATTCCACAGGATGATTACACCATCTTCAAAGCCCTCTCACGTTGGCCCTTGTGTTTAAAGCTCTATAATCAGACACCACAGCATCAATCACCTCCAATTTCATCAGCCAGAAGTTTTCTGTCATTACGACCCTTTGCCAGTATCTCTGATTCCTCACTAATTTATTCATTTCACAAATATTTACCATATCCCACGCAAATGCTCAGAGCTAGAAGCCCAATTGTAATGAGAACTCACCTTCCCATTCCCCTGAGTTTAATCCCTTTACCTCATTATTCAAGGTAATGAAGTAATCAAAGAGCTAACACTTACTACCAACATGTGGTTGACAGCATCATAGTACCAAATTTTAAAAATAAAGACTCTTCTAAAGTTAATATTTGGGTATTATCTCCACCTATCTGATCCCACAGCCACATGTAAACACTAGCAGCTCTCTTCATCTAAAACAGAGATTTTTTTAAGTTGTTTTCTAAATTCTGTGTCCACCTTTCTGTTCTTTAAAGTAATCGTAATAAACTATTTCTTGAAATACAAAGTTCTCAAATTTAAAAAAAATAATTAAATTGTGACATTTTCTTTTGGAAAAAGTGTTCATGACTTTGGTATCACTGCTACTTAACAATTTGCATAAAAACCAAGTTCAAACACACGAGCTATAGAATTATTCTACATAATATTTCTAACTTCAGATAGGATCAGATAACATTAGAATTGGTTTAGCCGGCGCCGCGGCTCACTAGGCTAATCCTCTGCCTTGCGACGCCGGCACACCCGGTTCTAGTCCCGGTCGGGGCGCTGGATTCTGTCCCGGTTGCCCCTCTTCCAGGCCAGCTCTCTGCTGTGGCCAGGGAGTACAGTGGAGGATGGCCCAAGTACTTGGGCCCTGCACCCCATGGGAGACCAGGAGAAGCACCTGGCTCCTGCCATCGGATCAGCGTGGTGCGCCGGCTGCAGCGCGCCGGCCGTGGCGGCCATTGGAGGGTTAACCAACGGCAAAGGAAGACCTTTCTCTCTGTCTCTCTCTCACACTGTCCACTCTGCCTGTCAAAAAAAAAAAAAAAAAGAATTGGTTTAACACTACGATTTTTAAAGATTTAAAGAAGACAAGCCCAGATTGCCCAGTGAGTGGCACAGCCCAGACTAGAACCTAAATCTTTCACCTCCATCTCTATCATTTTCCACTGCGCCACACTCCCTTCATCACATTTCTACATGTGGTGCACAGCAAAGGCCGAAGCAAACCATATTTCACATATTTCTCTTTTGCTTTCCCTGCTGGGAAGCTTCCCCATGCTGACTTTGGATCTGTACGCCGGCAGCCTGGGTCTTGCTTCTTGCTGGAACTGAAAAGGCTAAAATTAGCAAACAGAAACTAGCAGTCACAGCCTCTTTGTCTCACTGAGGTCACCATCGAGATGCTTATGGCACTAGCTAATAGTTCACAATATGGGAGAACAAAAGTAAGTCTAAATGTTTGAAAGTTGAAGCCCAGTCCTTCCTTATCCAAGGATGAAAAGTCAGTTTTTTTCCTAAGAGATGAATGTTGAAGTATTGCAGGATGAGTAAGGCAATGCCTACTGGGTTTCAGCTGAGGACCAGAAATCATCAATGGTGACAGCTCTCACAGTCCAAAGGTAGCTGCTAGACCCCCTAAGAAGCACTAGCAGAAGAGGCTTTAAGGGCCCAGAACAGCAGCCCATGGCCAAGCTCCTATCTCCAGGCATCAAATCCACTGGAGAGTCCAAGACTTGGGAAGAAGGGATTAATTGAAAAAACTTTGTTAAGCCCACAGGCCTTTTCTATCAGACTTCCATGGATGGTGTAGTCTCAGGTTTTCCCTTCCCTCAGGATAGGATGAGGGTCTGGTTTGGGAGACATAGCAGGCCAGTATCTCACTCAGGTCTGAAAAAATTCTGCAGGGCAGAGGGTGGGTTGAATGGCTCAAGGCAAGAGTCAAGGACTGAGTCCACGCTGTTCAGCGATGCATGGTTCTTAGCTACCTGATGAGAATCTCGCATCTGAGTTGTTTTAGAAGGGATCCTGGTTGAGGGGGTGAAGAGGACTCAGCAGCAGCAGTTTAGATGGCGCCATGAAGTTCCTAAGAGGAGGAAGGATGTGGACAATCAACTAAAGGGATTGTTGGGAAGGGCGCTGAGTGCTGCAGTTAAGATGCTACTTGGAGGCCAGCGTACTGGTGTAGTGGGTGAAGCCACTGCCTGCAATGCCAGCATCCTATCTGGGTGCTGGTCCGTGTTCCCTTTGCTCCATTCTGACCCAGCTACCTGCTAATGGTCCGGGAAAAACAGCAGAAGATGGCCCAAGTGCTTGGTTCCTTCCACCCACCGGGGAGACTCAGGTGAAGCTCCAGGGTGCTGGTTTCAGCCTGCCTGAATCTTAGCCATTGCTGCCATCTGGGGAGTGTACCAGCAAATGGAGGCACTTTCTCTCTCTTCTCTCTCTCTCTCTCTCTCTTTCAAATAAATAAATATTGAAAAAGAAAAAGAGGATGCTACTTGTGACACCCACTGTGCCCAGGTTTGCATCCTGGCTTCACTCCCAATTCCAGCTTCTTGCTAATGCCCATCCTGTCAGAGAGCAAGCTATGGTTCAAGTTCTCAGGTCCCTGCCACCCACATGGAAGACTCAGATCGAGTTTTCACCTCCTAGATGTGGCTTTGCACATTCCTAGCCATTGTAGGATTTGAAGAGTGAACCAGCAGATGAAAAAGAAAAATCTCTGTTCTCTGTCTCTCACTTTCAAATAACTAAATAAAATTTAAAAAAAAAAAATAGAATGGGTTGCAATCCAGAGGTCCCAAAGAGACTGAGGAGAGGTCCATGAGAGCAGGGATCTACTCTACAACAGCCACGATCTACGCTTTGCCAGGTAGGTTATCAAGGTCTGAGTCTCTCCTGCTCCCTGCTGCAACTCCAGGGAAGCCAGAGCAGCCAAGTGAGGGGGGAGGAGAGACAGGCGCTGCCTCTGTCAGCACTGCTAGCTTCGGGGTCTGAAACAGGTGTGGGTGGTGGCGAGGCTCCAAGCTTTACCTTTGGAAATCTTTGAAGCTTGATTATTACAGAGCTGGACAGTTTCAATCTTGAACTAAAGATTTTCCTGAGACTAAAAGGATCATAGGGTTTGATTTCTTTCTTTAATCTGAAAGACAAAAAAAAAATAGTATGTCACAAGAGACTTTATTCAAAAGATGAAGCAAACGTAGCCTTCAAAATTATATTGTGTATTTATATATTTGAGAGACGAAGAGAGTTCCCACCCACTGGTTCATTCCCTAAGTTCTTACAATTGCTAAACCGGGGCTAGGGCTGGACCAGGGCTGAAGCCAGGAGCTGGGATGGCAATGGAGGTAACCCATGTGAGTGGCAGGATCCCAATTACCTGAGGCATCACCACTACCTGCAGCGTCTGCATTAGCAGAAAACTTGAATCAGGAGCTAGAGCCCGGAATCAAACCCAAGTACTTTGACAGGCATTTTAACCACTAAGATAAACACTCATTCCAAAATATTTTATATTTATATACTTTATTTTTAATATTTTATATATACTTCTTATTTACTCAAGAGGCAGAGGGGCAAACAGAACAACTGAGAGGACTCCTATTATGGTTTGAAAAATTATTTGGATGTCCCCTAAAGGCCCATGGTCCCCAGAGTTTTCTGTTAATAGATTAAGGATGGAATTTAATGGAATTTTGGCATCAAGGGTAGGGGGAGCTTGGAACATGATTAGATTGCATTAGATTGTAGGGTGGAGACCATGATTAGATCACTGTGGTTCTATAAAGAGTCACATGGATGTGTAGGAAGAATGTGCCTCTTGTCTCAGCTTCCTGGCTCACCATGTAGTCATCCCTCCATGTGGTCATCCCTCCATGTAGTCACCCCTCCATGTGGTCATCCTTACATGTGGTCACCCCTCCATGTGGTCATCCTTACGTGTGATTGTCTATCCATGTGATCCTCCCTCTGCAGAGGCTCACTAGAGTCAGACCCCACCAGATGCAACACTAATGAGGCAGCCCCATCTGGGACTGGGAAACTCCAAACTGCAAGCTAAAATAAATCTTCTCTCCTAAATTTCTTGTCTCAGATATTGAAGTAAAAGCAACAAAAAGCTGACTAATACAGCTCCACACTGTGTTATTCCCCAAATGCTGGGCCCAGGGACAGAGGTAGAACACTGGCACTCCACGACTTGAGCTATTGCCCACCACTCCCCAGCTCTGCACTAGCAGGAAGCTAGAAGCAGGAGCTGGAGCTGGCAATGGAATCCAGGCATCTCAACCACGAAGTTGAATGACAATCACCCCAAAATAAGTTAATGGAAATTGTAGGGGGAAAAACATAAAGTTGTCTTGCAATTGCCATCCTTTGAGTTTTTACATATAGTGCTTATGTATTCCAACAATTATATATTATGAAATGTATATAGCAGGGGCTGGCGCTGTGGTGCAGCCGGTTAATGCCTGACCTGAAGTGCTGGCATCCCATATAGGCGCTGGTTCGAGACCCGACTGCTCCACTTCCATTCCAGCTCTCTGCTATGGCCTGGGAAAACAATAGAAGATAGCCCAAGTCCTTGGACCCCTGAACCTGCATGGGAGACCCAGAAGAAGCTCCTGGCTCCCAGCTTCAGATCTGCACATCTCCAGCCATTGTGGCCAATTAGAGAGTGAACCATTGATTGGATGGAAGACCTCTCTCTCTCTCTCTCCCTCTCTCTTTCTCTGCCTCTCCTCTCTCTGTGTGACTCTGACTTTCAAATAAATAAATAAATAAATAAATAAATCTTTTTAAAAAAGAAATGTGTGTAGCAGCACAATAATATTTCAGTCATCTATGCAACTTATACCTGAGAAAGACATTACTGACCTCGTATTTGTGGTTAAATCATACCCTAAACTGGGCTGACCAACACAGCTAAAAGTATTGTGACAAAATTACATATGACATGGATTTCAAAATTTTTGTGCCAAAATACACTTATCTTTTAATTCCATTTTCCACAAACTTTCTGAAGTATTTCCTCTCCCTCTCTCTCTCACTCTCTCTCTTTCTCTCTCTCTCTCTGTGTGTGTGTGTGTGTGTGTGTTGTGTGTATGTGTGTGTGGTCAGTTATGAAAGGAGGCTATCTGTAAATGTGTATTAACAAAAATTCTGTGCTTGGACAAAAACTCATATACACTTTTGTTTTTCTCTCACTTTATAGACCACATCAAAGTTTTAAAGTGTAAAAAAAGAGGACCTAAATGAAAGATCTCTGCAAGTGAGATCCCAGTAGAAAGAACGGGCCATCAAAGAAGGAGGTACCTTTCTGTGAAGGGAGGAGAGAACTTCCACTTTGACTATGACCTTGTCTAAATAAGATCGAAGTCAGCGAACTCAAAAGGCTTCCACAGCCTTGACAACTCATGACTAGAGCCTAGGGAGATTACTGATGCCATAAACAAGAGTGTCAACTTGTTAAGTCAACTTGTTAAGGAGTCACTGTGCACTTACTCCTCATGTAGGATCTCTGTCCTTAATGTGTTGTTCAGTGTGAATTAATGCTATAACTAGTACTCAAAAAGTATTTTACACTTTGTGTTCTGTGTGGGTGCAAACTGATGAAATCTTTACTTAATATATACTGAACCGATCTTCTGTATATAAAGATGGTTGAGAATGAATCTTGATGTGAATGGAATGGGAGAGGGAGTGGGAGATGGGAGGGTTGTGGGTGGGAGGGAAATTATGGGGGGGAAGCCATTGTAATCCATAAACTGTACTTTGGAAATTTATATTTACTAAATAAAAGTTTTTTTAAAAAAAAGCATAACCTGGACCCTATGGTCCCACTCCAAACGGCTCCTGCCTGAGGCCGTTTCACCTGTTAAGTGGAAGGGTCCTGACAGTCCACAGTGAGGAGGGGATGGCCATCCTGGAAGCCATGGAGGAAGGGCTCCTCCCGGCTCAACTCAAACCCTCTCCTATTGTTATGGCAAAGAGAACCCCAAGGAGAAGTCGGGGCAGAAATCGAGGTGCTGTGAGAGCACAGACTCAGGGTGTGCAGGCTAGGGTGGCCCAGAGCTGCATCTCAGGCCAGTGCTTCCTTAAGGAGGCAACCAACTTTTGGCAGATTGTGCAGAGAAGCAAGTATTGCCTTAGAAATCACTGGCTAGGGACAGGCATTGTGGCTCAGTGGGTTGAGCTGTGGCTTGGGACACTGGCATCTCATATCGTGTCTCACCTACTCTGCTACTAGAGTTCTTCTGGTGCACCTTGGAAAGCAGTGAATGATGGCCCAAGTACGTGGGTTCTTGGCACCCAGGTGGGAGACAGAGTTGGAGTTCCTAGCACCTGGCTTCGGCCAGGCCCAGCCACAGCTATTGCAGCCTTCTGGGGCATGAACAAGCAAATGGAAGAGTTCTCTCTCTCTCTCTCTCTCTCTCTCTCTCTCTCTCTCCTTCTCTCATCACTCTGCCTTTCAAATAAGTAATTAAATAAACCTAAAAAGAGATCAAATGATAAGAGGGGCAGACATCTGATACAGAGGTTAAGGTGCCACTTGGGATTACCTGAAGTGGCTTTAATGACAGGCACATGGAGCCTTGGGAACCTGAGAAACAGAAATCCTAGCGCAAGAGCCAGCATGAAGAAGTGCACCGTGACGGGAGAAGGATTTTTCCTGAGGAAAGTAAAGGTAATCATTATTGAAATGATTGTTGCCCTTATAAATACCCACTACCACTTAGCATTTCAATTCGAGGAGCTTCCTTTCCTGGGAACCTCTTCTTCCACAAGGAAGCAGGTAGGATTCACTGGGAAACAGATGTGGGAAAGGTGTTTGCAATGCAGCAGAAACCCCAGGACCGTCTCTGGAGGAGAAAGCCTGGGCGGATCCCTCATCCCTCTTCAGCTGGAGGGACCTTCAGTGCTCACATGACACACAGCCCTCAGTCCGGGATTCTGGGGAGCTGATACACCCCAGCTTCTCTGCCCCTCATGCAATAGTTCTGCTGTGTATGCTTTACATGGTTCCTTGGGTTTCCATGTGACATTCAACCTTCAGTGGCCATCTTCCTTTCCCTGAGAAAGCAGCAGAAGATGGCCCTAGTACCTGGGCCGCTGCCACCTTCTTGGGAGCCCCGGATGGAGTTCCAGACTCCTGGCTTTGGCCTGGTCCAGCCCCGGTTGCTGAGGTAGTTGGGAGTGAACTAGAGGATGGAAGATCTCTCTCTCTCTCTCTCTCTCTCTCTCTCTCTCTGCGTTTCAGATAAATAACTCCTTTTAAAAAGAAGATGAAGAAAATATGTCTGTAAGGCTCAGATTGTAGAGTTCCTTGTATCAAATCTAAAGTGTAGTGCTTAATGCCACCTGGAACAAGGAGGATGCAGGACATCAAAATTCTTTCCAAGGAACAGAAATGGAAAGTCTACTCTTTTATTCCACTCAGGGTGCTACACCAAAATGCCATAAAGCAGGTGACTTTATAACTGCAGAAATGCGTTTTTCACAGTCTGGATACTGCAGATTTCAAGACTAAGATACCTGCAGACTCACTCTTCTGGAAGGCGGGCTTTCTGGTTCACAGAGGGCGTCTTCTCGCTGCGCCATCATATAGTGGGAAGAGTAAGGAAGCTCTGTGGTCTCTTTTACAAGGACATTAATCCTGATCAAGAGAGTTCTGCCCTCATGACCTGATCACCTCCCAGTCACCCTACCTCCTAGCACCATCACTGTGGAGATGAGGATTTCCACAAATAATTGGCAGCGAGGGGACAGAAATATTCAGATCATAGCACTGCTCTGTTTGGTACACTGGAGTATAAAAGGGAAGTGTAAGAGGTAGAAGCTGGAGCATAAGTCCTCACCTTCTCCTTTTCAAGGTAGAAGCCTACAGTGCAAGTGACAAGGTAGAAACTTCCAGTCAGGCACTATCGGAGAACTACGATTAAAAACAGAATCAATTCCAACCCAGGAAACCTCTCCACCAAAGTAGAAGTGAAAGAAAATTATTTCATTATTAAAAAATATTTTAGGGTGGGAGGGAGGTTATGGGGGAAAAGCTGCTATAATTCAAAAGTTGTACTTCGGAAATTTATATTTATTAAATAAAAGTTGAAAAGAAAAAATATTTTATATATTTGAAAGGCAGAGTGACAGAGAGAAAGAGGAAGAGATAAAACAAAAGACATCTACTATATGCAGGTTCATTCCCCAGATGGCCAGGTCTGGAGCCAGGAGCCAGGAACACCATTGAGGTCTCAGTGTAGGTGGTAAGGACCCAAGTACCTGGGTCGTCCTCCACTGCTTTCCCAGACACATTAGTAGGGAGCTGGGTTGGAAGCAAAGTAGTCAGGTCTCCAACAAGCACTGATGTGGGGTGCTGGCAGTGTAAGTGCACCATGCTAGCCCAATAGTTTCATTATTGAATGAACATTAAACAATAATGTGTTCCATTTCACAGACCATCCGAAAGAAACTGCAAAGACTGGGGGCGGGAGGAATCTCATCTTTTATGTAAGCCAGACAGAAGCAAGGCATTCCATACATGTTCTGTAGATAAACAATGGTTCATTCCCAAGGAAAGGACTTGATGGCACCATATGTCACAAGTAGTACATCCTGGAATTGCCAGGTAACTAGAGTGGCCATCTGTGTTACCTAATTGACTTTTATTGGAAGGAAAAATAAACTGGTCACATTTTAATGAGAGGTGATAGTTTCATTTGGCAGTGTCAGCAAAATTAGGCTCCTACCTTACTACATAAATGTGGAGAGAGAATAACTTGATATAGACAGTCCTGGATCATAAAGATGAAAATAGAGGGGCCTGATGTTGTGGCTCAGTGGGTTATATTCATGCCTGTGACACCCTTATCCCACATGGGTGCCAGTTTGTGTCCCAGCTACTCCACTTCCCATCCAGCTCCCCACTAATGTGTCTAGGAAAGCAGCACAAGATGTCTCAAGTTCTTGGTACCTACACCCATGTGGTGGAACTGGAAGAAGTTCCTGGCTCCTAGCTTCTGCCTGGCCCAGCCCATGGCCATCGTGGCTATTTTGGGAGTGTACCACAGAATGATTCTCTCTCTCTCTCTCTCTCTCTCTCTCTCTCTCTGTAACTCTGCCTTTCAAATAAATAAATAAATATTTTTTAAAAAAGCTGAAAGGAGGCACAAGAATTACATGTTAATCAGAGTATTTTTAAAATGAAATAACAAAAAGAGAAGCAAAAGAAGTATCTACAATTACAAGTTTTCTAAAATAAATACTCTAAAAAGATGGTGATGCTCCAGCAAAAAGGGGGAGAATTACAGGGGGCAAGATCAGAAGGAACCAGGGAGTGAATCAAGCCATTCATCACTCATAATCTATTATAGAACTTTGGCTTCCCCTGTGAGTAAGATGAGAAGTCATCAGAGGGTTTTGATCAGAGGAGCAGTGTGAGTTGACTTATGTTTTAGAGTCACTCATGATTCATATGTATCTTTGGATAAGGACTCTATTCTCAGGACTGCTCCAGGTGCTTAAGGAGATACACAAGAAACAAAATCTTCATTCAGGAATAATGCAGTCATTCAGGTTCATCAGCCTGCTGGTGGGCAATGTACTGAAAAGGCTGGGAGAAGAAGGTGCAGAGGAGAGGAAGGACACTGAGGACTGGAAGAGTCAGAGAAGGCAGCGAAGACGGAATTGGAGTTTGTCGTTCCCCCATTCGCGGAGGAACGACACTAAACCCTGCACTGTTCTTTCTGCCCGGCCCTTCCCAGGTTAGCTGCCGGTCCCTCACTCGCAGAGGAATGACGCCGTCCCGGGTTAGCTGCCGGCCCCTCCACCTCCGTGGAGGGGCGGCACCCCCTGCCACTTTCCCCGCTTCCGCGGAGGAGCGGCACACCGCCAGCCGGCCAGCTCTCTCCGGGGCTGCTCAGGTGTTCCTTCAGGTGTTCTTTCAGATGTTCCCAGTGCGTGATGTCTCTCTCCTCCTTTATAGTCCTCTTCCACCAATCCCAACTCTGCTGCCCACACGCTGAGCACGCTGCTCTCCTCCAATCAGGAGCAGGATCAGCTCCTGCAGCTTATCAGTCAAATTGGCGAGAGGCAGCTGCGTAGAAGTTTTACTCCTCCCCAGCGCCATATTGTGGGAGAGCAGATGCATAGAATAAGTCTTAATTCCAGTAACTTAGTCTAGTCTCAGTTGCTCCCCACAGAGTTGTGTTGAAGGATGGCCATGGTTGGATGCCAGAGAGGAAAAGAGCATAGGTTAAAGATCAGGCAAGACCCTGAATAGATCCAATTTGGAGTGAGTTCCAAAAACATGGGGCCAGCACAGTAGCATAATGGGCTTAGCCTCTGTCTGCAGCGCTAGCACCCCATAGAGACCCCCCCTTTCATGTTTTGACCGCTTCTCTTCCAACGCAGCTCACTGCTTATGGTCTGGGAAAGTAGTAGAAGATGGCTCAGGTGCTTGGGCCCCTGCACCCATATGGGAGACCCGAAAGAAGCTCCTGGCTTTGGATCAGCCCAGCTCTGGCCATTGTGGCCATTTGGGGAGTAAACCAGCAGATGGAAGACCTTTCTCTCTGTCTCTCCCTCTCTGTGTCTGTAACTTTGCCTCTCAAATAAGTAAATACAATCTTTTTTTTTTTTAAATTAAAGATTGCAGAGGTCTGACGCTTCAGAAGTCAAGGGTTAACAATGAGGATGTGCAGTGAAGAACCTGGTGCAACTGATGGCAAAAATGTCCCATCCTCTGCTCTCCTATCTTTATCTCTGGCTCAATTGAATGCCCACAAATTTGTTTGATGGTTTTCTCCTTGTTACTTTTTACCAGTTGAGTTTAACAAGAAGCAATTATGACAATTACCTATAATTACTTCTGCCATTCCCTCCTTACTCTGCCCCTTCCTTCCTACTGCTTAGATAACAATGCATCCCCATTGCTGAGTACAATTTAAACACAAAACTTCAGTGCAAAATGCCAATTTATGTGGGGGAGGAGGGGTTAAGGACTTCAAAACAGAACTGAAGAACTGAAATTGTGATTGTTCATTTTATGTGTCAACTTGGCTAGGCCATGGGGTATGCAGATATTTTGTCAGACATGATTCTGGGTGTTTCGGGGGGAATATTTTTGGCTGAGACTAGCATTCAATCAGATGGACTGAGTAGAGCAGATGGACCTCCCTAGGGTGAGTGGACCTCATCCAATCAGCTGAAGGCCTGAAGAGAACAGGATGGCTGACCTCCCACGAGGAAGAGGGAACTGCCCTACCTGATGCCATTCCTACTGGAACATGGGTTTATTTTCCTTCCCTTGGATAGGAACTAAACATTGGTGTTCCCTGGATCTCGAGCCTCCCACCACACCCTGAAGATCTTAGGACCTGTCAGCCTTCCTACTTGCATGGGGCAATTTCTCATAACAAATCTGTCTACCTACCTATATATACCCAGATGCTTCTGTCCATCTAGAGAACTCTGGCTAATATACAAACACATCAGAAACTTTTCCTCCTCCTCTTTCTGTAATGGGTGCAGAGAGACTGAGAATAGAGTCAGCAGGAGAAGGTTGGAAAAGATACTGTAATACTAGAATGCATTAAAGTTCGTAGGGCTTCTCTCAGGCACAAAGGAAGGCATCCCCTGTTTCCACAGTGTGATAAATGCCAGGGCATCAATAAATTCCATAAGGTTCTTCTAGGGACTGCAACGTCGGCAGCAAACTCTCTGTACCAGTGACAATGGACTGCAGCTGGGAAACCACCTGCCTTCAGCAGAGGCTCAGGGAGGAGTGAGAGACACAGCTGAATCCAGGGAAGGCAGGTCACAGAGGCCTAAAGGAAATTTCCTATAATAGTCACAAAATAATTTCCATCAATGCTAACTCAGTAACAGACACTGTGTTAACAGCTTGGGTCCATTGCCTTATAGAGTTTTTATCACAACTTTAAAAATACTAACGACCTGCTGTCACTTTTCAGATGAGAAAACAAAGGCCTCATGAGTTGTATTCTTAAGGTGCTCCAGAGAACATAACTAATAGGAAGACAGAGAAGATTAAGATAAGATAGAGGTCAGCGCCGCGGCTCACTAGGCTAATCCTCCGCCTTGCAGCGCCGGCACACCGGGTTCTAGTCCCGGTCGGGGCGCCGGATTCTGTCCCGGTTGCCCCTCTTCCAGGCCAGCTCTCTGTTGTGGCCAGGGAGTGCAGTGGAGGATGGCCCAAGTACTTGGGCCCTGCACCCCATGGGAGACCAGGAGAAGTACCTGGCTCCTGCCATCGGATCAGTGCGGTGCGCCGGCCGCAGCATGCTGGCCGCGGCGGCCATTGGAGGGTGAACCAACGGCAGAAGGAAGACCTTTCTCTCTGTCTCTCTCTCTCTCACTGTCCACTCTGCCTGTCAAAAAAAAAAAAAAAGATAGATACAGATACAGATAGAGATAGAAACGTTAGAGACAGTGGCCAGCGCTGTGGTGCAGTGAGTTAACGCCCTGGCCTGAAGCGCCGGGCATCCCACGTGGGCGCCAGTTTGAGACCCGGCTGCTCCACTTCCGATCCTGCTCTTTCCTATGGCTTGGGAAAGCAGTAGAAGATGGCCCGAGTCCTTGGGCCCTGGAACCCACACGAGAAACCCAAAAGAAGCCCATGGCTCCTGGCTTCGGGTCGGCACAGCTCCGACCATTGCAGCCAATTGGGGCGTGAACCATCGAATGGAAGACCTCTTTCTCTCTGCCTCTCCTCTCTCTGCGTAACTCTGGCTTTTGAATAAATAAGTAAATGTTTTAAAAAAATAAAGAAATGATAGAGACAGAGATAGATACTGAGAAAAGAGGTTAGGGTTTATTATTAGAATTGGCTTATACAATTGTGGAGCCAAGAAGTCCCATAGCCTGCTGTCTCCAAGCTGGAGACCCAGGAAAACCAGTGGTGCAATTCAGTCCAAGTCCAAAGGTCCTAAAAACCAGGAGCACCACCATGTAAGCACCAGATCAAGTCCAAAAGCTCCAACAGGGGCCAGCATCGTGGCACAGCAGGTTATGCTGCCCTCGGCTATGACGTCATCCCATATGAACACTGGTTTGAGTCCCGGCTGCTCCACTCTCGATCAAGCTCCTGGCTAAGGCACCTGTGGAAGCACTGAAAGATGGCCCCAGTGCTTGGGCCTCTGCCACCCACATGGGGAACCCAGATGGAGTGCCAGGATCCTGGCCCAGTCCTGGCCATTGTGACCATCTGGGGAGTGAACCAGTGTGTGGAAGATCTCTCTCTCTCTCGCTCTCGCTCTCGCTCTCACTCTCTCTCACTCTCTCTCAACTCTGCCTTTCAAATAAATAAATCTTAAAAAAAAAAAAAAAAAGCTGTAACAGAGTTACCCATCCGTCTGCATTTTTGTTCTATCCAAGCCCTCAAACGATTGGATAATACCTTCCTGCAGAGGTGAGCGTGATCTTTTTCACTCAGTCCACTGATTCAAATGCCAGTGTCTTCCAGAGACCCCTCACAGACAACCCAGAAATAATGCTTTCTTAGCAATTTGGGCATGCCTTACCCCAATCAAGTTGATTTGAAATTAACTACCACCTATAGATGAACTCCCTTTATCTACAAGAAGTTACAGGTGAAGAGATGGGAGGTTTGAGATTCTAAGAATGTGTGATAAAGATGGAATAAATCATTCTGGAGAACGTGTACAGCCAAGTGTCTGACAGGTAGTGAGAGATCTATTAGTGGAAATTCCCATTTCATGCTGTCGCCACCTTAGCATCATTGCTGCTAAATTCCTGCTCCAATATAAATACTTTATCAGTCACATTTCTCTGGCTCTAATGAGGGGCCGGTGCCGTGGCTCACTTGGTTAATCCTCCGCCTGCGGCACCGGCACCCCATATGGGCACCAGGTTCTAGTCCCGCTTGCTCCTCTTCCAGTCCAGCTCTCTGCTGTGGCCCGGGAAGGCAGTGGAGGATGGCCCAAGTACTTGGGCCCCTCTACCCTCATGGGAGACCAGGAAGAAGTACCTGGCTCCTAGCTTCGGATCAGTGCATCTCCAGCTGTAGCGGCCATTTGGGGGGAAAACCAATGGAAGGAAGACCTTTACTCTCTGTCTCTCTCCCTCACTGTCTAACTCTATCTGTCAAATAAATAAATAAAAATTTAAAAAAAATGCTGAAGGAATCAGCCTGTACAAGACCTTTCAATTCAAAGCCACCTGAAAATTGTTTCTTAAAATGTTTTGTGTCACAGAAATGAGGGAGATTTGAGTGTCTTCCTTAATAAAAGATATAATGAACCCCAACTAGTCTCAAACCTGACTTAGTACACTTCACCAGCCCTCAATGACTGCTTTTCCCAGTTGCAAACGGCTCCTGCCTACAGCAACAGGCTGAACAGTGTCCATTTGCTACTTCTGTGGGGTTTTGTCTTCAGCCTCTTTCGATGTTTAACCTAGAGCTCACCAGAGGCACAGCAGAGATACTAAATCGTTACTTGCTTAGTGCAAGTCATTTTCATGTCTTCTCCAACCTCCATTAAAGAGAGTAATTTAGAGTTGACTATGTAGCTATCATAAAGGGCTGCCTACATTGTTTTGACTGTAGTTTATCTTTGACTCCTACTCATAAGAAGTAGAGAAATGTCCTTTAAATTAATGTTTCTGGCCTGAGTGTCATGCACGATGTGATTACATTGGAATCATTTTCTAGTCAATGCCATTAATTACTTTTCCTCTTTGGGTGACTGGCATGATTCTGTTGCTGTTTTTCCTCCCCCAGCAGCAAGGCTTGTACTGAAATATGTTTATTAGTTACCACATCTACATCTTGCAGCTTTCTTACTCCTGTTCGCACTTCTGTCCTGATTAAATTCAATATGAACTTTGGCCTTGGACAAAAGAAGAGGCAAATAAGATGACGTGCCTTGAATGTATGAGGCTGCAACATGATTTGTTGAGATTGGAGGTAAGACACCACTTTGGAAAGTGAGGCTAACACATCAAGAAGGAAGCCTGAATGATCTTTTCCTCTAACATTGACAAGCACAAGAGATTCACAGCCAGGGCTTCATGCAAAGAGGCCGTGATAATGTTCCTTGGGACCTGCATTTGACACTAATGTGAAATCTGCTCTTTAAGCATTGGAGGGAGAAAAGAGGAATTAAGCTACATTAGTTGATGAACTATTACCAGACTAATTACCCACTAAATGCTACACAACTGATCTCATTCAAACTTATAACAGGAGAGTAAGTTTTACTAAACTTGTTTAACCAAAGTTCTGGGAGGCTAAATAATTTTTCCAAGACCACACAGAAGGAAACAAACAAAGTAGAGTTTTGAACCCAGGACTGTGACTCCAGAAATTGGGTTATTTCTTCTGTGTGTGGTTAAGAAGCCAAGAGAAGAGAGCCAAGAGTAGAGTTTGGGAAAGGAGAGTGATATAGTGGGTGAGTATGGGTCAGCAGTGGGAGAGGCATCTCATGACCAATCAGCAAAGTTATGAGATTTTCTTCATTGAGTTTCAGAAACCAGAGAGCCAACATAGAGAATGCAGATGATCCAAGTCCTCAAAACTCTGAATGACAGGTATGGCAGAAGTGCCAAGGTAGAAAGGAAGGCACGGTTGCATCCTGGCTGTGTGCACGGAGAGATAGATAAGACCAAGAGGCAGGGGAAATACATTGGTGCAATGAGGAAAGATCTACAGGCTAAGGAAAAGTGGCCCCGTGAGGGTGGAGAGACCAGGGAAAGAGTATCAGCTATACTGAGGGAAAGGAATAGATGATGTTGTTAAGAAGACAAACTTCAGAGTGGGAAACAGTGCAAGCAGAGCCTAAAGCAAATCTCATTTTCTAACAAGCTGCTCCCCTCTATCTGTCAAGGTGCTATGATCTGATAAACTAATTCATGCTATAGTTGTAACTGTTGATAGGTTTAATGAGATATACTGCCAGGGTTATCTGTATTTAAACAGGAGCCTCTTCCTAGACCAAGAAAAGGTACTTAAAAGATAAAGAAGTCTGTAGTGATAGAATGACAGGAACTACAAACAGCTGCTAAGGGTTGTGGTTATAAGTGCTAGGTTGTCTGGGTGAGGCCACTGCTCAGTACTTCCTTCAAATCTTATTACACAAGCAAGGTTTAATCTGTTTAGAAAGCATCAGTTTTGTCTGAAGCACGGCTCTTTTTTTAATTCACTTATTTGAGAGGCAGAGAGACAGAGAAAGTGTTCCCTTCCAATGGTTCACTTCCCAAATTCTGCAACAGCCTGGACTAGGTAAAGTTGAAGTTAGGAGCTAGGTACTTAGTTCAAGTATCTCACATAGGTATGAGGGACCCAACTGTGAGCCATCCCTACTGCCTCCCAGGATTTTCATTTGCAGGAAGGCAGAGTCCAGAGCTGGAGCCAGAAACAGAACCCAGATACTATGATGTTGGCATCTTTTTTTATTTTATTTGACAGATAGAGTTACACAGTGAGAGAGAGACAGAGAGAAAGGTCTTCCTTCCATTGGTTCACCCCCCAAATGGCCACTATAGCCCAAATGGCCTCTACAGCTGGAGCTACGCTCCAATCCGAAGTCAGGAGCCAGGTGCTTCCTCCTGGTCTCCCACACGGGTGCAGGCACCCAAGTACTTGGGCCATCCTCCACTGCCTTCCTGGGCCACAGCAGAGAGCTGGACTGGAAGAGGAGCAGCTGGGACTAGAACCTGGTGCCCATATGGGATGCCGGCGCTGCAGGCAAAGGATTAGCCAAGTGAGCCACGTTGCCGGTCCCCGGCTGTGAGCATCTTAACTAGTGTCTTAACTGGTGAGCTAAATGCCTATCCTGTAGTTTACTTCTTGAAAACTATTTATAAAAAGATTAAGGCTCCCAATTTGTGGTCCTCTTGCCATAGCCCACGGTCCCCATGTGTTCTCCCCTCCTTTTCCTCTAGCCTCACCTTGGACCATTCTTCCTCTATCCTATTTCTCTCTTTTGCACCAGCCACATGGTCACTTCTCAGTTCCTGGAATATTTCTTTCTGAGTGAATGATTTGCACATGCTATCCCTTCCATCTAGAAACTCTTCCATCAGCTTTTCCAGAGGCCAATCCATCTTATTATGTAGGTCTCTGTCTAAACATCACCACCTTGAAAGCCTTACCCACATCCTACTCCCATCAGTGACAGCACTTCCTCCAAGGCTATTTTTGTTGGGCTCGTGACCATGGAAGGTGAGCTCAATGCAAGCAAGGCAACTGCTCAAATATTCTCTGCTAGTAGCACCATGCCTCATCACCACGCAGGGAATGTGATAAATGATGTAGCAGTAAATGCATGGATGAATGACCAATAAGTAACCATCCCAGAGATGCAGCAGAGGGAGAAGGAAGGAGAAAGTAGTGCCAACATTCACACTTCTTGCAAGAGGCTTTTCAACACTCTCCTGGGAGACATAAGGTGATTGCTCAAGTGCTTCGTCCTTGCCATCCATGAGGGGAGGCCTGGATTGAGTTCCTGACTTCTGGCTTTGATCTCGTCCAGCCCCAGATGTCACAGGCATTTGTGGAGTGAACCCCATGGATTATTTCTTCTGGACAAGTGCCTTCTCCTTGTCTTCTCACATATCAGGCAGAAAGAGAGAGCTCTTCTCTCTCTCTCTCTCTCTCTCTCTCTCTCTCTTTCTCTTTCTCTCTCTCTTCCTCTTTCTCTCTCTCTCTCTCTCTCTCTCTCTCTGTGTGTGTGTGTGTGTCTGTCTGTCTGTATGTATGTATGTCTCTTCTTTTAAAGAGACTAACCCTGTGATCTCCATGGAGTAGGTATTTAACTTATTGGTCCCATATCAGAGTTCCTGGGATCAACTGCTGGCTCCGGACCCCAGCTTCCCACTAATGCAGATCTTAGAACCAGCAATGATAGTTCAACTCATTGAGTTTCTGAGTTCACAGCGATAATATTTACATCAGCTCTTTCGTGATCTCCAAAGCATTCTCAACCTCCAAAGTGGCTCAGTGTCCCTGAACAACACAGCTTGCCACATTCCAGAAAACTTGCATCCTTGTAGTGTTTAAAATGCTGCAATTCATGGTATATTCGACAAAAGATGGTTCAAACATTCATAAGAAGTTGACAGAGGAGAATGTGTTTAACTTAGAAAAACAATAATGGATTCAATAAGAAAAACTCAAGAATGAATGAATTGGGCTGAGAAAATGCAATCAAAATACAAAAGCCTATGCTAGATCAGTGCCTCAAATTTCTAAGAAACATAGCTAGCAGACTATGAGTAATTTTAAATGCTTACGTAGATCATCTACTGGGGTTTTACCATGCCCTACATGAAGGGTTTGCTTTCTCCATAGGCTTTGGCATTGAAAATTTATTTAAAATTACCTAATGAATTACCCAATGAAGTAAATAACTGAAATTGTCAGAATAGCAGATGAAATATGTTGAAGCTTGTTTTTTTAAAAAAGCCTATAAAAATTTGCTAAAATATAATTTTTATTTTTAAAATTATCAGTGTCTTTTTCAGATGACATTAAGTCTTGGGAAAATCATTTTTTCAGTTTACAATTGCAGGAACTATTTTCCACAGGTAATCTCCTATTTCTAAATGTCACTGAATTTTAATTTTTGCCATCCTGTCCTCTTGTGATTGGGACTTGTTCCTTGTAACTTCAGTTGAGCTTGTAGATGCTGTAGGATTTCATTTCACAATTATGATCCAAGGTTATTAATGTTTGTTTGGGAGACAGAAAAAAGAGAGGAGAATGCTTTTAAATGGCTCTGAAATTGCTGAGTGAGAGCAGCCTTCATCTAGGTGTGAGGAGGAAAACACTAAGAGGGGCAGAAACAGATCTTCACTCAGTTCTCTCCAACTAAAATCAACTTGCCTCTAGACAGTCCATGTCTCCTTGGCAAGTGAAGCACCTATTCTTTTCATTCAAGGTACACTGGATCACTGCCTTTTTTCAATTTGATCAATTTGATCATTCATGATTTAAACTCAATCACTCCCCAACCCCTTTCTCCCTGGGACTGATTTATGTTGGTGGATCTGAATCAAATTGTACATGGCATCAGATGCAAGGAACAATCAGAGACGTTATTCCTGGCTAACTTCCTTCAAATCCAATTCAGGACTGCATTGGATATGTCAGTTCTGTCCCAGCGTATCCAAACCTGTTTTAGATGAGGGTAGAGGGCATAAACTGAAGGTGCTGATTAACTTTCAGTCATGTTTCAGTGATGTTTCCCTCTCCAGCCTGCACACAGGAACCTCCAGACTCAGTGGGGCACTCCCAGTTTACCACCCAGCACCTTGCAGTCTAGTCTCCAGTGCTCTGTTGGACATTCTTGGGATAAGAGCACAAAAATGAGGTCAGCAAGTGTGGGAGAAAGACATCTCCAGCGTATGACTTTCTCTCCAAATTTTCTCCTCATACCAGACAGGTAGATTTATCTCCCCTTCCTTGTATTGAGAAATTTTCTGTATGATATGTAATTTACATATAGAGTAATATAAAGTTCAATTCATTTTTTTTTTTACAGGCAGAGTCGACAGAGAGAGAGAGAGAGAGAGAGAGAGAGAGAAAGGTCTTCCTTTGCCGTTGGTTCACCTTCCAATGGCCGCTGCGGCCAGCGCGCTGCAGCCAGCGCACCCCGCCTATCCGAAGGCAGGAGCCAGGTGCTTCTCCTGGTCTCCCATGGGGTGCAGGGCCCAAGTACTTGGGCCATCCTCCACTGCACTCCCGGGCCACAGCAGAGAGCTGGCCTGGAAGAGGAGCAACCGGGACAGAATCCGGCACCCCAACCGGGACTAGAACCCGGTGTGCCGGCGCCGCAAGGCAGAGGATTAGCCTATTGAGCCGTGGCACCAGCCAAGTTCAATTCATTTTAACAAATGTAGAAGACTGTGCAAGCTATCCTCTTACCGAGACGTATGTGAAGTCATCAAAATATTCATAGAAAGTGGTTATTATGATAAAACAATGCATGGATTTCAAAAATTTTTGTCCCGAAATAATCTTTTAATTCCACTTTTCCACAGTGTTTTGAAGTCCCCTCATAGAACATCCCATCACCCCAGAAAATTTTTATGCCCCTTCCCAATTATTGCCTACCCTCAGGAAAATACTATTCTGATTTGTGTCAGCAAAGATTAGATCTGTGGGCTCTAGAATTTCATTTTGGTGTGTTCTTCTCTTTAGGGTCTAACTCCACTCAGCACCATGTCTGAGATTCATTTATGTTGCGTGTGTCACTGGTTTGCTGCATTGGATTGCCTTGCATGAATATTTCACAGTTTATCCAGCCACTCAATGGACATTTGGGTTATTTCTAACTTTTTTGCTATAATGAATAAAACTGCTATGAATTTGTATACTTGAATATTTTGGGAGTAGGACATCTGCATGTGCATTTCGCTTGCATAAATATCTATTTGTAAAACTGCTGTGGATATATATTTCACTTTATTAGAAACTGCCAAACATATTTTCATAGTGGTCATACTTACCATTTTTAAAAGGAATTCTTCTGTTGGTCATCTCACATCTCTTCTTATTCTGTTGTTGGTGATATATACCTTACAAGTATGATCTAATCCTCCAAGAAGTAGATGCTTTTCAGCCTCGCTCTCTGAAAAGCTTAGACTTTACAGATCCAAAACACTGTGGCTTTCAGACTATCAGCTCTACTGAGAATCCATAAAGCTTACTTTAGAACTGAAAGCCAAGAATTTCACTCTTTGTTCACACCATGGGTATTTTTGGTCCTCCCTTCACTGAAAGCCCAAGATTTGTGGCTTAGTTTAAATAGTGAAAGAGCTAATGGATCAAAAGAGGTGATGAGAAGGAAAAATACATAAGATCATATTTGAAAATATGGTCCAGCAATTTCATGCATCCAATAATGCCCAATTTATTTGCCAAACAAGTATATTTTAAAGATTTGATAATGGCCAATGCAGGACAATCAGCTGGCTGTGTGGCTGAGGACATTTCATTTACCACTTTTCCCAACAGAGACACAGAAATTAATTCATCTTTTACTCAAAAGCTACCACTCTGAGTGCATTTCTCCAGCCCAGTGGTAAGCGAGGCCTTGAACATTGCTATACATATTATGCTTCTGACTGTAAAATACAGGCTATAAAGCTGTGAGGCTATGATTTTTATATGAGCCATAAAATTTTGCTTGAAACAAATTCCATCCGGAAGGAATATAGCCATGTACACACCTTGATTGTAGCCCAGGGAGATCCATTTTGGATTTCTAACCCCTGAGACTGCAAGGCAGTAAATTTGTATTGTTTTTTTTTTTAATTCTATAAGTAGATATAAATAAAGTCAGCTGGAAGGACTCTCAAAGAACTGTGACTCCAGCTATTCATGCCTTTGTGGAGTCCTTGCCCTTCCATCTGTGCAGAGTCTGAGATGTTTAATAAATGCTGGAACACAGTAGAGGTGGGCTACGCAGCTTGGGAACCGAGACTTCAGAAGACCTGGAAACTCTATTTGTTATTAGGAGCCCTGAGCAGCTGTAGAAGAATTCCAGTTATCCTGTTGGAAAGAAGAGTGGAGGGATTGTATTAAGATGGCAGAGTAGGGAGGGAGCTTGCTGCTAAGTCAAGAACACAGTTTTTAAAAAGTGGAAAGATTGCAGTCTCAGGGAAGAGTTAGGTAGAAAACAGCAGAGGAAACTCTACATAAATTGGGGGAACACAAGGGACCTACATGGAGAGAGGATGTGCACAACTGAGGATCCCAGCAGCTGAGAGCATCTGCACCAGCATTGGAGAGTGAGGTGAGACTAGACTGCAGCAGCCCAAGCCACTGGTGAAACAGCTACAGGAAGAGCCTGGAGGGAATCCAGCTTGGAGCCCCATGAGGAACAGTGTACCTGCCAAACTAGAGGAGGAAAAAACAAAGGAGGGAGGCCGGTGCCGCGGCTCAACAGGCTAATCCTCCGCCTTGCGGCGCCAGCACACCAGGTTCTAGTCCTGGTCGGGGCACCGGATTCTGTCCCAGTTGCCCCTCTTCCAGGCCAGCTCTCTGCTGTGGCCAGGGAGTGCAGTGGAGGATGGCCCAAGTGCTTGGGCCCTGCACCCCATGGGAGACCAGGATAAGCACCTGGCTCCTGCCATCGGATCAGCGCGGTGCACCGGCCGCAGCACGCTGGCCGCGGCGGCCACTGAAGGGTGAACCAACGGCAAAGGAAGACCTTTCTCTCTGTCTCTCTCTCTCACTGTCCACTCTGCCTGTCAAAAAAAAAGCGGGGGGGGGGGCACATTTTCGCTCTCCCCAGTCATCCTCCAAAGGCATCCTGCAACAAACTGACAGAGAGCAGGTGCCATTTTGGACATAGATAACAGCTGTGCCAGCTCGTGTCCGCACCCAGCAACAAGCCAAGCAGAGACTTCTGAGTCTGGTGAGCAGAACAGATGGGGGGTTGGGTGCTCAGGACTGTGAAAACACTGAGGCTGTGTGGGAGGAACCAGAGTGTGGCTGGGACATTGGGCAGTCAATGTGGGAGGCTCCACAGCATCAGGGCTCCCAGGTTACCTGGTGAGGAACATCGCTGGGGAATCTGAGCTTATACTGAGGACTGCACAGAACCTTTGTATAGTCCTTCTGGCAGAGTGGATGAATACTATACACACTGGGCTAGTGCCCAGGCACTGATCTTCTTTAAGGAGAGGAGTTCAGCTGCGTCTACACCAACAAACAAGAAAACTCCCCCTCTGACTAATTAAAAAAAAAAGCTGATTTACCACACCAAACCTGGGTGTGTCGCCTCAGACACGTCCTCCAAACTGGAGCACTAAACAGAGCTCCCTGGCCACAACTACAACTCGTCTCTAGTTATTCCCTGAAATAGACACTCCACTAACCCACTCAGACATAGTCCAGAGATAAAAGTCACCTCAGAGAAAAAACGAAGAAGAAATCAAAGAGTATCTCCACAAATGCCGCATAATAAATGCACCAATTCAAGAAACAAGAAGAAAGAAGACAACATGGCACCTCCAAAAGAACAC